>NW_027509189.1:7500-60000 GCF_051911475.1 Siphateles boraxobius
TTAGTTAACTACCTTTGTTAACATTAACTAAGAATGAACAATACTTCTATAGAATTTATTAATCTTAGTTAATATTAATTTCAACATTTACTAATACATTATTAAATTCAAAGGTTGTATTTGTTAAAGGTGAAGTGTGTGATTTTTAGCGGCATCTAGTGGTGAGGTTACGAATTGCAACCAACAGAAGTTACGGTGGCCGACAGGAAGTGATGTCGTCATCTGAGACAGCAGAGAGTAGCAGTTTAGCAATGAGGTTTCTTTACAAGGATAAATTAAGAAATTATGTTTACTTAATTATTCAGTAAAACTATATGTTATTAAGAATATTATTGTTAGTTGTTCATCATTGTTCAGTGTTTTATTCACTGAACTAAGCTTGCTTCCTTGCACGAAGAGCAACATAGTAACGAAACGCGTTTGTCCGTTTAGGGCCACTGTAGAAACATGTCGGCGCATTTCAATGATCGGGAACCCGCGGTAATGGAGATATAAATGTCTCAATCTAAGGTAATAAAAACATAACGGTTCATTATGCAAGGTCTTCATACACCACTGAAAACATAGTTATGGATCTTATATTGCACTTCTGTCAATAGATCCTCGAAATATAACACAATCCACCTTTGACATTAGTTAATGCACTGTGAACTAACATGAACAAACAATAACCAGCTGTATTTTTATTAACAAAGATTAATAAATACTGTAACAAATGTATTGTTCATTGTTAGTTCATGTTAGGTAATACATTAATGTTAACTAATTAACCTTATTGTAAAGTGTTACCCTATTTTTTAAGTGTGAAAATATGGCCATTGGGTCACGTTTGATGAAGAGATGAATATTTTCTATGACTCAGTTGAAGTGCATGCATGACCCTCCAGACCTGATCTTATAAGTTCCAGATGGGAAACGAAAGGGAAGCCTGACACAGTTTTATGATGGTTTCCACGGGCTTTTTTCGCTCTAAATGCCGGGATTAAAGGGTTTTCTCTCTGACCTGAGGCTTTATACATTAGGAAAAACTGTTCTAATATTAAGGAGTGACCTTTCGTGGGAACATCTGAAAGAGATTACACACAGGCACAGGACACTGGAAAATACAACAAATGTGCTTTTATCATTCAGCCTTCTGATTGGTCAGTCATTTTTCTGGTTCGCTGATGGATATCTAGTTACATACCGACTGTCTTTGGATCCGTCATCGGTGTCCGTGCCGTGACGTTCAGGCAAACGTTGGCCAACATACACGACACCTCTCGTCCTCCTCGGAAGCAGTCTTTATTAAAAACATTGATTTTTGAAGGCTCAAAATTAACGGTGATCCCCACACGGACAACACTGCGAGACCTGTTCGAAAACACGTTAAGGTATAAAACTGTCTCTGAAGACTTAAAGTAGTTTACTTTAAAATGAAAATTAGCCCATGATTTACTCAGCCTCAAGCCATCCTAGGTGTACATGTCCTGGCTCTTCCAAGCTTTATAATGGTGGTGAATGGCCTTTTCAGTTTGATATCCATAAAAGTGCATCTATCCATCATAAAAGTGCATCTATCCATCATAAAAGTGCATCTAACCATTATAAAAGTGCATCTAACAATCATAAAAGTGCATCTATCCATCATAAAAGTGCATCTATCATCATAAAAGTGCATCTATCATCATAAAAGTGCATCTATCATCATAAAAGTGCATCTATACATCATAAAAGTGCATAGATCCATCATAAAAGTGCATCTAACCATCATAAAAGTGCATCTATCATCATAAAAGTGCATCTATCATCATAAAAGTGCATCTAACCATCATAAAAGTGCATCTAACCATCATAAAAGTGCATCTATCATCATAAAAGTGCATCTAACCATCATAAAAGTGCATCTATCATCATAAAAGTGCATCTATCCATCATAAAAGTGCATAGATCCATCATAAAAGTGCATCTAACCATCATAAAAGTACATCTATCCGTCATAAAAGTGTATCTAATAATCATAAAAGTGCATCTATCCATCATAAAAGTGCATCTATTCATCATAAAAGTGCATCCATCCATCATAAAAGTGCATCTATCCATCATAAAAGTGCATCTGTTCGTCATAAAAGTGCATAGATCCATTATAAAAGTGCATCTAACCATCATAAAAGTGCATAGATCCATCATAAAAGTGCATAGATCCATCATAAAAGTGCATCCATCCATCATAAAAGTGCTTAGATCCATCATAAAAGTGCATCCATCCATCATAAAAGTGCTTAGATCCATCATAAAAGTGCATCCATCCATCATAAAAGTGCATCCATCCATCATAAAAGTGCATCTAACCATCATAAAAGTTCATCCATCCATCATAAAAGTGCATCTAACCATCATAAAAGTACATCTATCCGTCATAAAAGTGTATCTAATAATCATAAAAGTGCATCTATCCATCATAAAAGTGCATCTATTCATCATAAAAGTGCATCCATCCATCATAAAAGTGCATCTATCCATCATAAAAGTGCATCTGTTCGTCATAAAAGTGCATAGATCCATCATAAAAGTGCATAGATCCATCATAAAAGTGCATAGATCCATCATAAAAGTGCATAGATCCATCATAAAAGTGCTTAGATCCATCATAAAAGTGCATCCATCCATCATAAAAGTGCTTAGATCCATCATAAAAGTGCATCCATCCATCATAAAAGTGCATCCATCCATCATAAAAGTGCATCTAACCATCATAAAAGTTCATCCATCCATCATAAAAGTGCATAGATCCATCATAAAAGTGCATCCATCCATCATAAAAGTGCATCTAACCATCATAAAAGTGCATCCATCCATCATAAAAGTGCATAGATCCATCATAAAAGTGCTTAGATCCATTATAAAAGTTGCATCTATCATCATAAAAGTTGCATCTATCATCATAAAAGTGCATCTATTCATCATAAAAGTGCATCCATCCATCATAAAAGTGCATCTAACCATCATAAAAGTGCATCTATCCATCAAAAAAAGTGCATCTAACCATCATAAAAGTCCATCTAACCATCATAAAAGTGCATCTAACCATCATAAAAGTGCATCTATCCATCATAAAAGTGCATCCATCCATCATAAAAGTGCATAGATCCATCATAAAAGTGCTTAGATCCATTATAAAAGTTGCATCTATCATCATAAAAGTTGCATCTATCATCATAAAAGTGCATCTATTCATCATAAAAGTGCATCTATCATCATAAAAGTGCATCTAACCATCATAAAAGTGCATCTATCCATCAAAAAAAGTGCATCTAACCATCATAAAAGTCCATCTAACCATCATAAAAGTGCATCTATCCATCATAAAAGTGAATAGATCCATCATAAAAGTGCATCTAACCATCATAAAAGTGCATCTGACCATCATAAAAGTGCATCTGACCATCAAAAAAGTGCATCTATCCATCATAAAAGTGCATAGATCCATCATAAAAGTGCATCCATCTATCATAAAAGTGCATCTATCATCATAAAAGTGCATCTATCATCATAAAAGTGCATCTATACATCATAAAAGTGCATCTGTCCATCATAAAAGTGCATCTGTCCATCATAAAAGTGCATCTATCCATCATAAAAGTGCATCTATCCATCATAAAAGTGCATCCATCCATCATAAAAGTGCATCCATCCATCATAAAAGTGCATCTAACCATCATAAAAGTGCATCTATCCATCATAAAAGTGCATCTATCCGTCATAAAAGTGCATCTGACCATCATGAAAAGTGCATCTATCCATCATAAAAGTGCCTAGATCCATCATAAAAGTGCATCTAACCATCATAAAAGTGCATCTGACCATCATGAAAAGTGCATCTATCCATCATAAAAGTGCCTAGATCCATCATAAAAGTACATCTATCCATCATAAAAGTTCGCCACACGACTCCGGGGGTTAATAAAGGCCTTCTGAAGCGATACGTTTGTGTATGAAAAATATCTATATTTAAAACTTTATGAAGTAAAATTACCAGCCTCCGGCCAAACCAACATATGGATTTGACTTAAGCCCAAACTGCATGATGGATGGATGCACTTCTTTGAGCTTCAAACTGTTGGTTGCAATTCACTGCCATTATAAAGCGTGGAAGAGCCATACAGACCTAGGATGGCTTGAGCGTGAGTAAATCATGGGCTAATTTTCATTTTAAAGTGAACTACTCCTTTAATAGAGTTCTCCATTGTATTTCAATTGTGTATCAACTTTTTTTCTCCTGATGTGAATAATGCAAACTCACCAAAGCAGAACTGCAGCCCCTAAAGAGCCCACAGACAGATCTATGAGCTCATCTCCATTTACATCCATCATCCCATGAACACTGCGGCCGAAATAACGGAGACCTGGAGAGACGTCGCCAGCGGCTATTCTCTGAGATCGAGGGTGAGAAACATTCATTATTAAGAAATAACCCAGGTGTCACGTGTCAGTGTTTGTTTGTATTTTCATCAGTCTTATGTTTTCCTTTGTTCTTTTTTCCCGCCACTCATTTGTTTCCATGGTAACCCTCATTAGTTCATCTGTGTCACCTGTTACCTGGTTAGTCTCGTCAGCTGTGGTTCGTGTCCCTGATCTGTTTCCACATGTATTTAAGCACTGAGTGTTACTTTATTCATGGTCCGATCTACGTTGTAGTAAATGTGTGTGAACCTTCTGCCCGTCTTCTATGTACCTGTTTGAGTTATGTTGTGAGTAAAAGTTTGCATTGGAACTTTTGACTCCTCTTCATCTTCTGCAGCACCACACCGTGACGCAGAATATTTTGCTAATGTTACCATTAATATATTAAAACATTATTTCTAAATATTCTCTGAATGTTCAAAACGTCTAGTTTTTTTAAAAGTTGTTACTATAGTTATGCAAATGTTAAGGAAACATTCCATTTTATGATTCTACGAACATTATGGGAATGTTACATTTGAATGTTCTCTGAACATTCCAAATACCAGATAACTTTGAACGAACATTCTATTGACGTTACTGGAAAAATTTGTTCAGAACTTTCTGAGAACTTTACTTTATTATTATTATCCATGTTGTGGAAAATTGTCTCCGGCTCCACAGTACATATACATCAGCACATGAATACACATAAGAAAAAAACGTTCCCTGTTAGCTGAAGGTGCAAAACGTCACACCAGTTCTTATGTTTTTGTATTTTGGTATTACTGGAAAGCCGTTTAATAAAGTAAAATCAGTGTCTTACCTGTTTGTATTTGGGTTGGATGCTTTTATGTTGGCCATAGAAGAGATAGATCGCTCCTTTGTGATTGTCTTCCAGTGGCGCTCCCACTACCAGTTCACTGAAGCCGTCACCATTCAAGTCTGGAAGAGCGGACATAGCCGCACCAAACCGAGAATCATGTGCCTGTTCTGATGGTCCAAGAGTCCCATCTGCTATAAAAGAGCCCTGTAGAATAAAGAGAGAGAGAGAGAAAGGCAAGAAAATAGTTGTGTTCAGAATGAAACACTAATAGCATGTATGCACATGACCTCAAAATACTGTCATCTCACAAGTTTGGTTAATTGGTATTTTTTTGATAAAATAGTCAGGTGATTTTAGTTCGGTTTTAATTATCAAACTGTGTAAAAAACGACTATATATTTAATTTATTTACCTTGTCTTGCCAATATTTCAGAAATATTGAAGGTGCAACATTCATGCATTTATTTCAAAACGCACAATATAATATAATGACGTCACATTAATTCAGCGTCGGGTGTTTTTCAGTGATGGCTCAGGCGGACTGAGTTAATTCAGTGAAGGATTCGTTCATTCACTGAACACACTAAACCTGTAATTCCTGATTTCCTGAGACATGTGAAGAACATTAATGAATCAACTAATAAGAGCATTTTGTTAGTGAAACAGACTACTACACAATAGTCACGCTAAATGTTTATGAACCACTGAAATAACTAAAGGTGCACATGTTATTTTCTAATGATTCACATTAAAGTCGCGCGGTATGTAGCCTATGTTTGTTTTTTACGTACAGCTCGGGAGTACTACAACACAGACTACGTGTAGTTGTTAATTCACGGGAACCGGTTAATTTTTTTTAAATTCGTGCATCTCACGCCGTTTGTTTTTACGTGCAGCTCGGGAGGGCAAATAATTACACAATCTTTTTACCGCATATTCGAGCCAACCTGCAAACTCACCACTCAGGTAACAAAAAACATATAATTTTATAATATATATATATATATATATATATATTTTAAATAATTAAATACAATTAATTATTTAAAATAGGGATGCATGATATATCGGCCCATATCGGTATCGGCCAATATATGTTAATTTTTAATGTTATCGATATCGGTCCGATGAGAAAATTTGGCCGATATATTACAGCCAATAAATAATGTATTATTTCCTTCAGCTGAGACACTTCACATTCCCTCTGTTCAACATGATGGTTTTGAATTTCTTGAAATATGATTGGAATCACTTCAAAAAAGGAAAATACAGTACAACATGTTCAGCACAAATCTGTCATAAAAGCTATAAAATTATAAAGAGAACATTATAATTATGTGTTTGGGTCATGGTTTTTAAGGCAAGGCAAGTTTATTTATATAGCACATATCATACACGGTGGTAATTCAAATTGCTTTACATAGAAGAAATTAAAATAATCTAAAGAAATCAGAGTAATTAAAACAGTTTTTAATAAAAAAAATAAAATATAATAAAATACAGTACAAACAGTCGGACGAACAGTGGCACCGTGCTCATTCAGTAAATGCACAGATAAACAGAAGTGTTTTGAGTTTAATGGTGAGACTTTTGTTTTTGTAGTCAGAAATTGTATAAAAATCTGGATTTTGATTTATCGGCTGATGTATCGGTTATCGGCTTTCAAATATATGGAATTATCGGTTATCGATATCGGACAAAAATGTAATATCGGTGCATCACTAATTTAAAATGTATAAAAAAGGCCTATGCTGTTAACGACAGAAACAGAGTTTCTGAGATTTCTTTGAGATAACATGGTGGTGTTGTGTTTAAGATCTCGTCACCTGTGAGTCGATGGTGTAGATGTAAATTCGGCCTTTCTCCCAGCCTTTGTAGAAGTACATGGGAGCTCCAACAAGTAAAAGATCTGTCAATCCATCCTCATCCAGATCAATCGGTGCCAACTCACTTCCATAATACGACCCAATCTACAATTCACCAAAAACACACTCATTTGATAAACACATTAGGCCATAATGTATGTAACTGTTCTGCATGGTTTGTAAATGGTTGCTACTTTCTAAACTAGAGTCCACCCTCAAGTTAATGCAATATGTCTCTTCTTAAATGTAAATTTGTAGGATTTTTATACCGGTTTTATCATTCACTTGGTGAGAATATCAAGTTTGATCACTTAGTCACAAGATTGATGATCTGAGGATCCACAATATGATGTGATGTAATTGGAGAAGCAATGCATTTAGAAACTTCAGATAATTAGAAAATTGAATAAATTGCGCGCAAAATCGTTTCAGTTTCGTTTTCAAATTTTGCTGTGTTTTTTGTAGAAAAGGTACTTTTTGCTCCAACCAAAGTGATTTGAATGCAGCTGAGATTTTTTATTTTCTTTATAAAGTAACATTTTAATTAAAGTTAACATTTCACACCAACCAGATAAATATTTATTTGTATTTCAACAGCCACACAATATATTGTTTCTGTTGCATCAGTGTATGGCAGATTCTTCCGTTACCTCGCTGTTTTGAACTTGCAAGAAAAGTGCCTGTCGGCTTTACAAATGGCAGAAAACCGGAGACACACTTTATCACATTCCCGTCTAAGTGCTTCCCTCAGGGCTCTCACACACACACGGTCTGGTGCATAACAGGTTGATAGCTAAATGAATGTTGTGGTCGGCGACCGGCAGCGTTTGAAACAGTAAGCGTTTATTGTTTGTGTGCATTCACTGCAGGCCATGCATTCACATACACACACACACACACACACACGCAGATGAGATTCACATGGGCCATAGAGACGCCTGCCCATCTGGAGCGGGTGACTGAGTCTAGACCTTCACATGCCGTCTCCTGTCCACACACATGGTCCGCATTAATCTACTGATGTGCTTCTCTAATCAAACACGCCAACGTTTCAAAGAGAGAAGATATGATGGAAAAATGCAGACAGACGGATTAGGGAAGGAGTTGGGAGAAACGTTCACTATTTAGACCAAGTACACACTACTTTTCCATGCACTATTTCATGCACATTAGTCCTATTATTGACAACACGGCACTATTTCCCTTGTGCAATTGACATCACACTATTACCATCTGTGGAAAGCAGGTCGAAAATGGAATTTTGTTTAAAATAGGCGATTGCTGATAATCGTGGTATTTATCAAATGATGGAAAAGAACATTATAGATGGGCTGTTTTTGCTCTGACTTTTTGCACTCTTTTGCAACTTCATTTGTTGTTTTGCACAATTACGATATAGAATATAACAATTCAGTTTATACAGGACAGCATGTTAAAGGGATAGTTCACCCAAAAATGTAAATTCTGTCAGTATTTACTCTCCCTCATGTTGTTCAACCCCGTAAGACCTTCGTTCATCTTCAGAACACAAATTAAGATATTTGTGATTAAATCTGAGAGCTGGATCACTCCTCCATAGGCTTCTAAGGGATTGACACTTGTTCCCCGAAAAGTTATTAAAGACGTCGTTAAAATAGTTCAAGTGACTACAGTGGCTCAATCTTAAGTTTATCAAGCGACGAGAATACTTTTTGTGTGCAAAAACAAACAAAAATAACGACTTTATTTCAACTATTCATTTCCTTCTCTGTGGGCCTCGAGTGAGTTCACTAGTGTAACAGCGCAGCGTTTCTGTGTCGTACGTCACACGTAGGCTCACTATTGGCCGACACTGGTCATGTGATGCGTGTGACGTACAACACAGAAGCGCTACGCTGTTACACTAGTGAACTGACTCGAGGCCCATAGAGAAGGAAATGAATAGTTGAAATAAAGTCGTTGTTTTTGTTTGTTTTTGTTCACAAAAAGTATTCTCGTCGCTTGATAAACTTAAGATTGAGCCACTGTAGTCACTTGGACTATTTTAACAATATCTTTAATAACTTTTCGGGGAACAAGTTTCAATCCCTTAGAAGCCTATGGAGGAGTGATCCAGCTCTCAGATTTAATCAAAAATATCTTAATTTGTGTTCTGAAGATGAACGAAGGTCTTACGGGGTTGAACAACATGAGGGAGAGTAATTACTGACAGAATTTACATTTTTGGGTGAACTATCCCTTTAAACAGCAAAATGCTCAATCCACATTCTTTATTCATGATTTTTCACAAGTAGAGTTACAAATCTTGCGGTATTTATTTGTCGAAAAGGTGCCAAGTGTTTTGAATGCTCCTGACATGGTAATTATGACTTCCCAACAATCCCTAAAATACGAACCTTCCAGGAGGACTTTAATGTTCCTTTTAATACTATGTAGTTGCTCATGGTTGTGGTTTCGTTAGTCAGGATAGTAGGCACACCGGGGGCCTGTACCATGATGGTAGTTGAACAAACTCAGGGTTACAGGATTAGTTTTGAGTTGACAAAACCAAACCAATCCAACCAGGCTTTGTTGGTACCATGATGCTGATCATCAACTTTCTCTGTCAACTCAGGCTTTGATCCTGTGTGTTACATCAGTAGCGAACAGCCAATCACACGCTGAGAAAGAGTGAAACTGAGATTAATTTCTCGCGAGAGAAGCAGCGCAATTCACTTCTTAAATGGAAGTATTAAAATAGGAAGAATTTAAACAAATTTACACAGCAAGAAGAAAACAGCTGTCTAAGAAAGAGGACAACTAAAAGAAAAAGTCTCGCTACTGTATATCAGTGCAAGTAAAAGTTGTGAAGTTATTTTATACAGCTGATAAAGGTATAGAGAGAATTGAACATTTAAACTCACATGTAGTTATTTTATAGCTTCATCTATTGATGCTAAAGCGTATTTATATTACCTTTATTTATTTATTCATTTAAACTGCGCAATAATAATTGATGAACTAAAATTGTACATCTGTGATTGATTAAGGGTATAATATAAAATTACATAAATAATATCTAAATCATACAAATTTATTATTCTAAATAAGCATCACTAAAAACCAGACGATTTTGTCTTTAAAAATCATTTAAAGATGGGAACATGGCGTCAGGTGGAGGCTGCAGGTTGGCAGGTCCTGTGAGCTCACCTCCCTTAATACGTTCTGAGGAGTCGCCTTTTAAAAATAGAGGACCTGATGCTGAATTACAGTTGCCTTATCTGAGAAAATGTGGCCGACTAAATATAAATCAGTACGTGGTTATTGCCTTGTATGTGCTTACCGCGGTGCTACTATCAACCTGGAGTGACTGGAAAGCTCTTTGCTGCCGGTCGGATTACAATGAAAAATGCCATGTACTACCACCTTTTAACACATGGAGCAAACACGTCATTTATGCGTCTGTTTTAAAACAAGGACGCGCAGTTGTGCCTTCATTGATCAGCTCCTGCTTTGATAAACGCCGCCGAGGATCAGCTGTTTCAACCTTGCTATGCATTTTACTTTTACTATGTGGGGATATACATCTAAACCCAGGACCTGTCGGCGGGGGGGGAGAACAAATGGGTGTAAATGGCGTCTCACCCATACGTGGATCTGCAGTCACGATCGCAGTGAGTTACTCTTACGAGCATACACAAACAAATTTGCATGCCATCAACACTGTCCCCAGATGGTACTGAGACTTTGTGTAAAAAGAACTTGTCGGGTGCTTTGGCACAGACACCGTGCACAGATACATCTTGTACGGATACTGGGATAAACAAACAAAATGCCGCTGTGGAGAAAGCTGGGGCGGCATGTGATTTGGTTTCCTCGTCTCATCTATCCATGCCGTGTCCCTCAAACGCTGTCACTAAACAACAGAGATATAGACTATTTCAGACTGTAAATCACGCCAAAGTACTCTGGGACCCTAAAGTCAAACCCAAAGGTGTATTTGGGGGACACCTCAATATAAGAAGCGCGGTATCGAAAGCGGAACAACTTGAACAGTTGCTAACACAGTCGAACCTTGACTTTTTGTGTCTTTCTGAGACTTGGCTAAAACCCACCACTTCAAATACAGCTGTTTATATTCCAGGCTACAACATCTACAGGCGTGACCGTGGTCACGGCAAAGGGGGCGGAGTAATGATCTATGTTAAGGACAGTTTTCAATGTGTACATATGGAATCAGTGGGAGATGTTTTGGAATGTGTGGGGATAAAAATTAAGCTGTCTCCGGATATGTCATTTGCTGTTCTTGCCTTGTATAGGCCTCCGACATCAAATAATCTATTTTTTGATCACCTAACAGACATTCTTAAAAAGTGTGATGTGAAAGAAATACTTCTTATGGGGGATTTTAATATAAATTGGATCGATAAGAATGGTAGAAAAAAATTAAAAGAGATTACTCAAAAATTTCATTTTACACAAATGATTGAAAAAGCAACTAGGATTACTAAGACATCTCAAACGCTTATTGATCTAGTCTTTACTAACAATACTGACCGTATTGGTAAGTTTATAATTTAATAACAGGTCTGTCTGATCATAATTTAACATTAGTTGCAAGATAGTTGTCAAAAATGCGCTACCGAAATTTAAATAAGGTTAATATTAATGATTCTGTACTCTATATCCCCAGGAAAGATGTTGAGAGGTTTGACAACGAAATGAGAAAGGTAAATTGGTTGGAAATGATAAATGATAAAGACAGTAATACAGCTTCTAGTGAGTTGATAAAGAAGTTACAACAGCTTGTTTTTAAATATTCTAAAGAAAAAAAGGTAAAGCCTAAAGGCAAAATTCCTTTACCTTGGTTAAATGATAATCTATGGAAATTGATGAGAACTCGAGATTCAGCATTAAAAAAGTCCCATAAAACGGGACTTACAACTGATCGTCTAGTCTATAAGGGACTTCGAAATAAAGTCACTCAACAGCTAAGACAAGCAAAAGCAATGTTTTATCTGAATATAATTAAACAAGCTAAGGGTAACTCTAGAGAACTTTGGCAAACTATAGATAAATTAACTGGAAAGGTGCAAACTAAGAGTGGAGTAATAGAGCTGAAAATAGATGATGAAAATCACAAGGATGGACTAACAGTTTCAAACTATTTTAATGATTATTTTATTGATTCAGTGAATGAAATTATTCAACATGTCTCTGGATTACCTCATTCTTGTTCATTACCTCAGCCTCCTATTAACGATCACGAGGCTCTGTGTTTTAAACACATTGATTACTCTAAAACAGATAAAATAATGCAATCCTTATCTAATTCAAAAGCAAAAGATTTTTGGGGAATTGATAGCTCTTTCATTAAAAAACATAGGGAGATTTTAACACCAGTTATTACATATATTGTGAATAAATCTATTGATGAGAGTATCTTCCCCAGTGTCTTCAAAACAGCAGTTATAACCCCAATATACAAATCCGGAAGTAAAAACGAAATAAGCAACTACAGGCCTATTAGTATAATGCCTGTAGCATCAAAAATTCTTGAGAAAGCCATCATAGAGCAGCTAACCGATCACTTAGACTGTAATAATCTGTTGCACTCCATGCAGTTTGGCTTCCGACGCAATCATTCCACCGACGCAGCCTGCTGCTATCTGATGGAAAGCATAAAGGCTAGCTTGGACGGAGGGGGCACGGTGGGTGCCGTGTTTCTGGACTTACGAAAAGCCTTTGACACGGTAAACCACAGTGTCCTCCTGTCTAAGCTCTCTAAGTATAATCTGTCAATGGACACACTGCATTGGATACGATCATATCTTGCAAATCGGATGCAATGTGTGAGGGTGAAAAATGTATTGTCCTCTTTGAAGCCCAGCACAACTGGGGTCCCGCAAGGATCAATTCTGGGACCCTTGTTGTTCAGTATTTATATCAATGATCTTCCGGCTGTGTGCAAGGGTGTAGACATCATCATGTACGCAGATGATGCTGTCATCTACGTACATGGGAGGGATACGGAGCAAGTAGCCACTAAATTGTCCTCAGCCATGGACAAAATAAGTAACTGGCTAAACTCTTCTTGCTTAACACTTAATACTGAAAAAACTGTTGGAATGTATTTCGCTAAGTCCAAAAAATTTAAAGATATGCCTAACATCTATTTTAATGGACAAAAAATTACCATCGTGACAGAGACTAAATATTTAGGTATCCATTTAGATCAAACGTTAAGTTTTAAAAAACATATTAAAAAAATGTCTAACTCCATTAAATATAAAATTTCTATTTTCAAACATATTAGGAATAGTTTGACAATTGAAGCATCTTTCATGTATTTTAATGCCATGATTTCTTCACACATCACCTATTGTTTGTCCTGTTGGTCACAGGCCAACGAGACCACACTTAAACCGCTCAGATCAGTCTATAATCAGGCGTTAAAGGTGCTTGACAGAAAAGCCCCTCGCTATCATCATTGCAGTATTTTAAGTAAATATAAAGTATTAAGTTTTGACTCCCTAATTCGATTTACAAATTTGAGAACTGTTTTTAAAATTGTTAATAATATTGCTCCACTCTCAATGAAAAAATTCATAAAACTTTATTCTGAACAAACAAACCGAACATCCCGGTCCACTGCTCACAGAAATTGTGCTATCCCGAAAAGATCCTCCGCCTTTGCACAGACAGCTTATTCATTTAAAAGTATTAAACAATGGAATCAACTTCCTAACAATCTAAAGTTGTCTGTAGATTTAAATAATTTTTCTCAAAATTTAAAGAAACACATTCTTGATAACCAGCTGTGTCAGCATCAGCATATTTAAAATGTACAAATGTTATTTTTAAAGTAAATGTTTTTGACTTTGTTGTATATATTATAGGCTGTGATGGTCTTTTGATTAGTTCTTTCATCTTGAACATCTGATTGTTTTTAAATGACCATTGTTGGACTAATATTATATGTACTTGCTAAGTACTATTGATAGTTATTTTGTAATGTAATGTTGTAAATATTGTGTGTACCTGCCCGGGGACTGCAGATGAAAATTAGCTTCGGCTAACTCTGGTACAAAACATCTTTTCGTAAGATTAATGTATTTTGTACGTTGTCCCTGGTAAATAAATAAAGTTAAAAAAAAATTAAAAAAAATTTGCTATGTAATGACCTTTAATTTGGAGTAGAAACAGGTGGAGTGACTTTATCGCATCAGGCTTGTGTCCCTTTACTCAAAGCTGATTGGTCCAAGTTCGGTTTGCAACCCGGACCAGGTTAGCGTAAGTTACTATGGCGATGAACACTGCTAAAAGCCAAACCACTTTCATGGCCCCTAAAACCCAGGGTTGTCGCAAACTAAACTGAAACATAGCTGGCTAGCCACCTAAACCGGCTTCATGGTATAGGCCCCTGATCTAGGCTGCTCGGCTATATTAAAAAACATTCTTTGCAAAAACAATTATACGTTTAAAAAAAAAAACCTTATTGTTGAGCTCTGACATGTTTGGTGGTACCTTGGAGTACCATGTAAATACTTTCCACAGTACTTTCGGTTACACTTTATTTTAAGGTGTCATTGTTACAGTGTAATTATATAATTAAGTAATGAGTAACATTAAGAAACTACATGTACTTACTATAGGGTTAGGGTAGTGTTAGGATTTAGTTAAGGGTTAGTAGCATGTAATTATGCATCATTAACTGTTATTATTTTGGTAAACATATGTAACAAGAACACTGTAAAATAAAGTGTTACCGTACTTTAAAACGTGAAGGTGTGATCTTCAGTCTTGTAGTATGTGCTTTACCTGCTGCCCGTCGAGGGAATGCAGTATGGTGAGGTTTCCACTGTTGGTCAGGGTGAAGATGACCACCTTTCCTGTGTGGTTGAATCGAGGAGCTCCAGCGACGTACAGCTGACCGTACTGAGCCGAGACCACAGAGGACACCATGTACCCTACAAACAATTAGCATATTTATACATTATAAATAAATATGAGCTATCTGTCAATTGACTTTTTTAATGGAAAAATGCACAATGCAGAGGAACATTAGGAAAAACCGCATGTATTTCTATGCTGGTATTTGCTGATGTAGTTTGCTGGTCAGGCTAGTTGAGTAGCCTGTGTATTAAAATAAGTTCATACTATGCATAAAATGTCCGACAAGTCCAAGAAGTTATGAGGGAAAAAATAATGTTATTCATAATTTCATATTAAATATATAGCACTATATAAAATAAGTATCTAACAATGAAGATAGGTTACATCCCTCTCATGCCATTTGTATATTATTAAGAGTTTGTTATATTATGTTTTATTATATTAATATGTTTTATTTTTGCTGTCACACCATAGGACACGCAGAACAGTTCAGTAAAAATGTAAAAAAAGTAGCGGTGGGCCGTTATCGGCGTTAACGTGAGACTCTTATCGGGCGATAAAAAAAATATCGCCGTTAATCTATTCTCAAAGTTGGGTTGGGATCATAAAATAGCTTTTTGGAATATCGTTATATTTTCGCGCAATTCCAATGTGTAGCCTAGTAAATTTGAGATAATTGACGCCGCGCCTACTGTCTCAGATCGCGCAGCAGGGTATTTTCCTGTCAGGGACACAAGGTGTATACTTTTAAGGCTGATTTATTCTTCTGCGTCAAGACATACGCCGGAGCCTCTACGCCGTAGACTACGCATTGGTTTTAATTTATACTTCTGCGTCGTTGTCCGCGTTGATGCACGCAGAGGGAGCATGTGAAACCCGAGGGAGCGGTTTGAGCAGACCAATCACAGCGCTTGCGTCCGCGTAGAATTGACACGTTGTTACATTTTTGGAGAGGTGCACGTCAGGGTACGCCGAAGGGTACGCGCGCTACGCACAGCCTACGGCGTAGCTACGGCGTAAGTTCGACGCAGAAGTATAAATTGGGCTTAAATTGGGCTTTACATGTTACGTTGGGCGACGTTCCTCTCGCTACTTTATTTTAATGCAATTAAATGTTGTTAAATGAGTTTATTCCAAGCGCGCTGTATCTTTGTATGAGCATGAGCGATGCTCAATTTACAAATCAATCACTCTTTTGGGTCGATTCTGTTCAAAGACTTCATCAAACAAGTTGGCAGGTCTGTCTAAATCGGTTCGCGAATCAGTCTGATTGATCTGTTCAGTTCCTCACGCACTGAATCACTGAAACGCGTTCAGTCACACTCGACACGGAGTCGTAACAGGAAGATTTAAGAACATCAAGAGCTACAGTTTAGTCTAGTGAAAGCAAATCTGCAAATGCATCATATTTTTGCCAGCGATGAAGATCTTTATTAGTTGAACATCTTCGTAAGCTGTCTGTGAATTAATGATTCCACAGGACGATACATTCGAATTCATTTCATTCAGGTAATACATTTTACAACCAAACAGATTATTACGCCACGATAGCACTACTAAAAAGTATGACATTATCTGTTGGACATATACATTAATTTATACGCTACAAAAAACGCTTCAGAGCGTCGGCGCACTGGCAAAGGTTAACAGGTTAAATAAGCTAGCATTGTGTACAGTTTATGAAATGAACACCCGCCATCCCGCGGTAATGTGTGTGTATTGCGCAGGGGCATAGTCACATGAATAGTTTACATTGATTGAAACTAATTTGTTTAAAAAGGAGGAGGCTATTGCCGGTAAAGGCAGGTTCACATAAAATCATTATGACATATGACATTATTTTTTGATCTAACGAGCATCTGGTTTGGCGATGCAAAAGCGGACTGGAGCTACGTTCTGCTTATTGTTTTCTTCTTCTTCCAATTAGCCTAAGTTACTATGTTTAAAAAAACCAGACGAAAACATGTTAGTTGTTCAATTAATAAACAGTTTGTTTGATGACAAATAGCTAAAGATTAAATTGGCCTCCCTTTCTGTCATTGTAATTGTGCGTTTTTTTTTGTTTTGTTTTTTGTGAACGATATTCGACTTTTGCACCCCTAAATTGTCGAATGTCATTTTTGGCAGAAATTCACATCCCTACGCGAGGCGAACTATTCTCAAAGACTTACTTTTAGTCATTATTTGGGTAGCACACATATTCTGAATGCCTTCGGCAGAATTCAAATGAGCCATTTTAATCTAGATTAATTCCAAGATTCCAGTGAGATTAATCTAGATTAAAAAAATCAATCTATGCCCACCTCTAAAATAAAGGTAAAAGAATAGTTAAAATTAGTGACCCCTTATATTTTCTCAAACATCAGACTTCACACTATATCAAAATACATATTTTTTCTTCAAAAGTTGTGTTTTACAAAAAAAAAGCATTTTTTACTGCCTATTTGTCATCCATGTTGCTTCCATGCCGCTGATTGGAAGGGGCGGAGTCACGTGACTACACACGCTGTAGTATGTTTTCAAGGGGAAAGTATAACAGGATTAAAAAAACGAAGTAACCAACAGGGGAAAATTAAGTCGGTTAAAGGTTCTGAATTACTTTTCGATTAATCGTCAAGCCCTAGTCCATACTACACAAGTAAGACTTTCTTTGAAGAACAGACTGTTCGTAGCATTCAAATCTCTTACACTTCCGTCTATCTAAACATGACGGGTAAATTTTTATTGCAAAAATGAATGCCATTGATATACACCCTAGTGCAACAAATCTTGATTTAATGTGTTTAAACACGTGGATACACAAATTAAGCTGGTAAAGAATAGAGTGAACATTCTTGACCAATTCTTTTATGTTCCACAGAAGAAAGTCATCAGGGTTTTTGAACGACTACATTTTTTCCATCATTGGAATCAGATCCTCATTTGGCGTAATTGTCTTACCCAGATATGCCGCGTGGTTCTTCAGTTCCTCTGGGAACTCTTTGGTGTAAGAAGACTTTGGTGGGATGACTTTACCGTGACGGGTCTCCTTCAGAACAGCTCCGTTCCAGTCGTATGCGCCAACGGCACCAACCAGAATCCCATCCTTTAAGAGAATAGTTTGCATCTTTTTTTTTTTGTTAACATTCAAAAATCCATTTTACCATATGTTAGTTTTTATACACACATTCACAACACAACAAAAAACACACACATGCATCAGGTACCTGAAGGGAGGATTCAGTGAGTATAGGATCATGACAAACGGCCTGGCAGGGACTTCAGCGGTATAGGGAATGCAAACCGAGCGTTTGCCAAACCTCTCCCGCACCGATCTAAGAGCTCCTGCCAAAAACTCTGCACTGTATTAACATCTGGGACGAGCATTTAAACGCATTTCTGAGCGATACCACCACTAATACGCTTGACCATAGTCCTATTCCAGTTCTGTTTCAGAGTAAGACTGAATATACTAACTAACTAAATGTGTGATGCTAATCCAACTCAATGCCACAATACTAGACGGTTGTGGGTGGTTGCCAGTGCATTGTAATGTTGCTCAAGAGTTTTTAGTAATATTTTAGTATTAAAATTCTTGATCCTGAATGCATGCGAGCGAGTGCAGCAGTCTGAATAGACTGCTAAAGCTCACTGCCAAAGTTTTCCTCATGCAATGTCGACGTGGATACTTTGACAGCGTTCCATGGCACATTTGCACAATAAACTCTCTCCAATACACTCTGTGGGTTGTTCCATTTGCTTTTATTAGTGGTGCTTGCAAAGGCAAACCCCTGAACAAACCCTAATCCTGAGTATTAAACTTCAGCGTCTAACTCGTCCTGCACGGTTTGTGCAAAAGACATGAATGATGCCTGAAATTGTGTGGGTTGATGAAGAATACACTAGCAACTGCCAAGCAACCCCCTAACAATGCCTACGAACCATGTATAATGTTGTGATCTCATCAAGTCAGAAATACCGCAATTATGAGTTTCTGACAAGTAAAAACCATTCATGTCTAAACAAAATGGCAGTGGTTTCTATCAATCGTTCAAAGATGTTAGATATCATTTTACCATTTAATATGTAATGTTATTGTCTGTGCGATTTATAGCGCTCTTTCTTGGTCCTTCAATACTTCAATAGCGTAAAGATGATAATTAATGTTCTGTTATGACAACTGTCTGAGTGTTTGGCATGGTAACTGATATAACAATGTTGATATGTTTGGTCTTGGTGGAAAAGATCTGCTACGCTGCTGTTATTTCTGCAGCTGCAGTGCAAGTACAGGACTTGCTACTACTAATATATATGCAACACGCTGCTGTGAGCAAGTAAGACATGATGCTGCTGTACAGAATAGCATACATGAATTACCCGTAGCAGATCTATACAGGTGGAGCTGGGGAAGGTGGAGGGTTTCTTAGGGCGCTTTCACACTTGGTTCGATTGCCTGTTCCGAACCCGAGTTCGATTGCTCCGCCCTCCCCCTGCCCCCGATGGACTGTGTTCACATTATATTATTTGTATCCGAACCATGGTACGCTTGCGTCATCAAGCTGCAGCTGGCGCGTAATCGTGTTCCTTGTTATCCGGCACTGCTATGAATTAGTGCTGGGCGGTTTGACCAAAAATTTATATCACGTTTTTTTTTCAAAATTATGTTAAAATTACCGGTTTTCTGGTTTATGAATTTTTTTTTTCATGCATAATCAGGTGTTCAAAGCATTTTCTACTGGTTGAGAGAGGAATTACAGCAGTAAATTGACTTAGGATGGTCTATTTTACTGTCATTAATGAATATTGTAGAATAGAATAGCGCCCTGTATAACCTAAAATTGTTATTTCTTAACGTTCTAATAACGTTCTTCCAACCAGGAAATAACGTTAATACAACGTTTATATAACGGGAGAATTGAACGTTCTTATAACGTTTTGAATAAAGTTCTTATAACCAAGAAATTACGTTAATACAACGTCTAAAACACTGGAATTTTTGAATGTTCCTAGAACATTCAGAAATAATGTTTTTATAACTTAATGGGAACGTTCTGAAAACGTTCTTATAACCTAAAATTGTTTGCTGGGGAAGAGGAGAGATTCGCGATTGTACTGAACACGTTTTAAGTGCAGGATTATCTGAGCGAGCCCAGAGAAAATAGACCTATTCTAACAAGAGCAGCGTGTATCTGAGAGCGCGGCACATTATATTCCGCGCGCGAGCAGAGAGATTCGCGCTCGTGCATTATATTAATGTACTTTCGCGCTACAATAATGCGCTCTCGACATTTGACAGGAAAATAACGCCATAGTCCTGCCGCATCCGTCTTCCCTGTAACGTAACACCAGAGCACTGCTGTTTACCCATAGACAGTAAAAGAAAACTGCTGTTTACCCTCGCCTCGCTGCTTAGAAGTGCAACATTGTGAAGGGTCCGTCTGAAACAGTGTCGCGCGGCGCAACGTAACGTTCGTTCCGAACATTGTGTAATTAAATACATCGGTATGGCGGCATATTAAAAAAATAATATCATAACAAAAATATACACCGGTTTTCGGTATGAACCGGTATACCGCCCAGCACTACTATGATTGAAAAGGCGTCAAAATGGATAGAATTGCTCGCTTCACATTTGTTTTGTTTTTTTAACCTTTGGTTTTGTTTTCATAGAAAACATACAGAAACACACTTGTGTCTGTCTGCCGCAAAAGTACTAAAATCATTCCAAAGACAATTTTTGCGGAGGCAAGCATTAATCATCTCTCTGCTTGCGGTGCGTCAATCCCGCTTTTCGTGAAGGTAAGTGTATACACACACACACACACACACACACACACACACACACACACACACACACACACACACACACACACACACACACACACACACACACACACACACACACACACACACACACACACACACACACTGACGACTGTCCTGTCGACCACATTATACATTATACGTCATCAAGAGCGGTTCACTTCCACGGTTTGGTTCGATTGCGTTCATATCAGCAGCGAACCGTACTGGAGTTCACATGAACCGTACCCCAGACCACCTTTTTAAGCGGACCCGAGTACGGTTTGCGGGTGCGCAACCCCCGGGTTCGGAAGTCAGCGTTCACATCATCCAAACGAACCGAACTCTGACGTCTTTCTAACCCGGGTGTGCACCAAAAGTGCTAGTGTGAAAGCCCCCTTAAAGTAACTGCTACAACCAATGCTGACCAAGTATTTTCAAGGTTGAGCGGTGAGCTCATTGGCTACTGATACAGCAGGAACCAATCAGCTCTGCCATATAGAGAATGATGTGATTGCAAGCAGATTGAGTTAAGGACCAATCAGTCTGCGCCATCTAGAGTTTCGTAACAGAACTTTGTATTAGTTAAGTATTTCATTGCCATCAACATGAACATGAACATTGATCCATTTAAGCACTTTGAGCGTCACCACAGAAACTAATCATAGGCTTAGAGTTGATTTAAAGGTAAAACAACCAAAAACATTGTTGCTTAACCTTTAAATTAAAATATATAAATGTATCCTAATTAATAAAAATGCATTTCTTTAATGGAATTTGGGTAAAAAGAAATATATTATTTATATCTATATATATCTATATCTATATCTATCTATATATATAAAAATAAATAATCACAATTATGCTGCCTTCTAAGATACTTTAATCCAAAATCTAAAGCAGTAACATCCTTTGTGGAGAAGGCAGTCCCACAATGCATTGCAAACTTAGAGATGCAGACGATGTGCGGTAGATGTTCATTATAAATTCACTCAATATTTGTGTGTTCTTTGTATTTTTATGCTTGTTGGAGTATCAATATTGACAGACTCTATTGGAATCAATTGCAATTATTATTCAAACAAGTTGCCTATCGAGTAAATCAGATTCTATTTCATTTTCTATTCTATTTCACCAACAGAGGCAGAAGACAGCAGTTTTGCAACCAAGTGAATTTTTTTGTTGTTGAGGCCTGGCACCTCTTTAGCTCTTTACAAAACAAAAGCAGTGAAAACTAGCATACCATGTCCGTGTCAGCGGCCCAAGCTAATAAACTGACTTCCAAACCTTTTATTTTCATCTGATTAGGTTTTATTTACTGCAGGCTTGATGGACAATGAAGTCTTTTCCTTATAAAACGAAACAAAGTCATTCCTTTAAAAACATTTACAGCCACGAGCATATAAGGCAATTCTTTCTTTACAAATAAAGTCACATGCACAAGCGTGCACATAAAACACAAGGGCACGTGTGCGAGCGTGTTTGTGTGAGGGTTCCTCACCCAGAGAACGTAATTCAGCAAAACCATATGTGTTCTCTGGACCTCGTTCCCTCCAGAATGAAAAAAACTTTCCGAGACGTTATCTCCCGTCTCGAATTGCCACTGTCAAGAGCAGCTCCTGGGATCCAACAGTGAAAGTTATGAAAAAAATGTTATTTTTCTCCGGCCTTCACCTAACCCTGTCTAAAACCCCTCTCCTCCGTGAAAAATAGTCCTTTTCTCAGAAGAAAAGTCATTTTCATGCCGCTCACTTTCAAGAAGTCTGTTGCTCACAGGATGTGGAACAGCTTCAAACGCAAACAAACCTTATTTTAATTGAAAGAGTGGCATTTCATGCTTCTGTCGGGCCCTAAAAGGCCGTATCTCAGGTTTGTTTTCCCATGGGCACAGAGCGGTAAACAAATCATTCTTTCAATGACTCTTTATTTTGACTGATGCCGTAGTTTCTGCTCCAGGCTGATGCAAGAGCTTCAAACTCAATCACAGAGTGCAAAGAGGAAAATAACAGCATTTCGTGCACCTCACTGAGTACTTACAGTAATATAATTCTCCACACATTAGTGCTGTTGTCAATATTTACATTTCTTCAGCTTGAAATGGATGGAGATCCACTCACCTCTACGATATGTGTGGAGAATCCAGCTTGAGACATCTGCAAACCAAAGGCTGTGCCATTCTGGTTGGTGCCTGCAGAAAAGTAAAAAAATTAGTGTATTACTGTGCAAAATTCACTGTGATGATGCTAATGTGTTGTGTGTGTGTGTGTGGCAGGCTGTCGCTGTAGTTATGTTGCTGTGCAGTCAATAGGGTATTCTGAGGCCCTGTTTACACTTGATATTAAAGGACAATTCCGGCCAAAAATGAACCTAGGGGTAAATAACACATGGCAGGGCCTGAATTTCGTTTTGGAAAATAGGGGGGAAATCCCCCTTTAGGTCATTCTTATGGGGGGGATTTTTTTTAATTTGAGGGAGGAGGTTTTTTTTAGACAATTTTTAAAAAATACGTTTAGCTAAATGTTTGCTCACTCGTTGTATTTGTGTTTTTACAATGGGGTCATTTTTTTTAGTTTACACAACAAAAGGAAGCTTGATTTCAATCTTTGAATTAAATTGAAAAAAGTAGCACAAATAAATACATGAAATAAAGAGAAAAGTTTAGGTCTAACACTAGTATTCAGAAATAGCCTACTACAGAAACGGAAAAAAGTAATCAAATGTAAAATAACACGGAATAGTCTTTTAGTCCTGTATAATTTGAATACATAGGCTATTAATCCTGATTCCTTACAATTAATGCTGTCTTTTGTTGTTTTATATACAATAATGACGGACACATTTTAGGCTACTCTCACTTTAAGAGCTAGTGCACGGATCCACGTTCACATGTTGCGTGTAAAGCGCAGTCCGCGCCACTTTCTCCTCTTTTAAAAAGGGCTCCCTGTTGCTTAGCAATCATGAGCCACGTTCTCCATGAAGACGAAGACGTTTCAGCAAAGGATGAACGTGCAAAAGACGTAACGTGAACGGCCCATACTGTTTTCATTATAGTGTCACATGCATTTTCTTTTTGTATTATTGTTTTAAGACATAACCGATTGTGTTTGAGACGATACTCCCCAAGACTGGAATTAAGACAATGTTTTGTGCTTTTGACCATTAAAGCGCTATAATTCACGAAAAATAACTCAGTTTTGTTACTCACGAGCTGTTTGTTATGCGGGTTAAAATCGCTTGAATGTTTAAATAGGTAAGACTTAAAAAGACGCACAAATTATAAACATCAGTGACGATGCAATGGCCGATTGTGCAAGTGACATTTCCATCAAATGTCCTGAAACGCGAGAGTCTAGTATCACCGCCCTCAGCTGCAGCGCGATTGGCTTGCCTTGTGTAACCTATTTTAAGAGACAGAGAAGACGCGGCATTGGCAGAATCACTCACGCTGTTTGTGAAATTGCGTCTCGCAGAATGTTTTAAAATGACTGATTTGATCTTATAATCTGTTAGGTTAAATTTACTCATAGGCCTACATGCTATATTGAATGAATGTTTGCGGGAATTTCCCGCATTATAAACGCACGACCTGCAGGAATGATTAAAATGACGCGCAATACCCGCAATCCCGCACCGAAATTCGAGCCCTGCATGGGTACCGAGACGACCGTTCTCTGGGATGCGTTTTCATGATAATCGAATATACACAGTTTTAACGTTAGTTTTAGTTTATAACCACAGATTAGCTTATAACGCTAGTGTATGGGGCATCGAATAAGTAAAAATAAAAATCGCTAGTTAATACCACTAACAAGGCTCAAAATAGCCCCACACTAACATGCTAGCATAATGAGGGTCACTACCTGCAAACCGAAGCATTGAGAACTGTGTAAGTGTTCAGACAGTTTAATAAGAAGATACTTTATAAAGATAGTACACTTCGCGTATACAGGCAGAAGCCATCTTTGGAAAACAGTCTCGACCAGTTCGGTTAGGCGTTCGTGGTTCGACTGGTCGAGACGAAAAATGAAAAATCGAGCCAAAATCAAATTTTTCGTTTTTTTAACAAAACAAAAAACGAATTAACAAGCTGGTTTTCATTTCTCGTTATTCCATTCCAAACAGGAAATGAAATGATCAAAACGCACACGGACCGCAGTCCAATCTCTTGTGTTATTATGAATGACGTCAGCGACTAGTCATAACAGTCGACTCGACTTTGATGTCACAACAGTCGACTTCAAAAAATCTTAAGTCGTTATGAGTGGTCTTTAGCATGTTTATATGCGTTCTGGTGGTTTTCTGTGGCATTCTGGTCTCTAGATACAGCTTAAGCATGGGATTATGCTTATATTTAACATTTATTTACTAATTTTATACCCTCCAAGCTGAAGATCTTTTCTCCCAGAGCATCAACGATATCCTTCAGGGCCGACTCGTCGGTGACGCTGAAGAAGTGCTCCTCGGGATCAGTGGCAATGAACTTGATTTCCCTCAGAAAAGCTTCAGGATTGATTCCTCGCCGATTGTAGTAGCCAAGAACCTGTATTTAAAATCCGTTGCATTAAATTTTGTGCATTTTATTTTACAGTACGCGCACTACCATGTACTTACCAAAGAAAGGCAATATAAGGTAACTACACTGTAAAAAATGTATTGTCAAATTAACAGTAACTTAGTGGCAACAATTATCCAGTAGTTGCTGTATTTTATTCAACAGTAAAATTACCGTAACACTAACTACAGTAGTGTTAAGCATACTGTAAAATTAAATACATTATTTTCCTGTAATTTTTACCATGTTGAAGTACAGTATTACACCATTGATTTTTAATAATACTGTATAGTGTTATACAGTTATGAAATGTTATTTTAATTCTTTTATAGTGCTACTGTGTAACATGTAGAAATAATTTTAACTGTTAATGTAAATAGAAAAAAGAACAATTGAAGCACAACAAGGTTTATTGTGTATACTTTGGTTAAAGTTATTGTAATTACTATGAGTACATAGTATGTAAATGGGGAACAGGGCTGTAAAATAAATATCAGAATTATGTTCACCTGTTCGATCTGTGCACCTGTTTGAAAATAACTCAAGAGTTTGAGTTACATGACTAACGGACCAAAGGAAACCTGAATAACACATCTGGAGGATTTTACTGGAAAGAAGCAGTAACTCACCGCAATACCATACAAGGTGATATTATCCTTCTCACTTTCTTCCACGGCTTTCTGTAAGTCTGGGCTGTCGTGTGATTCTCCATCAGTGATGACAATCATGACTTTCTTAGCGTCTGGACGACCTCCTTGTTTGAATGCTTGAGTGCTGTTATAAATGCATATACAGTACACACTGTAAATGAGTGAATAGCACTCAAAAAATAAATCTTTGGCTGATTTTGATTCAAAATACCACAATATTAACCCCCCGAAAAAACAACTATTTTAAATAACAACATAATAGAACATTAACATATTAATTCTCCCCATTTACTCATCTTGGTTAAAATGCATAAAATAACACTTTATTTCAACATTTACCAGCCCCATGAAAAGCATGATGCGAAATGGAAATCCTGTTTTCTTTATTTTTTCGAGCTACTTGATTGAAACATGTTCTTTTAACATGAAATCATTGAGTTAAGCCAAAAAGTAACATGAAGCTATCTTGTTTGAACTAGAAATCTGATGCGATGATGCTTAGTACTTGAGCTTTGATTATAATTAAATTAATTGGTACAAAGGGATGTTATTCATAAATAAATTTCCCAGTTTAACATTATTTCTGTTAGCTGATCCAAAATGACTCTTCGATTTTTTGTGATTTGTGCAATTTTAAATCACCTTGACTCCTTTGATTTGCCTTATTTTCATTGTAAATAACACTCAAAAAAATATTTTTTGCCTCTTGTTAAATTTAATTAATTAAAATAAGCAAAAGTGACACGATTGTTTAATATTTTGTCACAACTTAATTTAATTGTGTTCAATCAACCTAATATATTTAAAACTGAAGTTTACTTAATTAATTAGTGTGAAAACTACATGAATAACTGGGCAGTGGACCTGTAGTTCCCAGCATGCTTTGCAAGGGACTGCATTAGGAGGGTAAATTAAAGTGTTATTTTATGTGTTTTTCAGTAAATGGAAAGATGTTGTTAGTTAATGTTAGTATTTAATGTTCAGTTATGTTAGAAACTTAGAGGACTTTCTGTAATGTTTTTGAAATTTGTGGTTACCATTATCCTGTGTTAAGGATATGGGCACTCACACTACATATGCATTAAACCTTAAACAGAACCGCATAGGTCATATATCTAATATTACTATGTAAAAAGTTGTTCAAATTAAATTGAACACTAGTAGCTACTATCATTGGAAGTAACTGGAGAGTCAAATTAGCTTAAATTATAATGTTGGGGATTTTAGGCAGGACAAAAATTAAATCTAGTTAACTTGACAAACCTTTATCTAGTAGGAATGACAATTATTTTAGTAGTCTTGACTAAAGTAATTTAAGTTCATACAGCAAGATTACAACAAATAATTTCAAACTGATTAGATTTTGTTGGTAAAATGTAATTCAATTTCATGGAAAAGTTTTCTTTAAAGCGGAACTTGGCAACTATTTCAACTGAATAAAACCGTTTAGAAATCATTTAGATGGTTTAATAACCTGTTTCCAGTGAGAATGGTGACTTTCCCCCCCAGTAATCAGCAAAGAAATGACTAGAGTTGCCAAGTTCCCCTTTAATTTAGTTAAGTTCGTTCAACAGCTTGTTTTTTTGAGTGAATGATGCACAGAAGTTTATGGATGGCAGACAGACAAAGCACAAACATGCCGGTGTACCGAGCCGCGTTAATCCCGAGAGCCGTCCGCGTCTCCTCTCCACCTCGCTGGTCGATATTCTTAGCCGCCGCTACAACCTCATCAACCGTACGGAAATCATCCAGCCGAAACTCGTTCACTACTCGAGCACCGTACTGCACCACACCTACCTGGACAACAGGACACAACACCATCTACATTACACTTGCTTTTACATCACACACTCTTGTCAAATTCTGTTGTTCAATTTAAGGCTGGAATACACTACATGATTTTGGTCCAGAATTCAGTGTTAGTTGTCTCAAGTCTCTAGATTTCAGTTAACAGATTCCAGAGGTGGGCGGTAACAAAGTACATTTACTTGAGTACTGTACTTGAGTACACTTTTTGAGTATCTGTACTTTACTTGAGTATTATTTTTTCTGGAAACTTTAACTTCACTACATTTGAAAGACAAATATCGTACTTTTTACTGCACTACATTTCTGTCAAAGTCCTTGAGTAGAGAGTAGTAACGTCAGTCAGGGAATGAATTTGGTTGCAGGCTGTGTGTGTGTGTGTGTTTGGTTGGAAAACAAAAGTCGGGTTGACGTCAGAACCGAATGATGTTGGACACTGACTAATTTTGGTTTCTGACATCAACCCGATTTTAATTTTCAACCACGATACAACGTTGGAGATTAACGCCAATCTGACGTTGGATTCTGATTTTGGAGTCCAAAATCCTTTTAGTTGGATTTTCATTTTCAACGTTGGGTTTGGTCTTCTAAATGCGAATTTTGTCATCGTTTTGGAGCACACTAGCTTATAGATAACAGTAAGGCTAACATATTCATACTAAAAGCCAAAAAACTTTAAATAGGGCATTATTTGAGGGGACAGCCATTTGTGTGTCCGAAACCATTGTGGACGTTATTGAGTGACACTTATTCAATCTCACATTCAATCCCACTACTGGAACTGTGTTCTAGAAATAATGTGATATTGATATGAGGACGTAGATTCAGACGCATACGGTACTGTAAGAATTACATACAACAATGCAACAATAAAAAACAATGCATTGACATTTACTTTTGATAGTTAAGTAGGCTACTTTTAAAAACGAGTACTTCGGTAATTTTACTTGAGTAAAAATCGGTCTTTACAACTTTTACTTGTAACGGAGTAATATTTGACCAGTAGTATCTGTATTCACTCAAGTAAGGAAGTTGTGTACTTTGTCCGCACTGAGAAACACACACGATGCACACACACCAGTCCTTCTCTGTCAACTATGAGCTGTTGTAACCCTATACTTCTACCTGAGTAATGAATGTGAATATTTTTAGTTGTGTACTTTCTCCAGCTCTGACAGGTTCTGATTCAATCCAGTCGTCGGAGATCATACACGTGAAAAAATGCTTGGGCGGATTTTAATGCTGCGTCCAAAATAAAATACATCCCTACTATAGTATTTTTATTTTATCCTTTATTTTACCAGGATAGTGTGTGAAAAACAGTACGCCAAAAGAGGAGTATGTCCGAATACTGTGGCTACATCCGAAACTGCATACTCTCTTGAGGAGGTACTTATTTTGACTAAGTAATTACTTCACGACCGCTAAAAAGTGTTCTATATAGTATGAATGTAATCTGGACATACTACATTCATCATGTTGTCATTATCATGTGACCAACCAGAGCATCAGTTGCGTTGCTTCACTGCCATTCACAAATCCTCTGAATGCCTGGGAATCCCTCTCCTCTCATGAGATAGTAAAGTGTCCATCTTATGCACACTAATCTCGTAGTTCATCCGGATATTTTAAATACTAAGTACTGTGAATTCGGACAAACTACTGTTTTTCGTTTACTATATAATAGGAAAGTTTGCGATTTCCGACGCAGCCATATTGTTTACATATGTCATGTCTCTCCTAGCAAAAAGGTCTACGTTTTTGCTTGAGTTTGTTGCGTTCGAAATGACTTGAAAGGTCGTGTGTGTGATTCTAATTCGGCAAGTATAATGCCTGGTGTTTTAATATTCGTTTTGAAAGGTCGCGTAGTGTAGTCCAGCCTTTAGTAACTAATGCATGAAACAACTTTTGCAATCTAGATATTTCCATATTGCATCATCATTAATATTCTATTAAAATGTGTATATTTTCTTTAAATTATCAGATTTGTTTGAACCATTTCGAAGCCTCACGAGTGCAGTATAACTGCTGTTTTTGTACAACCCAACGCCTTCATAAATCTAAGTCAGAACAGTCCAAACTGATTTTCCAGGTGATAATTCAGACGCACCTGGATCTGTCCTAGACCGATGTTAAACTTCTGTAGCACATTTATCAGGAAATCTTGAACCTCATACCAGGGGTAGATGGAGTTGGACCCATCTAACACAATCACTATGTCCATGTAGGTCTCGCATCCTGAGGAGAAACTGATGCTGTCAGAAAGCATGTGATGAAAGCAGATTACTTTAAGAAGCGTCATCAATGAAGAGTCTGAGTTTACTTTGAAAGGCCGGAGCGATGCTGTGGGTGAAGTTGAAGCTGCGATCGACTCTCGAACAGATGCCCGTGCTGTAGTAGGAACTTCCACACTCGTACGACCACAGCGGCCCACATGCCTAAAACACAGTCAGCAGGAAACCGTTCACAACCCATTTGTGCATTCAGCATTTTTATGAAAAATAATGAAATTATTTGGTAACACTTTACAATAAGGTTCATTAGTTAACATGAACTGCACGTATACAGCATTTATTAATCTTTGTTAGTTAATTTCAACATTTACTAATACTTTATTAAAATCTTGTTAACGATAGTTTTAGAAAAACAACTTTATTTCAACTATTCGTTTAGTTATTTTTGTTTTGTTTGCGCACAAAAAGTATTCTCGTCGCTTGATAAACTTAAGATTGAGCCACTTTAGTCACTTGGGCTATTTTAACGATGTCTTTGATAACTTTAATAAGTTTCAATCCCTTAGAAGCCTATGGAGGAGTGATCCAGCTCTCAGATTTAATCAAAAATATTTTAATTCGTGTCCCGAAGATGAACGAAGGTCTTACGGTGTTGAACAACATGAGGGAGAGTAAATACTGACAGAGTTTTCATTTTTGGGTGAACTATCCCTTTAACAAAGATGAACAAATACAGAAACAAAAGGATTGCTCATGGCTAATTCATGTTAGTTAATACATTAACTAATGTTAACTTATGAAGCTTATTGTAAAGTGTTACCAATTATATTAGAATAACGTGCAATGATGAATAGTTCTCAATACGAGTAGGTGTGTGTGTAAGGTTGGGCGAGACTACCGTTGAATTCTCTTGATAAAAGTTGCTTTTGATTGCTTTTAGAAAGAAAATAAGTTGAGTTGAGTGCAGATTTTCTCTGTAACATTTCCGAAATGCACTTTCTGTAAAGCTGCTCTGAGACAATGTGTATTGTGAAAAGCGCTATACAAATACATTTGAATTGAATTGAATTGAATTGTAATAATAGCATATTTGCGATCCAATGTGTATCTTTGTTTGAACTCTGGAGACCGTCAAAGGTTTCTATTTACAGCATGTTTTTGCAGCGTTGAGCAACGTAGCCAATCACAAACATATCTGTTGATCTCTTGAATGCATTGGCCAATCAGACGTGTTTTAAGTTAGCAGAACAATTTCTGAGTTCTACACGCTCGCAAATCTTATCATTATAACAAACAATTACATAAATGAGAGATTCATTGTGCAGGCAGCTTTATTGATTATAACGGGACTTTGTGAGATCGCTATGAACTAAGATGAGTGACAGCTTTTTAGTGTCAGCTTTTTAGCTTTGTGAACGTAGATGCTTTAATAACACAGAATTTTAACTCCCAGCCAAATTATTAGATTATTACAATTATTATTTTTTAGAGAGGGAGTGCATCTCTCCTTAGCCTTACCCTGGAGTGGGTTAACCATCCACCGATGAGTAGGATCATTGAAAAAGTAAATATAGTAGTTGGCATTAAAGTGAACATGTATATTACCACAAAGCTGTTATCCTTGGGGTTGGAGGTGAGAGTCATTCCCAACCTCATTTTCTCTTTGCGTTCGGACACGTTGTTTAGGGATATCTTTCCTTGAAAAGTCCAGAGAAAAAATATCACAAAATGTTTTGTTGCAATCTGCCTTAATATTGCGGTGTCCGAAGGGTGATGTGATACCTAGATGCAGTCGTGAGCAGTTTGTTGCTGGTTTGCTGTCTAGTGGACATCTGTAGACGTCACCTGTCTGATGTTCACCGCTTTTCTCAAAGGGAGCTCCTACTAAGAGCCTGAAATACAAGAAAATTGTTTCTAAACCCTTTGGTGCTCTTCGTACGTCGGTCAAAAATGACCGAATTTTATTATTTTTCTTTAATGAAAGGAATGTACTTTAGTTTAGTTCAATAATAGTTCTTAAATTATATTTACTCTGTATTTATAATCAATTTATTCACGTTTTCAGCATAGACCTGAAAATTTAAATTCCAAGTTAAACTCTTGTAAATCTTGAATGCTTTAGAGCACAGACTTAAATTTGATCTCTTTTCAAATACAACACATGGCAGATTATTGCACAAGTAAAAAAAAGTTACAGAATGTTATGTTTATTGTTATTAAAAATGCATAAAAATACTATTTAATTTTTATATGAAATGCATATTTTCAAAAACATGTTTATCTCTAAATCTGCAAGAAAATCAAAGCCATAATTCTAAACAAGTTGTGTTCCAAATGTGAGGTTGATATCTCAGTAACTGAGCTTTCAGTGTGTGTGTGTGTGTGTTTGGCTGCAGTACCGAACGCTTCCACTAGACGTAATCCGTCTCACATTAATTTCCAATGCGCTCATTTTTGACCGCGAGGAGCACAAGTGTGACTTTTTTTTCCAGGACAATTTAACCTTTTCGAATCATGTCCATGATTTCGTTTTTTGAGTTCACATAGTAAGTGCCAAAACCTTTACCAAGTTTCGTACCATTCCGATAAAGTAAAAAATTCTAAAAACACAAAACAACCAAAGAGCACCAGAGGGTATACTTACACAGCATGCTTTATTTGATCATGTTTAACTGTTTGATGTATTCTGTAGTCATGCATCATGCTTAATTCAAATGCATTATTAAATTATAAAACTAAGCCTTTTGACAACCACCTTGAAGACCATCAAAAATACAATATCAACCTTAGCATCTAGCATCATGGAGAGAAGTTTTGCTCTCCAGCAAAAGTAGCGGTAGCACAACTGTCCAAACAGTCATTTTACGAGAAACACAAACAGGATCACAAGTTCAACATTCCAGCAGCGTTCCAGTCGAAGTCATTCACTCCCTGATGGGAAGAAAACGCTATGAGCCCAGCAGCAATAATCGCTAAGCAGATTTTTCCAGCTTCTGAGGTAGGCTAAGTTTGAGACCGAGCCAATACCAGAAACCAACAGCAAAACTCAGTAAAGCCGTTCACGTTGAGATCAAGACGTTTAGAACTACATGACAAAACCGCATCCCACAGTTTGGCCTGTGAGATCCATCCATGTTAATGTTTACATTCCTCATCGGCCACTACGACCGCCGATCACAAAAACACTGCTGATTTTTGTTTTGTTTATATCTTTTATTATTAGTATTATTTTTTATAAAAAACATTTTTATTTATTTTTCTCTCTGTGTTCAGTGGGAAAGGGGGAAAATGGTAAAAACAAGGAGCATTGTTAACTCTTTCTGTATATTATACGTTTCTCTGTTCTTCCTTCAATAAAAATATTATATAAAAAAAAAAGCCCACTGCTGTCAGTCAATCATATATATATATATATCCGCAGTCTTGTCATATTGTCAATATGAACCCCCCATCACAGCATAAACTAGTCTGAGGTGGTTTGTTGGTTTTAACTGATAACTTTCACTAATCAGTTTGATTTCATATAGGTTTTTGCCAGTTAAAACTAGCTGAAAACCAACTAAACCTATAAATACCAGCAAACTAAGAGTGCTTTAAACTAGTCTTTTCAGAAGGGAATTTATTTTATGGCATGGTAAAAAAGTATGGTAATCTTTCAGTACTATGCTATAAAATAACATCGTAGGGGTTGTTTTTGTTTTCAGACACATTTGTTTTTTTGGTAGGCTATATGCAGCACTCAGTTCCCACAATGCACTGCTCTCTGAACATCAGTCATTATTGGAATGTACCGTTACTCTTTGGCACCCGTAGTGAAGGTTTAGTCTATCCTGAGGTAAAGTTATTTGAAGAACGTCTGTTAAACCCAGTCTTTTTTTCCAGGTCATCCGATGCTAATACAACATGCCAGGGTTTTCAGAATAAATTGGAGATCAACATCTGAAAAGATGATGGTTCATCTTTCTCAGCCTAAACAACCTATGACTATTCAAACAAACACTTAAATAAATAGTGTTGTCATATGTCAAACTAATTTCTCTGTGAATCCATATAGTTTGAATGAGCTATTTTCTATTTGGATATTGAATGTCATATCTAGGCAGTTTGTTTGGGTTTTCCACTTAACAAAGCCATTGTAGAGTCTGATATTTCATCCTATAATCATGATTTGGTTAGCAGCAAACCATATGATTTCATTATGGTGGAGAAACGCTTCTATTCACTCTGATTAGCTTTCATAGCATGCATTCAATGTAAGATTGCACAAAATAAATTGTCATTTCAAGATATAAAGCATACATGCAGTATATAAACGCAGTGGTTAAACATTGGGACTGGCAGCTGGAAGCCTCTGGGTTCAGACCCCATCAAGGTTGATTGATAAACTACAACTTTACAACAATCCCCTAAGCAGTTGTGATTGAAATAGAGAAAATAGTACTGCAACAAATACAGAGCTATCTGAACATGAATAACATTTCGGAAATATTTCAGTCAGGTTTCAGGAAATATCACAGCACAGAGTCTGCCCTGCCGAAAGTTTAAATTACATTTTTTAAACCGTGGACACAGGTGATCATGCTATTATGGTGTTATTGGATTTGAGCGCAGCATTTGATACTATAGATCACAAGATCCTTATGTCCCGTCTCGAACAGTGTGGAGGGATCAAGGGAAACGCTTTTTTTTAATCTTTATTTGATTGGGACAGTGCATTTTAATGAACATAACATGGAGTACACGTATGTAAAAATGCCGGATTTTAGCCAAAGGCTAATTTCCATCCGTAGTCCCACGGGACTAAAATGGTTCAATTCGTTTTTGTCAAACAGAAGCTTTTCTTGCTGCCAGGGGCGTCATGCAAGCCAAAATTCTGGGGGGGCACAATCTGAGACGTTGCAATTGTTTTCTGACGGGTGATATGGATCATGTTAGGAGGGGTCGGGGGGTTTCTCGCCCTGAAAATGTTTAAATTCTGGCTGCTAAACATACCATTTCAATGCAGTTTGGATAACAACTATGCTGTAGCTTTCGAACGGGTAGCCTATCTTTTTACACTGCATTTGAATTAGCTGCCTGATCTGTGAAGAACCGTGAATAACAGTCTATGGGAGAAACATCAAGTCGATGCCTTGATAACGTTAGGTTGGATTTTGCAGTTAGCCTACAACAAATTTAACACCCTCGTTTCTATGAAACAATTGAACCAGCTGGAGACTTTGACAAAAGACAAAACAGAACAGATGTTTCAAAACCGATCAGATAACGTTCCTATGGCTTATTGGCTTTGTATGGCAGGCAGAAACGTTAGCCAACTAGTTAACGGTTAGACTAGGCTAGCTATCGGTAACGTTACATTGACACAACTTAAGTTAATGCTCTGAATTCTGAGCTAATATCAAATCCATAACTTTTTGATCAAGTTAAAATTTCCAGGTCAACCACAAATAATCCCACTACCTTTTAATATCATCCGATAACTAATTCAATGCCGAATTGTTGCTTTGCCCAGTTACCACTTCAAGACCATCTGTAAAACATTGCCAGCTCAACGTGCGAGACGAGTGAGTTGCTTGAACACACACAGCAAAGATTCTAGAGCGATACGCGATTTGATATACACAGACACCATATTAGGAAAAGGGGCGGGCTGATGCTGGCGGATTTATTACACATCCAGAAGAATACATTTGAGTCGTTATAGGCTCTGGTAATTATGGAGCATAATAAGAATAAAGTTGTGACAGAAAAATTACCAGGGAGGAAAAATCTGAGGGGGCACGTGCCCTCACTTTGAATGGGCATGACGCCACTGGCTGCAGCCCCTCTTAATTCTGGAGTTCCGCAGAGATCTATTTTAGCCCCTATTCTCTTCTCTCTGTACATGCTTCCGTTGGGCTCCATTTTTACACTCAAATTTATCTGCCTTTGAAACTGAGGGATTCAGATACACTGCAACCTTTATTTGAATGCTAATGGCTCGTTTCCACTGAGCGGTACGGTACAGTTCGGTACGGTACGCAATTATTTGCGTTTCCACTGTCAAAAGTTGTGAATGGTACCAAAAAGCCAAACCGTACCGTACCACTTTTTGGGTACCCTTCCGTTGGGGTACCTAGCACAGTGGTACGGTACTAAAGGGAGGAGCTAGACTCACTGCAGAACGCTGATTGGTTGACAGAGATCGTCACTTGCGCGTGCTACAAGGGGAATGACAACATAAGAAGCGCCATTGTTTAATATACAGTTGGAATGTAATACTACGGTTATTCTTTCACGAAATGTAGTTTTAAGAGTTTTTGAGGCGAGAATGTAGTTGTTTAAAGCTCAAATCTGAGGTTTATTTATAATGATTTATGATAATTTGATCCATTCCAGGCGATCACCGGGCGCTCGGCGCTCATGTCTCCCGCCTGGAACAGCCTTTCCTCGGCTAGTCGTTCTGACGTTTGCTGCTGACTCTGTAGTGGTTATTCGTCTTGTGTATATCTAACGGGTGATCTTTGGTCTCGTGAATCGATAATTCGTTCCCTGGCCAATCGTTTTGGCTGAGGGCTAAGTGAAGTTTCATATATTTAGGCTATAAATTTTCCGTTGTAACGTTAACGTTACACTAGCGCTGAATTTGTATATTTGACTGAATTGTTTGCTTTATTTCTTATTGTATAGCTTCTTGTAACGTTACCTTTTACTTATACTTTTATAATGGCTATTATTGATAAAACTGAAATTTAACTAAAAGAGATAGGGTTGAGTTTTGTCATTTTTTATTACAAGATTATCACCTTAATTTTGTTTATTGCAACATTTGTACAAATGCACATATTGCCTGGAATATGTTTAATATTTTTTTAAATTTAAACGAAATGCAGGGTTGTGTTTTATATTTCGTTTTGTTATAAATAGGCTACCGTTAAACATGCTGTGAATAATATAATCAGGTCTATACATTGCCTGAACCACATTTGTGTGCCTATAATGTTTAATATTTATTTAAATGAAAACGAAAAGAGGCAGAGTGGTGTTTTATAACATTTTTCGTTTTATTGTTGCCTAAAATGTACATGCAGAGCGAGCTGAGTGACGCTTTCACGAATGCGCTGTTCCATTTGGAGAATTACCGGACTCGCGTCCTCAGGAGTCCTTCTGCTGAGAACTTTACATACTTGGTATTGAGAAATGCCTAATGTCGGCGCTTGTCTTCTTGTGACAAACATGCCGAGAAGCAAGGACAAGATCTGCTGTATGCCATCCATTGGTGTTTACTTTGTCGCTTTCTTCTTCGCGCGAAAATGACGTTGATCGCTTCTTTCCGGCAAACACCACGCCTATTAAGTAGGGTACTGTTGGCGGTGGAAACGCTAGCTGGATCATGGTTTACTGACCCGAACCGAACCGTACTGTACCGTACCGTACTGCTCAGAGGAAACGAGCCATAACTGACATAAAACTCTGGATGTCACTAAACTTTATAAATCTAAATGAATCCAAAACAGAGGTTATCGTCTTTAGTCCCTCCGATGGGTATGATGTTCAACATCTAAATTTGGAGCAACTGTCTTGTTTTCAAAAACCGTGTGTTAAAAATGTAGGAGTTCTATTTGATGGCTCACTGAAATTTAATAAGCAGGTAGACTCGGTTTGTAAAATCTAGCTTCTACCATTTAAGAGTTCTGGCAAAAGTAAAACCCTGGCTCTCCCGCAAATATTGTGAAAAGGTAATCCATGCATTCGTTTCCACCCGACTTGATTATTGTAATTCTCTCTATGTGGGAATTAACCAAAGATCGATCTCTCGACTTCAAATGGTGCAAAACTCTGCGGCTAGACTTTTGTTGGGGGTACGGTGATCATATTATTCCTATGTTAATGTCTCTTCACTGGCTCCCTGTTCTCTATAGAATTAATTTTAAAATTCTCTTATTGGTTTTTAAATCCTTAAACGGTTTGGCGCCTGTGTATTTGTCAAGTCTCCTGTCGGTTCATAAGCCATCGAGATCTCTCAGATCTTCAGAGCACAGGCTGTTGACTGTCCCAAGGGCAAGACTAAAAATGAGAGGGGATCGGGCCTTCTCCGTTATTGCCCCCAAATTGTGGAATATTCTTCCACTGTGTATCAGAACTGCTCAGACACTTTCTGATTTTAAATCCAAGCTTAAAACTCATCTTTTTTTCTGTGGCTTTTAATGTAGTATAGAGACGGCAAATGCTTTTTTTTTTTTTTTATTGTTGTGTGTTTGTTTTTCTTGTGTAAAGGGTGCTATTATGAGATTGTAAAGCACTTTGGTCAACTCTGAGTTGTTTTAAATAGTGCTATAGAAATAAACTTGACATTGACAGTTACATTGAAACATCATACTGTACTTTAAAGTACATCATTCTCTTTTTTCCCAACCCAAACACACGTCCTTCCTATGCAAATGAGGCTTATTATAGAATGCACCTTGTTCACAAACGTTTGGCCTGTTTGCATTTAGATTTATGCATTTTATCCAACGTAACTTGCATTGCATTTCAAGTTCATGCATTTGCTGAAAAGCTGTGTTTGGTTTAAAAGAGACGTGTATATATATAGGCTATATATATATATATATATATATATATATATATATATAACGGCAAATTGTATTTGCACCACCACCTAATTTGCCGTGCCTGACTAAAATCCGTTTAGGTGTTTGTAGTTTAACCCGCAAAAACGCTGTGAAATCTGTGTTTTTAAAAAAACCCAATGGTTTGAGATTTAATATTTGAAATGCATTACACTCTGAACAAGTAAATCAAATCAGTATTAGTTGCAATATCCCGGATATTGACTGTCTGAGAAAATGAATCGAATTTCAGCACTTGCACAGTGACAGTGAAGACAGTCAGTCCTAAATATCGGATTTGAAAAACAAATTTAGAAATGGTCGCAAAGCCGTAACCTTGCGTTCCTCCAGGAGCTGTCATAATTGTACACTCTCAGAAAAAAAGGTATACAAAAGCTGTCACTGGGACAGTACCCTTCAAAAGGGTTCTAATACGTGCCATTTATGTACAAATATGTACACTTTTGGTACCAATATGTACCTTTGAGGGACCAATATGCACTCTTTAGGTGTAATATACCTTTTAAAAAAAGATACAGCCACAGTGACAGCTTTTTTTTTCCTTTTTTTTCTGAGAGCGTACTTCACGTCACTTCAGATAAAAGCACCTGCTAATGACATTAGCCAGAAAGCCGGCTGTTCTGAAATATACACAGATGTTGTTCATAATCTCAACAGCATTGAATTGTCCTGCAACAAATTTTAGATGCAGTGAGTATTAAAATTGTAGATGCAGTTAGATGATAGTTTTCAAGAACTAAATATATGTATATCCATTCATAGATGAAGCTTGACTTCATTTAAGTGACATTCTACAAAAATTGAAAAACAACATTCCTCTTGGTTCCTGCAGGGTAAATCAGATTCCAGCAGGAGAAGCGCGCCACACGTGTTTGTCTTGATGCACAGGAGGAGGCTTGGGAATTACAAGCCACAAAACACATACTTTCCAGCGCTCGTAGACGGCCCGAGACAAGTGCAAATACTTTCCACTTATTTACCTGTGCACATCAAAGACCCCCAGATATCTCAATGCAGGGGGACCGCGAGTTATTCATCAGTGATGACGAACCCCAGGATTAAAAACAGGAAGCTGACGTCCGGATTTAGAGGTTTTAGGACAGTGGGAGTTTGGTTTATGGTGTGTATTGTTTTGTGTGTCTGGGTTTTTACGAGTCTGAAACAATACCCTGTTTTAAAGGCTGTAAACTGTAATGTTTCAGGACTAATTGATTAGTTTTAACATAGTCTGCTGGGTTACAGTAATGCCTTTATTTGCTCAGGATGCAAGTAGCATTCGGCATGGATTAGCATGCTTCAATTTAGCATGCATTAACATTGTGTTAACATTCTCGCACATAATTTACAATGTTCAGTCACTATTAGTCAGTCATTCTTTGTTTGGCTTTCTAAAGTGTGAAACCTTGGCTGCCCCGATTACGCACTCTCTTGAATAGATACTTATTTTGAATAAGTAATTCGCGATCACTAAAAAAAGCATGTTCTATATAGCATGAATGTAATCTGGATGAATTTCAGACACAATCTCGATGACTCTTTCAAAGCATTTATCTGTCAACTTCTGACTCAACCAATGATGTGAGTCTGGGGTGGGATTATTGTTTAACTGATCAATGACAAATAAGGGGGGAAATATTTTTTATTTTTTTATTGTGGCACAGAATTTACCCACTTTTTTGGGTGCAAAATAAACATTTTATATTTGGGATTGAGACATATAATTGATAAAATATCTACAAAAAGCCTTTGCCAAAGAAAAGTAAAAAATTATTAACTTTTGCAGTGGGCCATATTTTTATGTTGGAAAAAACGTTTTGTTTTTATTTGCTTGTTTTAAATACTATAAAAATTGTAGTTTATTTTTACTACAGTGGAAAAAATGTCCACCTATTTCAACATAAAATCTTAAGTTCAGTTGCTGCCTTACAATTAAGTATAATCAAATTGGCACTACAAGTCATTTCAACTTAAATTACTTTAATCTGACTTTAAAAAAATTGAGTTGAATCTAATGCAACATAAAAAGACACTAAACTTTGACGAGTCAAAGTAATGTAAAAACATGCAACATTGGGTAAGTTACTCTAAAAAAGTAATTAATTACTAGCTGATAATTATATCTTCTACAGTACAATTAGATTACTGTACTATAAAAATATTGCATTAGTGCTAATTACTTTCTAAATCCCTAAAACATCGACCAGTTAGAAATTAAACGGCACTTTAAATTCTTTCAAATGAATTATATAAAATTGCATAAATTATTCTTTAACTGGCTAAAGTATTTAAAGGGAAAAAATGACATTTCAACATTAGCCGTTAAATTTTGATGTTAATTATAGATTATAGAATTGTTCATTTAATACGATTACATCTGAAGTAACTGTAATTAAATTACAGAAAAATTAAGAGTAATCCCTTACATTTCTGCTTAAATGGAAAAAGTAAATAAATTACAGTAATGAATTACTTATAACGCCATGACTTATTGATCATATGATTTTTTACAGCCGAACAAATTTGCATTGTTTGCAAAATTAGAACTATACAATGTGCATTAATGCATCTGTAAACAACATTGACTCTCTAAGAATTTAAATTCTGAATTTCCAATAATAAATGTCCACAATTATGATCTGCAATGACTCACTTGCTACCAGATGCATATAACTTATGTCATTGTTTTTCATTGTGAATGGCTTTGTTTATTGCTTTTTTCATTTCCCATGAATCTTTGCAGAAATCAGCAGGTGAACTGGCGCCAGGAGAAGCACAGTTTGATTTACTTCAGCGAGAGCGATCCGTCTTTACTGGGAGAGATTCAAGGTCGATCTGAGACTGTGTGTTTGCCAGCAGACAGCAGTGTGATGATGATGATGTGTGTGTGTGTGTGTGTGTGTGTGTGTGTGTGCTCGATCGCGTTTCACAACAGCATTTCACCGTGGAAAAAAAAAAGATGGATGGAAGTAGCTATTCATGAAGAAAATGATTTCTGAAGTTCTGCATTTCGAAATAACATCTTGATTGTTTCATATAGACAGAAATTGAGTGCAACAGTCGGGTTCTGGAAGTAAAAACTCCATTCATTTTGCTCATAGGAAAATCTATTTTTAACAATAACTTATAAAAAGACAACCTTACTGTGAGCTATCGATTGTATTTGCTTTTGTTGAAGATGCCATTCGCATTATTTCAACTTAGTTTTTAAAATAATCGTTTTACAGCAGAATTCAAGGTGGAAAAACTATTACCCATGATGCTGTACAGAAAATCCCACCAATCAGAGAGCTGAAAGATCTAGTTAGCTCCGCCCACTTCCATGAAGCGCTGTGAATGCACCCTCTAAATATTTAAATATGCATATGTTGCAATATGTTTGCAATGCTTAAAGGACAAGTTCGGTATTTTACACTTAAAGCCCTGTTTTAAGAGCGTTTCTGATTAATTAGAACGGTTAAGATTGAAATTTGGGCAAATGCTGCTGTCCCGAGAATTTTGGTTTCTGTGTTAGCACCCCCCCCCCCACCTCCACAATGGTTTCATAGGGGCACTGGAACAATCATTCATAAAACGCAGACGTGAAACTCACGAGTGGTCTGGGGTGTTCACTGATATGCTCACGCAAAAATCACTGCAAAAGATGCTTTCCAACAGGATTTATCGTAGTTTTTGTCCAACTCCATTGACTTGTGTTGGATGTTCTGTGAGGTACGGTATTACTCCGCCGCCGGAGACGGAAATGGGGTTGTTTGTATTCTTTCTACAGTCTTAAGCAGTCGTGACATCGTAGGCTACGCTATCCAAACATTGGCAAAGGTGCATTATCGCCACCACCTGGGCTGGAGTGTCTATTATTCAAGCTCTCAGCGGAAGAATGTCCGGGTGTGAGGCGTTTGGAAAAATAGGTCCACAGTTTTACAACGAATGGTAAAACACCTGTTGGAAAGCATCTTTTGCAGCGATTTTCATGTGAGCATATCAGTGAACACCCCAGATCACTCGGTGAGTTTCACGTCTTTGTAGACTAAAGTTACCGGACATTCTCGGGACAGCAGCATTTGTCCAAATTTCAATCTTAACCGTTCTATTTCATCAGGAACGATTTTAAAACAGGGCTTTAAGTGTAAAATACCGAACTTGTCCTTTAATGGGAATGTTTTCACAGGCATATTGAGAATATAAATTCGAGGTTGCAATCAGGTTTTTATACAGAACTGGTTTTCTTTTTGCTCTATATGGACTGGCTGACAGAAGAGATATTATCCTGAACATGCAGTCTTACCATTTCTGCCCATCGGCCTCGTGTTGTTGAACCATATATCCAAACTGAGCCTCTTTCGAACCCTTGATGATTTTGGCATGCCTTGTGTCAATATTAAAGCAAGTCCGCGGCCCTGAAATAAACAAAAATAGCCTTTTGATTGGATTCGATTCATGTGAAATACTTCATTTGTAGACAGTTCCATAGATTATTAGAAGTGACTTGAGGAATAATTAAAATATTGAGCGCAAATGATTGCAGGATGCGTTGCATGCTGAAAGTTAAAGGGGTCATGACATGTTTTTTTGTTTTGTTTTATTATGTTCCCTTAGGTGCAATTATAGTATTACTATAGTTTTTTGTACAAAAAAAACTTTAAAAATATAGTGATTTATGACCTTTTCCCACCCTGTTTCTCACCTCTGATTCAAACAGTCTGTTTTGGAGGTGTTTCCCCTTTAAGAGTTCAGTGTTAACGCCCACTGTTATGATTGGCTAACGTCAGTGCTGCTTATGCATAATTATTAACGTTTATCATTTTGTATCACACGTAGACTACACAATGCTCAACCACGTGAAACTTCGGTCTTCCGATCTTTTACCATCGTGTCAATGAGGGAGAGAGAGAGAGAGAGAGAGAGAGAGAGAGAGACAGAGAGAGAGAGAGAGAGAGCGCGCGCGCGGCCGGGGCTCTCTCTCTCTCTCTCTGCTCGTTCTTCAGTAACATGCCCTGTCACACTCATCTGATCACTCACCGTTCAAATTAAGCTTTGGCGGGCTGCATATGCTGCAAATAAACTGCATACGACTATTTTCCCTGACGTCTGGATCGTTCGGCATCGTATTCAAAGACTCAAACAGGAACAGCATATCTGCGTAGCATCGCAGTCATCTTGTAAACAGACCCACTCGCTGCACGACCACGCAACGCTTGCGATGATGCGAAATGAGGCGTAGTTGTCTTGCGCTGGAGGCGGTCATATGCAAACGACTGGTACGTCACTTCGCACAGTGACGTCACTTCATACCATGGATCTAGAACGAGCTGTATTTAGAGATTGATTAAATAAATGCTTCGTTTATAATGGGGAGGACGTCTTAAGCTATGAAACTTGCAGGAAGTTTTAATAGTACATAGATCTCTTATATACACAAGTTTACGCGGCAAATCGTGGGCGGCGCCATAACTCTACACATATGCACTTCATTTCCGCCGGAAGTGGTTTGCACAGCGTCTGCCGGTGTAAACACAGCTATTAAGATGCTAGCTTGGGAACACAAAAAATTGTGATAGAGGGTCCTTTGAGATAATTGGCCCCGGGGATTATCCTTGGTTGGTTTTTGGTCAACAAAGTGATAGGAACAAACAAAAACGGTGCGGGGTGGTTTCTTTAGATTCAATGCCTTCAGCCAGGTCCTTGATTCTGAGTCGGTATCAGGCTTGCGAAAAAATGTAAACAATGGAGCGCATGGACATTGCCTCTTCGTAGCTGGTTTGTGGTCGTAACACTCTCTATCTAACCACTCGTTCAGGTGCTTTCACGAGTTTTTGCACCCAACTACCGCACACGTCGTTCCCGAACCACTTTTATTCATGTTGTAAGTTAATTGTTATCCTCTTTGTCACTGCGATATCAGTGCTTTGTCGGCACAACGGAGCTAGGTAGCATTACCAGCCCGCCAGAACGGAAGTGGATTGCATAAACGGGAGGAGTTTAGGATGTAGAGCGGAAACGGCTCAAAAACTTGTGTATACCAAAAGATCAAGGCAAATTTGGTTTCTCATGTCATGACCCCTTTAAAAACTTATCGTTAAGCGTTTGATTTAAAGTAAGTGTCTAAAACGAGAGTAAATATCCACCATCTGGATAAGAAAAATAAACATGTTTGTTTTAAATATAAACTCAGTCATTTTAATGCATTTTATGTCATTTTGCTTCTCCAGTAAATGCATTTTGATTGTACTGGAAAACGAGACAAAAACGCTGGTGAAGAAAATCACATTTTACAGTGTAGTGTATTTTTTGGCATAATTTATGCAAGAGGCACAATTCATCTTTCATGATGCACAAAGATGATAAAGAGTCATTAAGAGCACATAAACGAGCAGATAATGTCTAAACGCCATCGGCAGGGATTATCTGTCCTGTGATCCGCAGAGGATCTCAACAGTAAGTGCCTCTGGATTTCATTTAAATGTTTATCGGGGAAGGTCACTTGAATGTGGTATTGTAGAAGTGGTTTCACATCGCCTTTCAAGTTTAATTTCCTGGGGAAACGTTTCTCCTTATGCAGGAACAAAAGAAAAAAAAGGGTCAATCACATTTCCTCTGTTTTCTTCTCTTTTTCTCAGCAGGATGAAAAGTCTTAAAAAGAAAGCGGTCCAGGATGAGAAGTCATCAGCCTGTTGTGAAGCCAACACAATAAAAATGGAAATATATTTCTCATATTCACAATCTCAGGTATGTGTTTTGGAGACTGACGCTCTCTCTCTCTCTCTCTCTATATATATATATACAGGAATGTTCTGGGTTAAATAATCATTGAGGGTTCAAAGAAGAAATGTGAACCTCTAAAGCCTAATTTTAGAGAGAATACAAACGATCCAGGCCAATAAAATTGTAGCTTTTTGTAGTTCTAGCTGGTCTATAATATGTAGAAATGTTATCAGTTAATGGATGTGCATTCTTCGTTCTGGCATGGTGTGTTTCAAGCCAATCAACTGAGCAATTAAATGTCAGGTGACCTAGGATGACATCATGATGGAAGGCATCACATGATCACACATAATCCCAAACCCTTCACTATAGCGACTATGAAATTATGTTTGTTTGCTAGTTGAATTCAGTGGTAATTTAGTATTTAATTGCTATTCTAGCATTTAATATTATTTTAAATTAGCTTTACCTAAAAGTTGAACTTAAATTACAGTGAAAGCTGAAAATATAGAAATATATTTGTAATTTTGTCGTGTGATTCAAAGTCCCCCTGTGATAAAAATCCAGCTTTTATTGTTGTTTAGATGTCTATGTGGTAAATTCATAAGTCGACAGCATTGCTGAGTATTTTCTCCTTAAAACTGCAGTGAACCAAAGACAGTCTCAAAAACAAGCTTTGAAATCGCTGGTGTTTCTGACGTCACAAACTACCTTGTAACCAATCAGATCAACGTGTGATCGTCAACGAGTGGATCTCTGAGTGAGTGAGTGAGTGGAGGCGGGGCTCATTTGCATATTCATAGAACCACGTATACTAAATGAGGCAACGGTGTCGAATTACATTCAAGATATTTTAAGACATGAAGACATTTTTTCAAGGAAAAATCTTACAATAACAATTCATATCTTGAATTTTGCGGGCATTTTTGTTTATTTTGGTGGCATTTCCGAAATGGCAAAACGCTATTTCACGCCAACGCAAGATTCTCTTGCTTGTTAAGCTTAATGGAGGGTTATTGTCTAAGTTAGGCTGGCTCTATGTAGATATTTTAATCGTGGTTTAATCTGACAGCAGTGACAAACAACGCCAAAGCTTAGGCTAAAAACTATTGTTACCCGACTGTCACCAGTGAATGCAAATCAGTAAAACGTGAATCAAAGAGAAATGATGCCATGCACTAAAAAAACGTAATATATATATATATATATATAATGTCTTCCAAAAAGGCACTTATTTAGACGAAAAGGGCAGGCGTTCGAGCATCTCATGCCATGTGCCTGTTAAGTTTATTAATTACTATTTATTTCACTAACCAAAAATATTTTTAATAGTTTTAGTTAACAACAGTAGCAAAACCCCAGACACTCTTTTAATAACCCATCTCGGGGAATATGAACCAAATGCTCCGTGTTATTGTGAAACCTGCTGAGATCTGTGGCTAAATTACAGTCACTTTACAATACTAATGACTATAACGAATGTTATGCTCTGGATTCGTGAGAGGATCTGGTGACAGTCATTTTTCATGTGTGATTCAAATGTGTTTAAATTAAAACAGTAGCTCTTAAGTCATCTCAGGCCTGCTTTATCACACAAAAAAGATGTTAATCTGTCGCTCTGCTCCAAAACGTAGTGAGCAACCTTATTGCGTACTGTATAAGAATACATATATCAGGCAAAATGCATACGTTTTAATTATTGAGGTTAAAATATCCAGTCGGGTGGCCAGAATTGGATTTATTTATCGCATCTCTTTCAGACCGGTCCTGGCTCAGATGACCAATATTGGGCCAGAAATGAACCGAACCAGACATTACACTCACTGCGTAAGATTCCAGGATGGTCAAGTCTTCACAAGAGGATTCTGGGAAAGCGCTCTTATTTCTGAGTAATTGAACATGTGGCTCTTCTGACTCATCCAAGTCTCTAGATATGGCTCAGGTCCCTTATTCAGTGTTTTTCCCACCTGTGTTACTGTCCAACAGGTGAAAATCATCATATGTCTGATCACTTAATAAAGAAACAGCACTTCTCCTCAACAAGACACATGATTTTGAGATCAACACTGCAAAATGTAGTATTTCTGTCTTGTTTTCAGCACAAATCGTCAATCTAAACATGCTTAGGGCTAAATCAAGATACATTTACTGAAGAAGCAAAATGTCTGAAGATATTAAGTCGTGTTTACTGAAAAAAATTAACAAAATACAGTGAGTTTTTGCTTAAAATAAGAAAAAATATCTCAGTGAAGAAAAAAGTATTGTTTTCCCTTTGAGGAAAGTGTATTTTTCTGACCCCAATGGCAGATATTTTTTCTAATTTTATTAATAAACTTACTTAATTTCGTGTTTTCAGAAAAGAGGACCTACTATCTTAAGCCATTTAACATCTCAAGTAAATGTATTTTGATTTGAGAATTTTTAGATATTTGTGCAGGAAAACAAGACAAAAATACCAAGCGCGACACGAAACTTTTTTTTTTTTTGCAGTGCAATCGTTAAAGAGAGCACAAGTAGGTGTGTAACCCAAAAGTAAATATTTGAAAAGCCGTATCTGAGTTTTGATCCAGCTAAAAGTAGGTTGAAATCTGTCAGACGGACGGATGTTTTTGTACTCGTTACTCATAATATTCGCGTATCAGAACTCCCGCCAGAACTCCGAGCCGAGACACTTCCTGTGTCACCATCAGCCAATCAGAGCGCTCTCCAGGAGCTTCACCATGGCGACGAAAACAACTTGGCCGCAAGTATTCGAATTTAATTATGTTGTTCATTAAATGTTAATATGTTTTATGTTATTCATCACAGTGACAACAAAATGCGATCCTTAAGTTCTTTCACATGCGTTTGGTCTTTAAAGTTGGTTCCAGTTGTTATTAATGGGAGTTAGCCAGGAATTAGGTCATTTTTCCAAAACATTCCCTAAAAATATCTCGCCTCAGACGTACTTTTTCCATTTTGAGACGTATATTGTTTTTAAATGACAGTGTTTACGAGTTCAGAGACGCAGGTAAACAGTGTAATAAACCTGCGCCCTCTGCTGGACGCCTCATGCAAACAGCGCTAAAGGAGAGGTGGATTTTACGGTACCCAAATATTTTATTATTATTTGAATGCATGCAAATGAATATCTTTTATTCTTCTCATCAGTAAATCGTTTTCTGACTCGCTATGAATGCTAATGTAAGCAAAATACAGGCCCTCTTGTGTAGGTCCATTAGATGAGTGAGTGTGTAAGTGTGTCCAGATTGTGTGTTTGATCCTGGTCATAAAAGTCTATCGGGATGTTCTGGTTGAAGGTCACACAGTAATTCCTCCTCCTTTATCAACCTGTCGTTCCCAAAGCTATAAAGCATCCACTTTACTGAACTTAAGTACAACCCGATAAACCCCAAAACCACGAGCAACACACTAAAATCTACAGTATAAATGTCAAATACTTAATTTCTCAGAATTTAGAAAGTGCACAACTATTATGATGGTTGTTAATGAAGAAAACCTCTTTAATATCTTGGTTTTAGGCAGCAATGAGAGCTTTTGCACACGTATTCACATGCGTCTCCTTTAGAGTTTCAGAAAAAATGTCTCAAACTGTGCCAAATCTCAATATAATTTCTCATCAAATTACCTGAACTGCTCCACGTTCATTTTATAACCATAACTCTCACTGGATGACAACTATAGTGACTCATTTGGGTCTGTTATTATTTCCCAGGAGAAACAAAAATCATATACTTCAGAGATTTAGTATGATTTATGTCACAACTCAATAAAAACATGCTTTTTTCCTCAGTGTTTTCGTCTTGTTTTCTAGTCAACATTTGAAGTGGATCAAAACCTTTCATCAAATTTATTTTTAACAATACCGACAAATTTGATTAACTTTTTTTGACCCACTTCAAATGTTGACTATAGGCTACTGTAGTACAAGATAGATTTACTCCGAGAAGCAAAATGCCTTCAGATATTAAGTCTTAAAATTAAATTGATTAATGCGTATCTCTTGTCTAGTGGGGTCAGAAAAATACACTTGCTTTCTCTGTGAATTAAGTTGATTTCTCTGACCCCATTGGCAGATATTTGTTCTAAGCATAAATATCATAAGTCTTTTTTGCTTCTCCAGTGTCTTGATTTAAGAATATTTAGATATTTGTACTGTAAAACAAGATAAAAATATCATATTTTGCATGCAGTGTACACCTGACAATCATGCATAATCTGTCTCACCTGGCAGCAGAGCGCCGATCCACATCAGCAAGATGTACATGCACTCCATAAGTTCATACGTGAATCAGTCGGTGTGTGTGTGCGTATGTGTGCGCATGAGGTCCTCACACACTCGGGTCTGAGCCTGACTGAACCACAGCAGAACTACATCTGAGGAGGAGGAGCTGAAAACGGGTCGATCATCCTCAAACTCGCACAGAGAGAGAGAGTTTGGAGCAGGTAAACTGTGTTTATAACACCGGACTGAGCTTTCCAGTAGCTTTTACTGCTCTCTCTCTCTCTCTCTCTCCAGATGTTCATCTCTCTGGACTTCACATCTGTCGGGAAACACCACAGAGCTCAACGCGCTTCCATAACATGGTGATTTACACTCTTTAAAGACCTCAAGAAATCAAAATTGTGGCTTTAAGTTCAGTCTCGTGTTGCATGAAGCTTTATTTTGAATCTATACACTCAATTTCATGCTAAAACCTCTGGACAAAAACAGTACCGTGATTACACTCTCAGAAAAAAAGGTACAAAAGCTGTCACCGGGACAGTACCCTTCAAAAGGGTTGTAATACTTACCTTTTTGGTACCAATATGTACCTTTGAAGGACTAATATGCACTCTTTAGGAACAAAGGTGTACCTTTTGAAAAGGTACCGCCACAGTGACTGCTTTTGTACCTTTTTTTCTGAGAGTGTAGGATTAGTTGTGTAATGTAATCACAAGTATTCAAAACAATTTTTTTTAGTACAATCAGCTTGGATGTTTAAGTCATTTTAACTTAAAGTACATGAAACTGAATCTTGTTTAACTTATTAAAAAAAGTTGAAAATGTTGAAAAATGCTTAATTTATTTATAAGTTAAAGCAATGTAAAAACATATGTTGTCATAACCTATTGATCATGTCATTTTTACAGTGAATTAAAAAAAGTAAATTAAGTACAATTAACTGTAGTTAATAATTTTATCCCTTAGAACTCATCTTTGAAAAACTCTTAAAATATCTTGACTGTAACTCGACACCCTAGTTTATTCTATGAATATGCAAATGAGCCCCGCCTCCACTCACTCACTCACTCAGAGATCCACTCGTTGACGATCACACGTTGATCTGATTGGTTACAAGGTAGTTTGTGACGTCAGAAACACCAGCGATTTCAAAGCGTGTTTTTGAGACTGTCTTTGGTTCACTGCAGTTTTAAGCAGAAAATACTCAGCAATGCTGTCGACTTATGAATTTACACATGGTTTGATATTAAAAACACCACATAGACATATAAACAACATTAAAAGCTGGATTTTTATCACAGGGGGACTTTAAGTCATTTCGACTTAGATTACATTAAACTGACTTAAAAAAATGAGTTGAATCTTGAATAACTTATAAAAAAGGTTAAGCTTAACTTATTTTGATGATTTAAAGCATTATAAAAACATACGTTGTCATAACTTATTGATTATATATATTTTTTTACAGTGTAAATAAAACAGATTTAAAAAATGTGTTGCTTAAATTTTTAAGGACAATCAACTTGGATGTTAAAGTCATTTCAACTTAATTTCGACTTAAATGAGTTGAATCTTATATAACTAATAAAAAAAAGTTAAAAGTTGCTTAATTTATTTTCACGAGTTAAAGCAATGTAAAAATATATGCAGTCATATCATATCAATTTACTATTTACTCAGCATTTTAATACATTTTTCAGAAAACAAGAAAGTAAAAGTATCTTGATTTAAGATTGTTTAGATATATATATTGTAAAACAAGACAGAAACACTGAAGAATAACATTTTCTTCAAAATTTCATGTGCAATTTAGTCTTTCTTGTCATTTGGTAATTTTTATGTGAAGTTTACTAGTGATTTCGGTAACACTTTATTTTACAGTGTCCTTGTTACATATGTTACATGTATTTACCATAGTAAAAACAGTAAATTATGCATAATTACATGCAATTGACCCTCAACCAAATCCTAATCCTACCCTAACCCTATAGTGAGTACATGTAGTTAATTAATATTACACTGTACTTAAATATTTAATTACACTGTAACAATGACACCTTAAAATAAAGTGTAACCGTGATTTCTATAGTTTGTCAAAAGTGGGCGTCACTCTTCTGAGAAACCAAAGTAAACAGATGAATATCCTGAAGCTGAGGAGGATATACAACTATACAACTATAAAACCACAACAGAGACAGAGACCTTCATGACTCGTGTGTTTAAGAGACTCCAGACATGAGGAGATGTTTCATACGCTAGAAAAACAAAGCAGGAGATGATTAACCCTATAGAGATGCTCTTAATAGTGGAATAATCTAACAGTTCACAGAAAAACTAAAGTTCATATGAGAAACCATGAGCTTCTTCCATGGAACAGAAAAGATGAAAGTGTCAAGATCCCAAAAGGACACAAAGGTGCTATAAGTCATGTGATAAATTAATGTGAGGAACAGACCCAAATTTAAGTCATAATTTGTGTTTTTTTGTGGTTGTTTTTTGTCTCCACTTTCATTCTTTGGAAAATAACACCATGGACCTTATGTGTTCTAGAAAAAGACAAAATATACATATAGTGCATGTCTAAAATCAATGTAAAAATATCTCCAATCCTTAAAACAAGATAAATGCACCTCTGAGGCAAAACTGCGTAAGATATTACACTTTTCAGAGCATATATTTTCGCATTTTAACAAGCTTTGCAGTTTTGTTTTTACGTAGTGTACCTTTAACACATCTAAAAATCCTAAAACTGGAAAAATGTACTTGACAAGCATTATATATTAAGACTTGTCTTCAGAGAACACTTGTCTTTTCACTTGTTTTAAGTTTAAACTAGTTAAAAACTAATTTTAAGTAGGACAATGCATAAGATTTTTAGATAATATATATTTTATATAAGCCTTTATTACTTGTTTTAAGTATAAAAAAGTGTAAAAAAAAAAAAAGCTACCAGTGCAGTTGAACAAAAAACAAT
>NW_027509189.1:65000-80000 GCF_051911475.1 Siphateles boraxobius
GTGTCATGTGTGGTTTACTCTCTCTGTCTTATTCCTTCATTAGATCAGCAGCAGAAGAGCATTCTGGGACTGACAGAGCAGATCTTCATGACCAAAGTTAAGGTAAGAAGACTGACACCAGAGTCTGAATGAGGATGCCGGAGATAATCAGTCAGGAATTAATACGGCTGACAGGGTCTCATGGAAATTAATAAAAAAAGATTTTTTTCCAGTTATGATAGAAATTCATATACACACACACACACACACACACACACACACACACACACACACACACACACACACACACACACACACACACACACACACACACACACACACACACATTAATATATATATACACATTTATATATAGGTACGCATTTCTAGTATAACTGGATGAATATTTTAGATAAGTATACATTATTTTAAACATGCAACTCGCTATATATATATATATATAAGAAAGCTTAAAATATTTTACTTTATTTTGTGGTATGCGATGCAAAATCTTTTTTATCTTGTTTAGTGGTAAAACATATTAAACTGCACTGTAAAAAATTATTTTCATGATTTATCACAACTTGTTTTCTTTTCTCAAATCAACTAAGATAATTAATGTAGTTCAGATAACATTATATTTTGAGTTTCTGTTGATTAAACCAATCTCCATCATTTAATTAACTAAAATTTGTAATATCAATGAACTTAAAAATTTAAGGCAATCAGGTAACTTAAGTTAAACCAGCAATCATTTTTACAGTGTGCCAAACTTTTTCTCTCATTTTAAGCACAGAACTCGCTCATTAGTGTTATATTAATGCATAAAACAAGTAAAAGCAATTTACCAATGTGGTATAAAAAATAAACTAGATTTTTTATATTTTGCAAAAAATAAAATGCATCTTGTTTAAAGACATTTTACTATTAAATGAGACAAAACTGATTAAAAAGTGTTTTTCACCTTTAAAAAAGTGTATCTTTAAAAAACTGATTATCCAATAAAAACAGGCAACAGGGAATGTGTGGGAATCTTGCAGGAAACACACAACCTTAACTTTCTTCATTTCTAGAGCTCTAGTTTCAGTCACAATCACACACTTGAGTTAAATTGCAATGGCTAATTGTGCATTCGGCAGTGCTCCTTTTGTCTTTATGTGAAGATATTAATATAATCCTCTTCCGGTTGCGGATGGATCCCCATTGTGTCTGAATCCCTGAAGATTCGGTTCGAGTCTGAGTGCGTGTGTGTGTGAGTGCAAAAGAAGGAAACGCACGAGGGCAAAGCAGGAATTGAGCTGAAACAATAGCAAACAATGAAACGCAACTCACTAAAACACAAACCACAGGATGAGAGGATCAGGATCAGTCACTTCAAAAACATTTAGCATTTTAACTTCATACTAATGTACATATTACATATTAATGTACTTCATACATGTGGAGTTCTGATTTCTGACCTATAGTGGACAATAAAACGTGTGAGAAACATCACTTTTCATCCACTATATAGGGTGCAAAAGCCTGAAGAAGATTATGTAGCTCATCTTTCTCCTGCAAATCCTCCAACTCATTAAATCGAGTTACACAATCTCTGCCGTCCGCGCGAACACAACGTCACCGCTAGATCACAGTGAGAGAGAGAGAGAGAGAGAGAGAGAGAGAGACAGACAGACAGAGAGAGAAAATAGGTCATGTTTTCGCTCTCTATGTGATTGGTGACGTTTGAACATGTGGGACGCGTGTTATAAACCTCAGACAGAGACACACAACATTAACATCCCAGAACTGTTCAGCTGAATGCTCACCATGGGTTCATGGGGGGAAATAATAATTCAGATTAATCAATGTCAAGTCAAGTCATCTTCATTTAAAAGGCGCTTTTAACAGTATGGATTGTTTCAAAGCAGCTTTACAGTTGTAACCCCCTTCACCCGGGTCCCACTCGACCCGCTCCGAGCGGGCCTCGAACCCGGGTCTCCGGCATGAGAGTCAGGCGCTCTGACAAGGAGGCTAAAGACTGCAGCCTCTAGCATCTGTCGCCAGAGCGCCTATTGCGATCAGAGGAGTGAGGTTTACTCGCACAGCAACTACTAGCTGGCCTCCGTTACACTCACCCCCCTAAACTAGGGTGACCAGATTTCTCGGAGTGGAATACGGGACAGATACAGAACGCATGCGTATAGAGGGAATGCACGTGACGTCACCGTTGGCCGGAGTGACTGCGGTTACGCCCACAAGTGGCAAAAAGACTGAGCGGCAGCATTGGTTTTCAGTGTGAATGCTGCGGAAAAACACACAAAACGCGTCTAAAACGGGAAAGAGCTTTGAGACTGACTGTACAACTAGATTTGACAAGAAATATGAGGAATATTTTTACAGACTACCTAAAGCTACAGAACAGAGAAGCAAATAGATCGCTACAATTCATAGAAACAACTGGACTCCAGGCAGCGAAAGGTGGATTTGCAGTTATCATTTTCGTGTCAATATGCTGAATTTAGTGGTAAAATCATTCTCTATATATTGTATTGTTATATATTGTAGTGACAACTCATCAATCAAATATTTACCACTGTATATTCTGTATAATTTGACATTTTTAAATAAACACTGACAAAAAACTATACAAGTTTTAAGTCTCTTGACGATATGATGATATATATAACATTGATAAGTGATCACTTGGATTTAGACCTGCCTATTTTGTATTTATATAAAGCATTCACAGGCAAATTTGCTGTATGTATTTCCCTGGTGTCGAAATCAGGCACATATAAATGTCAGGAAACACGATTCCTGGCTGCATGTTAATATCCATGGATCTCTGGATCTTTAGTAAGTTGTAAGGAACACTATATTGAGTCCAATCTTTAGTTTAAACTGATAATCGTTTGTTTTACTTGCGTTTTCACAGTTTCCCCTATTAAATCCAGTCACGCAGCTGCTCTTCTGCCACTCAGTCCGCCTGAGGGGGCGTGTTCCGGCGGGAAAGTGACGTTAATGCATTCCCTCTATTAATGCGTCTTACATGCGCTTCATTAGGCACACTAGCACACACACACAAGGTCTCTCCCTCTCTGTCATGCGCGCGCTACACGGTTTGAACGTAACATATATATTCACTTAGCCTTTTGGAAACGAAACCTATTATATATAAAAATATATATATATATTAATGATGAAATAAGGGACAAAACATGATTTTTTCAGAATAAGTCGGGACACTAAAATTAGAGTGGAAATACGGGGCTGTCCCGGGAAAAACGGGACGTCTGGTCACCCTACCCTAAACCTCACTCCCATCCGGGTCACGGCACCAATGTAACCCCCTTCACCCGGGTCCCACTCGACCCGCTCCGAGCGGGCCTCGAACCCGGTTCTCCGGCATGAGAGTCAGGCGCTCTAACAAGGAGGCTAAAGAGGTTTACTCGCACAGCAACTACTAGCTGGCCTCCGTTACACTGTGATAATAGAAATTACCGTAACAGATTGTTTTGGCTTTACAGCAGCTCTAGAATAAAGTTATTGTCCAGCTAAAGATAGTTTTGATTGATTCACTTCCGCTGCAAAGATCATTAGTTATTAACTTAGGGGCCGCTAACACGACAGCGTTCTAACAGAAAAAAGCACTAACGCGCTCCAGCCGCCCATCCGCACAAAACAATGCCTGGTGTCTCGAGAACGCTCTCCCTGAAACAGGTTCGAAGGTGAAAGCGATTATCCGTTTTCTCTGTGCAAACCGTGAAAACGCAGACGGTGCGATGGGTATGCGCGTTTGAATATGTGTGCAGGCGGGTAGTCCTTCTTCACAAATCAACCCTCAACAAACTAATTGTCCTGCCTTAAAAATGTATAATACATAATTTTTTGTCGCGTCTGCGTAGCCTCGCGAACCAGAATTGTCCCGACAACGTTTTATTAGTACAGAGGTAAAGGGAAGGAGACCTTTCACACGGCGAGAGACTAGTTGACACTTCAGGGATGCGTTGTCACCGTGTCCATGTGTAGGTCGTTCATCAGATCCGGATACGGCCTGGATCCGGTGGACTGCGGTAAACCTCGGGATAAACAGAGAGACTAATATTAGCGTAGATGCCATCGTTCTTATGATGTACCAAGTACATCAAGATTTATTGGAAGTGTTCCCGGTTCCAGCTGATCTAAACTATGCATTGAATTATAGAAGTCTATAGTGTGTTGTGTATGCTAAGCCAAAGAGTTCTGTTTTAAGTCTAGATTTGAACTGACAGACTGTGTCTGCTTCCCAGACAATGTTAGGAAGATTGTTCCAAAGTTTTGATGCTAAATAGGAAAAGGATCTACCGCCTGCAGTCGATTTTCTAGGTATTATCAACTGGCCAGAATTTTGAGATCGCAATAGACATGAAGGACATTAATGTGTTAAGAGCTCGCTCAAGTACTGCGGAGCTAAACCATTTAGTGCTTTGTAAGTAATCAGCAACCTTTAAAAATGTATACAATGTTTAATAGGGAGCCAATGCAGTGTTGAAAGAACCGGGCTAATATGGTCATACATCCTGGCTCTGGTAAGAACTGCTGTGTTTTTTAGTTTATTTATTAAGCGTGCAGGGCAACCACCCATAATACCATTACAATAATCTAGCCTTGATGTCATGAACGCATGAACTAAAAGTTCCGCATTTTTAATTGAGAGCATATGATGTAATTTAGATATATTTTTAAGATGAAAAAATGCGATTGGTATCAAAGAGCAAAGACTCTGTAACGGTCACTTTGTGTTTTATGGCAATCTGAGTTAAACTGAGAACTGCGCATGTGCGTAGAGTGTCAGTTAGATTTTGACAAGTGAGTGAGGAGAGGAGAAAACCGCTCTGCCGACACTCTTTGTATTCTTTCTTTTATTTCCTTTTTCTATTGTGACCAGAGTTGGATGTTTGTTTTTGTGTACTTTTTCTCGCTCGATCCCCATGTATGCGGACGAGTGTGACGTTTGAGTGGTTTTATTAAACGCGGGGAAAATACGACAACTCTCGTCTCTCGTGCATCTTTTCATCCGAGGGCAACATCTCAACTTTGCGTTACAACACACACACACACACACACACACAGGTTCCTAACCGACGACGAAGACTTGACAGAGCAGCCATCAAGTGTTAGACAGTATTTTAGGTTATTACGTGAGGAAGTATTTTGCCCAATAATTAGAATCTGTTTTTTCAGAATTAAGTAGTAGGAAATTACTAGTCATCCAGTTTTTTTATCAGCTGCATTCCATTAATTTTTTGAATCGGTAAGTTTAATCATGGAGTGAAGAAATACAGAGCTGAGTATCATCACCATAACAGTGAAAAGTAATGCCATGCTTCCTAATGATATCTCCTAAGGGTAGCATGTACAGAGTGAGTGAGTGAGTGAGTGAGTGTGTGTGTGTGTGTGTGTGTGTGGGTAGCATGTACTGAGTGAACAGCAACGGTCCTAGTACTGAGCCTTGTGGTACTCCATACTGAACCTTTGACCGATAAGACATCTCTTCATTTACTGCTACAAACTGATAACGGTCAGATAAGTATGATTTAAACCATGCTAGTGCAATTCCACTAATGCCAACATAATTTTTGAGTCTATTTAAAAGAATGTTGTGGTCGATAGTGTCAAATGCAGCACTAAGATCGAGTAACATCAATAGCGAGATACAGCCACGATCGGATGATAAGAGCAAATCATTTGTGACTCTAATGAGAGCTGTATCAGTACTATGATACGGTCTAAATCCTGATTGAAAATCCTTGCAGAAACAGTACCATTTCTTTCTAAAAAGGAACATAGTTGTGAAGATACTGCCTTTTCTAGTATCTTTGACAGAAAAGGTAGATTCTAGATCGGCCTGTAATTGACTAATTCTGTAGGATCAAGTTGCGTTTTTTTAACTAGTGGTTTAATCATAGCCAGCATAAAAGTTTTTGGTACGTATCCTAATGTCAAAGATGAATTAATGATATTAAGAAGAGGATCTATGACCTCTGGAAGCATCTCTTTCAGTAGCTTAGTCGGTATAGGGTCTAACATACATGTTGTCGATTTAGATGATTTAACGAGTTTATAAAGTTCACCCTCTCCTATACAGGTGCTGGTCATATAATTAGAATATCATCAAAAAGTTGATTTATTTCAAGAATTCAACTTAACAGGTGAAACTAATATATTTTATAGACTCATTACATGCAAAGGGAGATATTTCAAGACTTTATTTGTTATAATTTTGATGATTATGGCTTACAGCTTATGAAACCCACAAAATCAAAATCCCAGAAAATTAGACATGAAATTACACAGGAATACCATGGTCATTGAACCAGGTTTTTGTTCTTTTGGCAGTGTGGGCAGGTGCAAATCCTGCTGGAAAATGAAGGAAGCATCTCCATAAAGCTTGTCTGCTGAAGGAAGCAGGAAGTGCTCTGAAAATGTTGTGGTAAACGGCTGCGTTGAGTGAACAGCACAGTGGACCAAAACCAGCAGATGACATGGCACCCCAAAACCAACACAGACTGTGGAAACTTCACACTGGACTTCCATCATCTTGGATTGTGTGCCTCTCCATTATCCTCCAGACTCTGGGACCTTGGTTTCAAAATGAGATGCAAAATTTGCTCTCATCAGAAAAGAGGACTTTGGTCCACTGTGCTTTATTGAATCCAGAGTCAACGCAGCCGTCTACCAGGACATTTTCAGAGCACTTCATGCTTCCTTCATTTTCCTGCAGGATTTGCACCTGCCCACACTGCTAAAAGAACCAAAACCTGATTCAATTACCATGGTATTCCTGTGTAATTACTGTGTGATTTCATGTAATATTCTAATTTTCTGGGATTTTGATTTTGTGGGTTTCATAAGCTGTAAGCCATATTCATCAAAATTATAACAAATAAAGTCTTGAAATATCTCACTTTGCATGAAATGAGTCTATATAATATATTAGTTTCACCTGTTAAGTTGAATTCTTGAAATAAATCAACTTTTTGATGTTTTTCTAATTATATGACCAGCACCTGTAGCAATGAATGAATCGACTTTTTCGTCAGTGAGACTACACTGCACTGTCTGATTCCGTATTGGACGGCTGCATAGTTATAATTTTCTCCCTGATATTATCAATCTTGTAAGTAAAAAAGTTCATAAAGTCATTACTGCTGTGCTGCTTGGAAACATCTGGGGTTGAAGCTTTATTTTTCGTTAGTTTAGCCACTGTTTCAAATAAATACCTAGGGTTTTGTTTATTTTCTTCTAATAGGGTTGAAAAATAAGCAGATCTAGCAGTTTTTAAGGCCTCTCTGTATGCAATCATGCTCTCTTTCCATTAAAACTATATTAAAATTATTACCAGTAAAATTGATAAAATTTGGGACCAGAAATGATTCAGACACTTTGAGCTAATCGTGTTTTGCTGAAGTGTTTTTTCTTTAATTGCTAATGCACCTTTTTACACCACAGACTGAACAACATGAAGCATTGCTTGGTAATTGTTTGAGCTAACCTGGTATTATCTAATTGTGTAGTTAAATTTAACAGCTGACAGATATTCAACATAATTCATGTGTGAGACAGTCTAACAGAAGGACGGACAAAACCAGTGAAATATCAACTGAGTTCTTCTCATATTTTATTACCATTTTCTAGGGAATAAACTGTGATAATGTGAGAAATGTTGAAGGTGTCTGAATAAATTTTGGTTTGACTGTGTGTATATATATATATAAATGTGTGTGTGTGTGATATATTTGATCAACGCTGCTGGTTTAGTCTGTGTCTCTAGTCTGATAAGTGTTTGCTCTGGTAACTGGTGGTTTCTCGCTGTGTTCGTCTTCTATAGATGTCGTGGCCCTCGACGTACAGAAGCTCAAAGTTCCGGCATGTTTATGGAAAAGTGGGAAGCAGGGAACAGTGTTACGAGGGAATTCCCATCACTCACAGCGTCCATGACAACCACTTCTGTGCCGTTAACCCCAAGTTCCTCGCCGTGGTCACAGAGAGCGCGGGAGGAGGAGCGTTCATCGTTATCCCACTTCATAAGGTAGAGTTAACTGATCGACCACCTGAAACCGTACATAAAACTAACCAGTTTAACCAACCAAGTGAAGCATAATCGTACTGTACATACTAAAACTAACCAGTTTAACCAACCAAGTGAAGCATAATCATACTTTGCATACTAAAACTAACTAGTTTAACTAACCAAGTGAAGCATAATCGTACTGTACATACTAAAACTAACTAGTTTAACTAACCAAGTGAAGCATAATCGTACTGTGCATACTAAAACTAACCAGTTTAACTAACCAAGTGAAGCATAATCGTACTGTACATACTAAAACTAACTAGTTTAACTAACCAAGTGAAGCATAATCGTACTGTGCATACTAAAACTAACCAGTTTAACTAACCAAGTGAAGCATAATCGTACTGTACATACTAAAACTAACTAGTTTAACTTACCAAGTGAAGCATAATCATACTGTGCATACTAAAACTAACCAGTTTAACTAACCAAGTGAAGCATAATCGTACTGTGCATACTAAAACTAACCAGTTTAACTAACCAAGTGAAGCATAATCGTACTTTACATACTAAAACTAACTAGTTTAACTAACCAAGTGAAGCATAATCATACTGTGCATACTAAAACTAACTAGTTTAACTAACCAAGTGAAGCATAATCGTACTGTGCATACTAAAACTGACTAGTTTAACCAACCAAGTGAAGCATAATCATACTGTGCATACTAAAACTAACCAGTTTAACTAACCAAGTGAAGCATAATCGTATTGTACATACTAAAACTAACTAGTTTTACCAACCAAGTGTAGCATAATCGTACTGTGCATACTAAAACTAACCAGTTTAAATAACCAAGTGAAGCATAATCGTACTGTACCTACTAAAACTAACTAGTTTAACTAACCAAGTGAAGCATAATCATACTGTGCATACTAAACCTAACTAGTTTAACTAACCAAGTGAAGCATAATCGTACTGTGCATACTAAAACTAACTAGTTTAACCAACCAAGTGAAGCATAATCATACTGTGCATACTAAAACTAACCAGTTTAACTAACCAAGTGAAGCATAATCGTACTGTACATACTAAAACTAACTAGTTTAACTAACCAAGTGAAGCATAATCGTACTGTGCATACTAAAACTAACCAGTTTAACTAACCAAGTGAAGCATAATCGAACTGTACATACTAAAACTAACTAGTTTAACTAACCAAGTGAAGCATAATCATACTGTGCATACTAAAACTAACCAGTTTAACTAACCAAGTGAAGCATAATCGTACTGTGCATACTAAAACTAACCAGTTTAACTAACCAAGTGAAGCATAATCATACTGTGCATACTAAAACTAACCAGTTTAACTAACCAAGTGAAGCATAATTGTACTGTACATACTAAAACTAACTAGTTTTACCAACCAAGTGTAGCATAATCGTACTGTGCATACTAAAACTAACCAGTTTGACCAACCAAGTGAAGCATAATCGTACTGTGCATACTAAAACTAACTAGTTTGACCAACCAAGTGAAGCATAATCATACTGTGCATATTAAAAACTAACTAGTTTTACCAACCAAGTGAATTAAAATCGTACTTTGCATACTAAAGCTAACTAGTCTAACCAATCAAGTAAAGCATATACTGTGCATACTAAAACTAAGTTTAACCATCAAGCATTACTGTGCCAAGGTTTTGGTCTTACTACCATCACAGTAATGTTGTTTAACTAGAGATCATGTGCAAATGCCACTAGAGAGACAGTAGTAATCCATAAGCGTGTGTGTTCAGACACGTGTGTTCAGTATTTGGAGTATGTATTGATATCAATGTTAGGCTGGGAGTGAGAGATGGAGACACATGTGACTGGTACAGACACACAATCAGTCCTCTGTTAGAGTTCTGATACTAGTTAGTTCATTCCTCAAGCGTACACAAACTCTACTGAAACAAAAATCACATCAGAAATGTGTTTTATGGAACTAAAGACGGTGTAGTGAATTAAATGCTTTTATTTTGGGTAACGTGGCTGCTCAGATTTCTGTGGAACCACAATGGATAGTTTGTTTGTAGCGCCACATTCTGGTAGAAATAAGAACTGCAGCCAAGAAAATTTTAATTTAGATTTACAAGTATTTACATATGTAAATAAAATTGAGGCAAGTTATTACACTTTTACTAGTGTATCATTTTAATATGGGAGTGGGTATATATATATATATATATATATATTTGTAAATATAAATATCAAGCCATCTTGTGCAGCATATGTGTATTTAAAATATGTTATTGCCAATTAATTTTTGACCAAAGTAATCCATAAAATAGAAGCAAAAAAATACTCTATACCTTGAAATATAGAAAAAAAGAAAAACAGCATGCAAAAAAAAAAAAATCACACGATTGTTTGGATCAAAAGAAAGTAATTAATTATAATGTCTAAATCTACAGCAATTTATACGTACATGACAACTTGCCCCGACTGTTATTGAGTGACTCTTGTCTTAACGTAGGTCAGTGTTATTTTATGTTCACTTTTTACCCAACAGATAAAAATTCTATATGAGGATATTGAGTTTTCTGAGAAATAAAACACACAAAAAATATTCTAATTTTATCCAGTTAGGCCTTAACTGTTACCAACATACAAAACAACTTCTAGAGAAAATGTTTGACTTAAAATTCTCATACATTTCCTGTGTGACAACTTGCCCCGGTCTAAATATGAGCTCATTTTCTCTCAGCGAGGGCGAATAGATCCTCATCACCCAAAGGTGTGTGGCCACCAGGGCAGCGTGATGGACATCAAGTGGAGTCCGTTCATGGACAACATCATTGCGTCCAGCTCTGAGGACTGTACGGTGAGAAATAACCATCATTAATCAGGTGATAAATAATGATGCCAATGCAGCCTTGAACAGGGATAAATATAATAGGCAAGGCAAGTTTATTTATATAGCACATTTCATACACTACGGTAATTCAAAGTGCTTTACACAGAAAGGAATGAAAATAATGACAAAATAAAAGCAAGGGAAAATCAAAAGGAGATATATGATACAGTTATAAAATGAATTAAAAGAGGATACATAGATAAACTTCTCATCTGGCATCTAATAATATCTAATAATACTGAAATAAATCTTGGCTTTTGAACCTCAGGTGAGGATCTGGCAGATTCCTGAGGGCGGTCTGAGAAGGAACATGACAGAAGCTCTGATGATCCTGATTGGCCACAGCCGGAGGGCGGGGCTTATTGAGTGGCATCCCTCCTGTAGCGGGATCCTGATCAGCGCCGGATACGACTGCAAGGTGACCGAGACCAGTGTTTCGGGGAAACGCATTACAAATCACTTGAGTCACGTAATCAGATTACTTTTTCAAGTAACTAGTAAAGTAATGCATTACTTTTCAAATTTACAACAAAGTATCTGAGTTACTTTTTCAAATAAGCTACTTTTTTTTCCCATTTATTGACTGACAGCTCTCTTGTCCAGAGGCGTTGTGTGTGAACATGATGGTTATTGTAGTTCTAGACTTAATATGAGCGTGCATTTACTCGTCTCACTTGCACAAAAAAGATTTTTTTTGCAAAATCAGACTATGCAAACCTATGCAGTTCATCTCACTTTAATGACCAATGTACTTTATATTGACTACTAAAAATGACTTTATATTTTTAGTTTTATTTGTGAAGTGTTGAAAGTTTTGTTTGAGCTGCGTCCTCCACTGTACACCCGTGAATTTGCACTTCCTTCAGCCTGAGGCTTATTATTTCAATTTTGGTGTGAAAGGGCCTTTACATTTGCCCAAAAATAGCAATTTTTGTAAAAACAAAAACAAAAAAACAAGCCCAGCCCAGGTGAAAAAAAGTAATGCAAAATTAATACCGTAACACAATACTTTTCTGGAAAAATAACAAAAGTAACGCAATTAGTTAAAGGTCCCATATTGTACATTGTACATTGACATCACATTTATACGGAAGTCACAATGGCTCGTGAAAAGGCACAGCTACTTTATGCAGGCTGTGTGCATTTGTCTGTGGATCCACTGTTTTGAAACTTATATGGTAGTTTCATAGAGCCTAGACCTCTGTTATCATGAAAAAAGCCATGATATTTCAGTTTTGACAATATGGGTCCTTTAGTTAAGGGAGTAACGCAATATTGTAATGCATTACTTTTCAAAGTAACTTTCCCCAACACTGACCAAGACACCCAGAACTAACCCGCAGAGAACTGAAGGAGTAGGACTAAAACAATAGTGATATTTTTGCTGTTGACGTAACAGATTGTGATTTGGAATCTGGAAGAGGGCGTGGCTGTGAAGATGATTGACAGCCATCCAGATGTTGTCCTCTGTATGTCCTTCAACACCGATGGAAGTTTACTGGCCACCAGCTGTAAGGATAAAAAACTGCGGATTATTGATCCACGTTCAGGGAAAGTTCTTCAGGTGAGTGCAGACGATCAATTATTATTATTATTATTATATGTGTATATATATATATATATATAATTTAAATAAAAAATATATATTTTTTAATTATATATTTTAACTGTACACTATATTTAAATGAAAAAGTTTATTTAATTAAATATATTTTGTAAAAAATAAATGTTATGTTTGCATTGTTCTGATTTGGTGTCGCTGAATTATCATACACATTACTGTTTTTATAATAAATATAAAAAATATACAGTATCTATATTTTCATTTAAATAAAGAAAAAATCTATTTTCTATTAATTTATATATATATATATATTTAACAAAATGTTTTGTAATTTTTTATAATTTTATTTTATAATTTAATTGGCTTATTTAATATTGAAATATTATAAATATTAATGTTATATTATATTATAAAATATTACTATTATGACTTTTTATTATAATATTATAATATTTCCCAATTAATCAAACACTGCTTCAGGTTTTTCGAGTTATTATTCAAGTAAATATAAATTACAATACAAAAAATGGAACAAATAAAAACACAAGCATTTTGATTTTATTTTTGTGCATTTTAAAGAGAATTAAAAAAAAAAAAAAAATACAAAACTAGCCAAATTAAAAAATGAAACTAATAAATTGATAAAATTATATTTATTTTCAGACTTATATTTGAACTCTACATTATATTTTAACCGAACCTGTTTGCTTAGTTATATATAATTTGTACATCCGAACAGGAAGCAGACTGTAAAAACACGAGAGTGAACCGCGTGGTGTTTCTGGGTAATCTGAAACGTGTCCTCACCACAGGCGTCTCCAGGTGGAACACCAGACAGATTGCATTATGGGATCAGGTAGGGTCTAAATGGTTGACAGTCATCCAGACATCATCCTCCACGTCTCTAGGCCGACTACAATACTCAACAGATTAATCTGGGCATTTGTTTATATGTGTAGGAGGACCTGTCTGCACCCATCATGGAGGAAGAGATCGATGGGCTGTCGGGCGTCCTCTTCCCGTTCTATGATCCCGACACACACATGATCTATCTGGCCGGGAAGGTGAGCGAGCCAAGTGCAAATATCCCGGGTTTTTTGTGGGCAGAACTATTTACACTTCGCCCACCATTGTCTGAAAACCCATCTGAGGGTTTTACTGTAAATAAAAATTAAGAACATTTTCGAAAAGTGTAAATAAAGTGCCTAACGCGTTAAAAGTGTTTAACGGGACAGGGACAAATAATGTCCCAATTAAGCAGGATTTTAATAAATATTCACATACACTGATAGGGTTGGGCATCGTTTAAATTTTAACGATTCTGATTCTTATCGATTTCTAATTTCGATTCCAATAAGGTAAAATTCATGTGTATTGCAAAACATTTAAAGGGCCCCTATTATGCTATTTTAAAGTTTCCTAATGTTGTTGTGGAGTCTCCTACAACATATTTACACGCATCAAAGGTAAAAAAAAAGGTTTAATTTCCTCATAATATACATTTGCACATCATCACATTTTCAATGATTCTCAAACGACTCATCAAATTAATCAATCCCTCTAAATCGCTATATCATGAACAAAAATCAACAGGCACTTACACAAGGAACGTTTGCCGTGCTTTAAAAACACCATTGAAAAACAACTAGCTATTAAGTAAATTTCAAGCATTGTTAAAGACAAGTAAACACTTAGTGATTAAAAAAGAACAAATAAAAAATTATCAATAGCAGTAAATAAATACAACTGAACAAAGATACGATTGAAATAAACAGTGTTTTAAGATATTCAGGTAGACAAACTAATCAAATGAAAAAATAACACTACACATTATAAATAAAATATACATTACAAATCCAAAGTTATTCAGTCAAGAACAGCGAGTGAATTTTCTCTTTGTCTTTTGTTTGATTGGTGTTATTATAGAGACGGCAGCAGGAATATTAGGCTGCTGTCACTTTAAGAGCTGCACGGATCCAATATACTGTTACGATACAGCACAGAAAACGGCGCTTGAATGGTTTAAAATCGCATTAAAATGCACAAGGAATCGATAAGGGGAATCGAAATTTTAATTTTATAACAAGTATCCGGTTCCTGACCTCTAGTATTCGATTCGAGAATTGGTTGTATTGCATACTGTTTTACAATGTACTACAATACACTGAGATGCAAATTATAATATTAATATACAGCATCTAACAAACTATTTACACTTGTGCAAAGTAAATCACGTGTGAACTGCATGTGTAATCTGACTGTGGAGATGGTGTGGCGTCCACAGGGGGACGGAAACATCCGGTATTATGAGGTGAGTCCTGAGAAGCCGTTCCTGCAGTTGCTGATGGAGTTCAGGTCTCCGGCTCCTCAGAAGGGTCTCGGTGAGTTTCGGCATCGCCATTCGGGTTACATCCAGAATAGCAATTTTTTTGTTTCAAATAAAGATCACGATTCTGAATAGACAACTACACAACATTACGTAATTACTGACTAAATGTAAATTGCTGCAGTTTATTTAAA
>NW_027509189.1:87500-192500 GCF_051911475.1 Siphateles boraxobius
GTAAATGCGTCTTGATTAAAGAATTTTCAGATATTTGGACTGGAAACAACACAAAAATTCTAAATAAGAGAAGCATTTATTGCAGTGTACCCTGGAATTGATGTCTTAGAGTTTTGCGGTATTATTTAGCTTCTACTTTCATTTTAGACTATTTTATAACATTCTGTTAAACATATTAATTTCATGTTGTGTTTCACAGAAGAAAAAAGATCATACAGGTTTAAGATGGCATGTTGGTGAGTAAATTATGAATTTTCAGATTTTGGTAAACTGTTCCTTTAAGATACACATGTACAAATAAAGTCTTGATGTGTCCATTCACAAACATTTGTTAAGAAACAAATGTATTGTATGCATAATGTTTAATACTTGTATTTTTACAAAATGTATTTTGCTTGAATAAAAAAAATAAAAAAATAAAAAGCCGATTTGCTTATGAAGTTCTGCCAGAAGATGGCGCTAGAGGAAAGCACAAACTGCAAAGACCTTCATCTCAAACTCTCAATCTGCTCTACAAACACATATGTTCATACTCAATGATTCCGTTTGTCATTAATGCTGGCATGTACATATATATTTGTAAGTATGACATGTTTACCCTAAGAAATAAAATATTGCTCAACCACATTATCATGGAGTTTTTTCTTTATTCCTCTACTTGGCCTTCAAGTTTTACTCTCTCCACTAATGCTGCAACGTGCTTTTTGACTACTTTTCTGAAAGCTGATTAGTAAACATGAGTAGTTGTGCAAGCCCTAATCAGCAATGGTAAATGAGATCACATTTCAAATGTTAAACTTAACTATAATTCACATAAACTACCAAGAAAGCAAAACAAATATTTGGAAGTACTAAATCAACGGGCCACTAATCGAATAAGCATTAAGTTTCTTCAGTACAAACAGTGACTCATTCATGTTTACTACAAATGAGTTCAGGAGAATTTGTACTGGAGGGCAGGAGATTTATTTCTTTGTTAATGATCTGTAGCGTTAGTAAACCACAACCAGATTGTTAAAGTCCCCCTGTAGTCAATCATTTTATCCCTTAAAACTCATCTTTGATCACCAAAATTACATATTTAAACGTTTTTTCCTTGAAAAAAATGTTTTATCCGTGCTTTAAACAGCTTGAATGTAACTTGACACCCGTGTTTCATTTAGTGTACGCGCTTCTATGAATATGCAAATGCACCCCGCCTCCACTCACTCACTCATCTCATCTCACACGTTGATCTGATTGGTTACAAGGTCGTTTGTGACGTCAGAAACACCAGCGATTTCAAACCGTGTTTTTGAGACTGTCTTTGGTTCACTGCAGTTTTAAGGAGAAAATACTCACCAATGCTGTCGACTTATGAATTTACACATGGATTGTCTTAAAGCTTATTAAAAACACCATATAGACATATAAACAACATTAAAAACTTGATTTTCACCACAGGGGACTTTAAAGCTGAGAAGAGAAAATCAGCCACTCAAAGTGTTCAAAAGAAAAGATCCAAAAGCTGTTATTTTTCTCCAGGATCCGTGGCCTGAATGTGGATCTCTCACATCATTTACAATGAATGACAGATCCTTGTAAACAGTCATGCAACGTCTTTAACCTCCCACAGCATGTGTCCTGAAACACGACCAAAGCGCTTTGAGAACATCTGCCAAAGATCTGCAGAAAATGTCAACGGTAGAACTCCGGTTTCACATAAAACTGAGAAATTTCTGTCATTTGTCTCTCTGTGGCCAGAACGAAATCACCTCCAGTTGAATATTTGAGGCTGGAATCCAATATCAGAAGATGAACATCAGCAATATCTTTTATTCTCTGAGCTACCACAATATCAGGGTCATTAAGAAAAGCTACGAGTGCATTGGGCCTTGGGATATAAAATAAAAAATGTTTAAAGTAATGTTTCAATGTAAAATATTTCCTAACTTTAATTTTGCATTCCCTTTCTCTTTAGAACACAAAGGATTTGCATGATGAACAGACCGAAATAACAGATAATGGTAATTCACTGAAGAATCGAGCCTAATGTTTTTTGATTTACTATTCCTTTTATTTGTGGTGTTATTTTAGCATGTAAACATCCAGAGATTAACGACCTGAGATACATTTCTTTGATAATATTTCAGCAATCATGCCACAGTGAATTTTCTATCCACTGTTTAGCATTAGATTTAGCGATGCCAGATCGTGAATGAATCACTCTTTGGATGTAATCGGTCAAGCGGTCCATGAAAAAGTGTGAAATTGTTAGTGATTCAGTTTGATTCACTTGGACAGTTCACTCACGTGATGTTTTCTGTAGCTTCTCACAGCATAACATAAGTTAGAAAGAAAGTGATTTAAGCAGTTTATTAGCCACTCTGTATTGCATTTTTACAGAGCGCCTAAAGGGAAACGGTGGAAAAATGCGAGATGGGAGGAATTTTGCGTTCGCTCACAAAAGTTTTGCGTTCCCCCGAGAAACTTTGCGTTTGCTTGCAAAAGTTCAAAAAAAAAATTTTTTTGACATAATTTTTCCTACCATCTCATATTTTTTTCCTTCACCATGCCATTTTAGGTGCTCCGTACATTTTAGGCTATATCCAAATATTCAAAACAGTTTAAAAAACGAATATCAAAATATGTGCCAAGCACAAAGAAGGCACCATAAGTCGTTTTAACATCATGTCATCAAATTTGTTGATGTGGTATATGAAAACCGTTTCGTCTATCGACACAAAATCCATAGCTTTTTGACGGCATGGTCTGAAGATGATACAATTCGATTTTGGTGAAAATCGGACCAACAGGTTTTTAAAGAAAGTCAAAATGGCGGACATAAAGTTTGGCCAACTATAGCAAAATCGGTATCTATGTTCTTGGCATAACCCAATCTTTACAATAGGCTAATTTAATTAAAAGTTATTAGTAATTTTGGAAGTTTTACTATAACTTTTGACCACAAGGTGGCGCTGCCCCGAGTATCTTCAGGGCGTGGTGCTGAAGACACGTACCGAGTTTCGTACCGATACGCCAATGAATTCAGTATTTTATGACAAAATTCAAAATGGCCGTTATAGGAAATTTGGGTATTGTTCAACTCTCTGTATGCTTTTTTTCATATCTCCTGACCACTAGGTGGCACTGTGCTGAAACTGTGCAGGTATCCTAAGGTCATGGTTGTCATAACACACACCAAGTTTGTTTCAGATACGCTAAAGCGTTGCCGAGATATAGCCTCACATTAATTTTGACGTGCTCTTTGTCAAATTCGTTTGTGCGTTATTCAAGAAAAATCATCTGGAATTCCATAACTCTGGTCAGCATGGTCTGAAGGTGATCTGGTTCGATTTTAGTGAATTTTTCGGGAATCAAACTGTCTTGGGACACGCAATCAGAGTTGCGTTTATGGTTCAAGTTATTAATATAAACGTGAATGCAAGTTTGGACAGTTGGTGGCGCTAGAGAGATTGAGTTAGAGACTCCAAATTTGCTATGGTGTCAGTTCAGACTGTCCTCTATCTGTGCACCAAATCTCATTACTTTCCCGCAAGCGATTCTATAGGCTGCCGTTGACTTTCCGAACGGATGAAGAAGAAGAACAGGAACACTAGGTGCCATCCCTCCTTCAGTGCTTGATCCTTAAATATGGGGGCACTTTTTTAAATGGTGTACTGATGAAAGGCTAGAAACTGGAAGTGTTGCTGCTTTATTGTCGCTCAGGAACACATTGTTCTGCTTTCCAGAGTTAATATGATCACTGTCCGCCAAGAAAAAGACATTTACATTGGTGTAATCGATCTTTGTGACTGCAGAAGATGTCATGATGTCTTTGTAATGAGTAAGTGAGCTTTTAGTTATGAGACTGGCTGGATAATGGCTTCATCTGTTCCGAGGGACAAAAAAACGAGGCCATATTGTTCATGCATAAATGTAGGCAGAGCACTTAATTTTCTGTGGAAAATTATTATTGAAAATGCGCAATGAGCAGATCGTCGATGACTTGATCTGCTTACATTCGGCCGGTTTGAAGATTGTGTGAATGTTATCAATGTCATTAGACGTCTGGTAATGGCGGAAATAATAACCAGAGTGACTGACGCATTGCATCATGGGAAACTGTTCAGACCCAGCTAGAAAGCATAATTGAAGTAATAAGCTTCAGCAATATCAATCTTAGCAACTGTTGAAGGCGCTGGAGGAAAGATTAATGTCATCTCAGTCTTGGGAATAAAAATTTGCCTCATCAATCTAATGCGAAAACAATACATGAAATATAAAAGGAATAAGCATTATATTCCATGCAGTTATTTTTGCTTTAAGTTGTTTTAAAGAACAATTCCTTTCAAATCTATTGCACAAACGTTATTTTCTAGACTTTCACATTCGTTATCATGTGTGTCCTTCTTTCGTCTTGCTTTTTCACAAGCATCCAAGAATATGCTAATCTGCACATGAGCCTATAAAGATCATCTCACCGCCTTCAAATTACAAGCTGATGAAATAATAACGGTTGCACGTCATTTAATTTGATTGTAGTTTGATTCAAATGTTCTCGGAGCAATCCGATTTGATTTGCCGTGCCATTTCTGAGACGCAGAGTTAAAATGTCATGCATTTGCTACTTTCTCGTAACCCCTTGCATTACTAGCAAACCATCTTTAGGTTTATTTGAAGGCCGTTCAGCAGGCCTGTCTTAAAAGTGAATATGACGTGCTTGACACTGTGTAAAACAGTTTATGAGGTGCGAAAAGGTTTTACTGGGAAGAATGACAGGGCAAGTCGAGGTCAACAGGCTGTTTGAGGAATTTCTCAGTGGGTTGATACTCTAAGACTAGAGAAATGTTTTGAATTTTATGTTTCTTGGCAACCATCTCTCAATGTTTGATTGCTTACCAAGTTTATGTGTTGATTCTGTTTTTTTTATATTTTTAACAAAGTTGAAGTAGCAAGTTACATAAGCCATATGTATTTCACATACTATAATATTCATAAACAAAAGTCCTAAAGAGGAAGAGAGCACTTCCATGTAAAAACATATAGCCTAGCTCGACATTTCCTTTAAGAACTTCTCCAGTTTTCCTGTTTATTTGAAGCGGTGCATTTTAAAAATGCATCAAAGTAACTGATTATTCCTGCCAGGGGAACTTGTATACAACCCATGTTTTGTTTTAAGTTGATGTTTGTTCTGTTCACATTGTTTATTTTAAATGTTGTTAATCATTTTTATTTCTTCTTTTCCTTGTACTTCTGTACATATTCTCCTGTGGACTTGACCATATACTGTATGTAAGAGCGTGTGAAGGTTATGACCCCTTGTATTGGATATTGTTTCTGAGTGGAAGTAATTGCTGTAAAAGGAGATCTGAAGAATATTCAGATAAAAAAAAAAAAAAGTAAAAAAAAAAAATTGCATCAACTTTTTGACATTTTAATTTTTCAAGTCACTCTGAATTCCAATGGAAACTTTCTACTCAAGAGGAAATCAGATTCCAAATGGAATTCTTGAAGGTGGAGTGGATTCCACAGTGTCGACCTCGTCGTGATGACATCGGATGAACCGGAAGTGAGGCCTGAAATATCCTTTTTCCAGGCATTGTGCTTGACGGCGTTCTCTTTGAATTCAAGAATGTGTGGAAGGATGTACCAAGAATATACATTCCAAGTTTCAGACACGAACTGACATTGTTATCCAGCGGCCACTATTGTGTCTTCTACAGTTTGAGCTGTTGAATCGATATCGTCTGTCCAAATAACCTCTCTGAACTTCATTAAGTCCTGAACGGATGTTGGCACAGCTTCAAACGCGCGTTCATAACGTTGTAAGATCTATTTTGTGGCTGGTGGCTCGCTCATAGATGTGCTATTGATTTTAATCAATGTCCAAGGTATAAAATGGCAAAACTCAAGTCTGATGGGAAACGGGGCATTTTATGACCTCAGCGTGTTCTTTTGGGATGTAATATTGCATCATGAGCTGGGGAACTTTCTGGGAACATTGCGGAATGTCTGTTAAGCTATTTTATATCTATAATTAAATACAAAAATTTAATAAAAAAAAGTTATTTGGCTGCTGCCAGTGCCAGTTAATTTCTCTAAACATGTCAAGGCTTATTCTTTTCAATATTGAAGCAATCCATTCAGATGTTCCTGTTCACACTGTACCAGGGACGAGTTGGATTTCAATAAAATAAAAGGGAAGAGAGCACTTGATGTGTTTAAACACAGGACAAGTAAAATAACTTCTTCAGTTTTCCTATTCTTTTGAAGGTTTTGAAGCTGTGCATTTTAAAAATGGACATCAACTTTTGGACATTTTCAGTTTTTACAAAGTCACTCAACTGTGTAAATTATTATGCATATTTCACTTGGTTTATAATATTGCAACATGAGCTGGGGAAGTTTTATGGGAACATTTCGGAATGTCTCTGTTAATCTATTTTATATTATCTATAATCAAATACTAATATTTAATAAAAAAGGAGGTTTTGGCTGCTGCCAGTGCCAGTTTATTTCTCTAAACATGTCAAGGCTAATTCATTTCAATAGTGAAGCAATCTATTCTGATGTTCCTGTAATACTGTACCAGGGACGAGTTGTATTTCATTAAAATATTCAATAATATTAAAACATGCCAATAGTTTATTATTATTATTGGTTTTTTGTGAGGGTTAGAAAATGTATAAAATGTATAGTTAAACAAATATTTATTATCATTTATTGATTGTATTTTATTTATTGCCAAGGTTTTTTGGGTCTCAATTTAACTGGAAGAAAGTTTAAAAGTACAGAATTGTTTTCCTAGTATGAATTGTTACCTCAAAAGATCAAGGACAATTTGAAATCCTTGTTATGGGCGACAAAATGCCATTTCAATTCATGTTAACTTAAGTAGCATTTACAATTCACACTTTGCTTTTACACCAGATTCATTGATATATCACGCCATAACAGGAGGATATAATATGATTAGTTGCAGCTGATTCCTGCTAAATGAAATAAAGGGAGCCTGGAGCTCCAGCTGTGATCTACGGAGGTGAGGGGGTCTGTGATTGATTATGCAGGCCACGGAGGAGAAAAGATCATGCTTTACATGCAGATGCTGTTTTGCAGGGGAGGAAAATGGTGCTGGGCGTATAGCAGACGAGTCTATCGATCACCGTTGTGCCAGAACGCAGATGAGATCGAGTCTGAAGTGTCCACGGAAACATTGCAAAATGCCATGCTGCATTATAATACAGAATCAATGCAGCTTCTGAGGTGAAACACACACTCTAGTGAGTCAACAAACACACAAGCAGTTAAAAATGGATTGAAACTTTTGATAATTTGGATACTCTTATGCCGTGCGTACACCAAAGGATTTTCACAGTCCCAGACTAAAGACCGGCAGAATCTTACTGGAGTCTCGGCGCGCTCCCGTCGTCTTGATCGTTAAATGTGAGGTGATAATCTGCAGTCCACGACCCGATTTATGCCAGTCTTTCTCTAGTCTTTCATATCAAACATGTTTGATATTATCGCAAGTCTTTAGTCTGAGACTAAAAACTGTGAACCCAAGTCTTTAGATGTGAGCTGATAATCTTATAAAGTCTTTTCTAAATCTTTTCAAAGTCTTTAGGTGTACAGAAAGCATTACTGGTGGCAAAATTGAATCCAGTGGCTTCTTCAGCATTATGCTTTCTGTACACCTAAAGATTTAGAAAAGATTTTATAAGATTATCAGCTCACATCTAAAGACTTGGGTTCACAGTTTTTAGTCTCAGACTAAAGACTTGCGATAATATCTAGAGAAAGACTGGCATAAATCGGGTCGTCGACTGCAGATTATCACCTCACATTTAACGATCGAGATGACGGGAGCGCGCTGAGACTCCAGTAAGATTCCTAAAGACTGCCGGTCTTTAGTCTGGGACTGTGAAAATCCTTTGATGTACGCCCGGCATTAGTAAAGTGATATTGCACAATATGTGTTTAAATGAAGGAGGACTAATATGGTGTTCCTGCCTACACAGGCTGTATATTAAGGCAATTTAAATAATCAAACAATTAAAAACATGCTGGCCAATTCGATTTGAGTACTCTGGTGCCCCTACGGTGATAAACACTTAAATTTCATGGCACTAAAACACCCAAAGCCATTTTGTAATATTAAAGCAGTCATATTGTGATTTATTTTTATTGTTTTATTATTATTTTATTAGGGTCGGAAAATTTATTGAATATTAATTAAATATTAAAATATAAAATGTATCTACTTAGTCAAGATTTTGGGTCTTAATTTAAGGAGTAATTTTGTGTTTTCGTAGTACAATTCTTGCCGCATAAAATCAATGAAAACTTGATTCCTCATTATAAGGAAAAATAAATAAATAGCAAAAATCATGCAACATGGACGACGAAGCAAGATAAATGTTGTTTTGCACTGCACTGTAAAAATTAATTTAGGAAAATTGTGGAAACTCACAATTACATGTTGGCTCAATTGATAAATGACTAAATAATATCCCAATGCAAAAAGATGAATTGTACTAATCATTGCTTAATGTCTTCACTTAAAATTTTAAATGTATATAGCCTACACCAAAAATATTGAATGGACTATATGAACCATTCGCGAATGCATCACGTGAGCGTTAGAGAACTGTGGAATTTTCTTTTTTTAACACCTCTTCCTGGTGTTAGATAAGCCAGCTCAGTCATTCCCGGTCAACTGCCAAAAATAAGGCGGTCGTGAAGATGTCTTACACTCGTTGCCTTCAGGATTTACCCCAAGTCAACATCAATGATGTACACCGCCTTATTCAGGCAAATTCGAAGGCTTCGCCCAGTAAAAATGATTTAAGTTGTAGCCTGCCTACATCCATATTCATGACTGTGAAAGTAAGTTATCGATCATCAAGACTACTGTTATGATGTAGTTTACGAGATAGGATCGCTAGCAAACATCCAAACAGTTACCATAGTGTCTAACGTTAGTTGTCAGCATTTAAATGTATAATTACGTGTCTAGGTACTCTGTGATTACCAGGCTCGATACAATAGTTAAATAACATGAAACTGTAAAATGCCACAATCGTTACTTATCTGCTGTCCGTAACTTTTATTTCCAAAATTTACACAATTTATATGATGAGCGAGGACATCATGAATTCATTTAGCAAAACGTGTTTTACCGCATACCTACGTGATTCGCCATAGACTTAGAGAAGTAGCTCCGGCTATGTTCTTCCGCAAGACGCTTGCAGTTCTGTTTATTAACCGCTAGAGTGCAAAAGATTACAGACTTTCCGTTTTAAATTATGTATACTCTTATCTGTATGACCATAAACAGTAGGATAGGGGTCATTCGGCCCAAATGGACCCGACGCATTTAAATAATTTTTTTTTTTAAATCATAGCTTCATCGGAATGGTCTGAAATTTGGTGACTTTTTTGGTACTTGGTATATGAACACCCAAAAAAATTGGGGACAGGATTTGAATAATCTAAGTGGTTGTAAAAAAAAAATTCACACTCAGGACCTTCGGGTCCAAATGGACCCGCATAGGAAATGAATGGCAAATTGGCAAAAATGTCAAAATACCGAGTTTTTTTGTGCGTACAATCTACAAATCAGCCACGATCCAGAAAAAAGCACACAACAGTGAAGGGGTGAATCTATAAAACATCAAGAGTGAAAAACAGACACATCCACACACACACACACACACACACACACACACACACACACACACACACACACACACACACACACACACACACACACACACACACACACACACACACACTTTTATACATAAACAAACTAATAAATTCAGATTACATATTTTAATGTTTTGCATTTTTAAAATGCTCAGTTTGTCCACCAGATGGCATCCATCTCATTTCAAAAATTGCTTTCATGAGGTCTAGGCTTGACTCTAAAATGAAATACAGCTTTAAAAAAAAAATACATATATATTTTTTTAAAAATAATTTTCTATTATATTCAATGGGGGGAAAACTGGGGGGGGGGGGAACGGGTCATATTTATTGCATAAATATTAATTATAAATCATAAAATTCTCAAAACACCAAAAAGAAAAGAAAAAATATTATAAAAAACAAGTAAAAAAAAAAAGATGATCTTTTAATAAATATGAATCCCACCCTTCCGGCCCATTTGGACCCGAAGGTCCTGAGTGTGACTCTGAAATGAAGGACCCCAGAGGGTAAGAAGTTTCCACTGCTGAGGAAAAATCCAAGTGCATGTGTTTTGATATTCCATGTTGTAATTATTGGGAAAGTATGAAAACTAATGATTGAATTAAATTTCGCTGAGTACAAACACTGAGGGACACAACAGTGCTCAGTTTGAAAACGTATTAAATAAATATTTAATTAAATAAATAACTTATCGTTCTACCTTTGTCTATTAAAAACTACTAGAGTCTAAAGGAGTCGTTACCTTGTTTGCAGAACAAGCCCTACATCCAAAAAATTGTGTAGGCTACGCATGCGCAAAATACGACGGATGAGGAAAACCGTTGGTTTGAGAATTCAAATGCAGCGGGAGAGCGAGTGAAACGACCCAGCCGTGCTGAAGACTGAAACAAACATTCCCAAGATAATACAGATGTTCATAGTCACAAGTTTCTTACATTATGGTGAGTATTTAGCTGTGAACACTGAAATTATTCAGCAAAGTTTTACTTTAGGACACGGTATAAAGTTTAAAAGGCATTTTGTAGAATCGCGAGTTCATGCATTCATTGGTTTAGTAATTGCTTGACATTTATTGTAGGCTATTATTTAAAGGAAAAATGTATGTGTATTTTGTTGTGTTCACAACATAAAATGGAGGAGAGCATTATAACCAAACATTATTTGAGGATGTATGTCTTTATTCGTGTTACTTATTCAAAATAAAGGTGTTTTTAGCATAAAATCTAGTGCACAATATAAATGCAGCATTTTTTTAACATGTACTATAGCTTCGGTTGAGGGAGAATTCCATACAAAATATTTTCCTAAGATAATAAATTACTCTTGATGTTGGAAGAGTGATTAAAGGAAGAAATAATTTTTGGGAGATAGATCATAGTTTTATGGTTTATAAAAAAAAAAAAACTGAAAACAAGACAGATTTAGCATCTTGCATTGGATCTTAGAGATATTCAATGGCCAAACCACAGAGATTGATGCAGACTCAACCCAAAAGTTATACATACTGACAAATTGTGAGAGACAGAAAGCTGATGTCACGTGTCCTCTCTCAGTCAACCATGAAATCACACAATAAACACTCGTTTCCTCTCGCTCGCCTTGTTTTTCTCCTCTGTTTGCATTTGCTGGCCTCAGTAATGACTATTCAAAGCACGAAACCCCATTCCACGGTGAGGTCAATGTTCCTCAGAGAGGCACTTAACAACTGCAGCATGCTGGGATACAGTACGTGTGCAGTGAATATTAACGGCTGTGTCTGCTAGTCATGTGGAGTTCTGAGAATGAGGTTCAACAGCTATAAAGTTGTGTACACCAACCTTTACAGATGTGTAGAAATCGGCTAACCGGCCACAGATGAGTATGCGCAAACCCTGTGACCAACGACAGGACAGCCAGGACAGCCTCTATTAACAGTATTTCTATTCATATTTCCGCCGCCTTTGATCTGATTGGTCATTATTTTGACATTGATGAGCACTGATAAAAAAAAAAATGTTCATTTCAAACAAAATAAGTTACATATTCAACCATTTAAATCTGTATTTACTCGTTCAAAACAAGCGTGAGGCACAGGTGCTGAAAAGTGAAGCCAAAGCGTTTCGATCGCCCCCGGTGGCTGGTCCCAGTATAGCTCATAAAGCCCGCCTCCCCATGAAGTCTAACGGAGGCGATGGAAACTAAACAATCAAATTACACTTCAAATGTATTTTTTTCAAAGATGTTTTCTGTCATTTTAGGTAGTTTTTAATCAAGCTGATTTAAGTTTAAGTGTTTTTTTTTTTAAAGTCTGATCTTAGTTCGTTATTTGATGCTATAAAAACGTGAATGTGACGTCATGATTGATTTTGATGATTTTTTTTTACATTTTCGGGAGGAGATTGGAGCTTCAACTTTAATTTCTACCTGTCCATAACTGTTTATTTCACACAGTAAACTTTTTACTAACGGATTCTGCGGGAATGAGTGCGGGACCTTGATATCGCGGCATTACTTCCTGCTCATTACTGCGCAGAATCGGGTCTCAAATCTGCGCAAGATATCAGCGCCATATTAGGACTTTTGGCGGCTTCACTTTTCACCAATGTAAGGGGCGTTGTCCATCTTATTTTACAGTCTATGGTTCAAAATGATGTTGGTGTTAATTCTCACAGAACCAAAGACTAAGGCTCAATCCCAATTCACCCCTTGCCCCTACCCCTTGTTTTCGAGTGTACCCCATGGCCCTTAAAACAGAGTTACAAGGGCCAAAGGGTTGAAATATTCCCCTACGAAATGGAACAACCCTTCATGAACCCGATACGTCATCAGTCGTCGATGATGGCTCTGACGTTACGGAAGCGACCAGTTTTTACAGGATTTCTCCTTGACAACGACTGACAATGAGCGCCGTTGCTCTTAACTGTGAGGAAACTTGATGATTATATCGTTCCTTCCTCGAAATGTATGTCTTTTCTGTTTCGGAAAGGTAATTTATTATACAATATCTTAATTTAAATGACTATATTATTATTATAAGAGTAAATAAAGTGCATGGTGGTGTCATCTGGGGCTAAATTTAAATGTTTAACAGTTTGCGAAGCCATCTCGCCGGTGATTCGCGATGCATTCTGGGAACTTTCTCGTAGCCCTCCATTTGGAATGTGCCTCTGAAAAATCTCCGTTTCGAGGGCTGGTATTCGGACTCTGACTTGTCTCGGTCTCCGCCACTGGTCTTGCCAAATACGGCTTTTGGTCTCGACTGAGTCCATGTGTCTTTATTGTGTTCCCAGTAAGCACACATAAAAGCTGTTTATTTGTGCGCCGTTTATTTGCTCTGGTGTGAGCCGCAATTGCGCCAGAACCAGCCAGTCGTCGAGACAATTCAGCACGCACACTCCCCAGACTCTCAGGGGAGAAAGCGTCGCGTCCATGCACTTCGTAAATGTATGGTGTGCTAGAGAAAGACCGAACGGCAGAAGTGTGCATTGATAAGCCTACCCCTCAAAGGCTCGAGAATGGCCTGTGATGAGGGGCTATCTGGATGTGAAAGTATGCGTCTTTCAGATCCACAATGAAACACTGCTATTATGAGGTATCACCATATGTCATCATTCTGTCCTCTTTAGATTAGAAGATTATATGATATCAAGGGGAATGTCTATACTTAAAAATCCTGGGTGTTGTGACACTGTTTTTGCTTTTAGATCAACAAATAATAACCCAAAATGATTGTCTTGATAATGTCATGCATAAGACTTATTTTTCCTGTCCTGGACTCGGTCTTAACTCGGACTCGAACCTTTTTGGACTTGGTCTTGACTTGGACTCGACTAGTCCTGGTCTTGGACTCGACTAGTCCTGGTCTTGGACTTGTCTTGGACTCAACTATTCCTGGTCCTGGACTTGGTCTTGACCTTGACTTGAGTAGTCCTGGTCTTGGACTTGGTCTTGACTTGGACTCTACTAGTCCTGGACTTGGTCTTGACTTGGACTTGACTAGTCCTGGTCTTGGACTTGGTCTTGACTTGGACTCGACTAGTCCTGTACTTGGTCTTGGCTTGGACTTGACTAGTCCTGGTCCTGGACTTGGACTTGTCTTGGACTCGACAAAGGTGGTCTTGACTACAGCCCTACCTTAAAGTACAATATGATTACTTATTTAACATTGGCACCAACAATAACAACATATTCTGGTTTAAATTAAATTAAAAGTACATAATAACAGGTTGCAGTTGCTCAGCAGAAAGAAAGTTGTGCAGATGTTCTCATGCAGGCTGAATGAAATGTGCGGCACATTGACTCATAAATCATGCAGTTCTTATACAGCTGCTCTTATACAGCTTTTTAACACAAAGTTTAGGTTTGTTTGGCAAGGTAGTGAGATGGACGTAATATATTACACTGTTAGAAAAATGTGTGTGTGTTTCTTTGAGCATTAGTGCTAGTATAACTGAGTTTTCCCCGACTCTGCCTCAAGGTGGACTGTATCATGAGCTTTCACCGGTTGTTTTATGAGACAGCGCATGATAAACGAGAGCTTTCCAAAGGAAACGCAAATCAAATTTACCCCCGACAGGCAATCTGAATGACCGCGAGCACTTCCGCTGAGTCAGGTTATACACGTCCATCACTCGCTGATTATCAATCAGGTAGTAATAGATTCCCATTTCTCAGAAATACACAGCAGTCTATTTGAGCCTCTCCATGTCATATGCTATAGGCTATTACACAGCCATCTCAATGAAGTTTTGTGCATTAATGTGTTCATTTTTTGCCTGATTCGATTGCTCATGTTTCCTAGACTTGAGACATTTATGCATTATGATGAATGCGACCAAAACCAGTGACCTCAGAAGCTTGTTTTTGTTTTACCAACACCAATAAGCTCTTGGGTAAATCACATGGTTTAATATTGTTTCTTTGAGTTTGTAATATGAAGGTAAAAAAAAAGTAATAAAATATGATTTCTGTACCTTCTGTAAAATTTGAAAGACAGTGTATTTCTTTATTTATGGTCCTTGCCAAGAGATTGATTTTTCAAAGGTGGAAACTGGACATTGTGCCAACATTAGTGAGCATTGTTGATATTGAGAAGTTACGATTTATTAACAATGACAAGCTAGATATATTCTGTAAAATTTGGAAGCCTGTATTAGATCACTTGGGAATGTGATAACTCTATACTGGTTTTTATATTTTATTATATCTTTGTAACTCGTAATTTATTTACCTAACTATTGGTATCTTGTTATGGTAGTATTTTGTTCTTTTTTTTCTTCTTTTTTTCTATATTTCTTTTTTTCCACACCCTTCTAATGTTACTGCTGTGATCTAGAGTTCCCTTATTTTTATATATTTCGTATACCATGCTGTTTCCTTTTTGTTCAGAAAAAACAAATGCCATATTAGAAAACTGAATAAAGTTTAAAAAAAAAAAAAATATATATATATATATATATATATATATATTACCGACCCCCCCAAAAAATGCGACAAAGTTATTGGTAAATTATGAATAATTATTTTTTCTTTGCATCAATCAAATTCACATATTTCCTGGATTGTGATTTACTCTTTCAATTGAATATCTCAAACCCCTTTGCTCTCATAAACACACCTAACCTCGATTTGTTATCTAAAACACTAATGCATATGAAAAACTCATCAAGCACCAGAGCTTGACGTCCCTGGACTCCCATCAGACATTTCATATGAGATAGTTTGCAATTTGTCTCCGGGACATGATGCTAATGGTTGAACATTTAGCGCTAATATGAGATGATGTTCGGAACAACAGGTGGAAGAAACGTTCTGCTCTCTGATCACCAAAACAAACCCGGATTAGCAGATGGCTAATGCTAATGATGGCTAATCATTGACATGAGATCCCATCGCCAATGTAAGTCTGTGTTTTTTTTTAACAGGTTGCATGTTTGTTTTTTTACCCTCTGATGTGTGTTTCGATTCAATTCACATTTATTTGTATAGCACTTTTCACAATACACATTTTTTCAAAGCAGATTTACAGAAAATGCACGAGGCCAGATTACAATTTAGAGTGATCTAATTTTCTTAGTTGTGTAGCCTATTTCAGAAATGTACATATACAAAATCACAGTTAGCTAAAAATATATTGATTTAAACAATTTAATAATTTAAGGCAGAAACAATGAGCTCCTTGAAGTAATGGATACTTGTTTGCTAAGAAATGATTATGACATTTAGAAAATTGTAGCATTGGTGCATGTTGATTCAGAGTTGCGTCATCTGAAGTCTTCGTGTCGTCAATAGTAAATAGCGACGCTTTTCTTTATATTATTGGGGGAAATTATTAAGGGATGGAAGCTGAGTTTAAACTTGCATCACCACTCAATATGTTTCAGAGAAACACCACAATAGTGTTTATATTTACAAAATATCATTAATATGACCTCACGTCCCCCTCGCATGCATGCAAAACACCCGGGAGACATTTTCACCATTTCCACATGGAAAGAAGTATAAAATAGGAGCCGCCAAATGAGCAAGACATGCACGCAGATGGATGAAAATATGCTCAACAGATGGAAAAAGTCAAAAATGTGTAAAAACTGACTGGGAACTGACAGTGTCCCATGGAGCATTTTCACTGTGTCTGAACTTCAAAGAAGCATCTGGATTGGCCCAAACCTCCTCGGAGAAACACGTCCTCAGTGGACTGACTTATCACTCAGTTTCGATGTCCAACGTCATGTCCACTGTGCAAAATTAAAGATCAGTTTACCAGGGAATGAGTAGTTGATATGAGGGTGTCACATCAGGGGTCAATCTAATAAAGCCTGTCAGGAACATGTTATAGGTTACATTGCAAAGCTAGATGAGTAATATTTTGCATGAAGAAATTGCAAAATTTATATAACAATTAACCACATGAAATATGATGTTGATTGATTGATTACTTTATTATGCCCATGGGGAATTTTTTGTTGCTTGTGTTTCAACATACAAAGAACCAACAATAGACATAAATATAAAAACACTCCCATCATCACTGAGACCCGCTCAGTAAACTCTACTCAAAACAACTACAACAAAAAAACACTATATCTTTTATTTAAGAATTTTACTGGATTTTTTGCTCCCATATTTAAAAAAAAAAACGCTGGCATCCTAAATCTTTGACCTGATGGTAATCTCTCAAACTTATTAAACAGAGGATGCCATATGATTTTCGTAGCTTTACTAAGGCATTTAGTTTGATAAATTTGTTCTAGATCTATTAGAGCGATATCAAGTTGTTTACTTGCAAAACTAATGCAACGATCAAACAAAAAATGTTTGTTCCAGGCTACACGTCACAGTACGAGTCCTCCAGAGCAGTTTTGGTTTTCCCAAAGTGGGAAAGTCGAAAAAATAAAATAATCGTAAGTGCACATAATCTCAGATAGCATCACTGCCTCATTGAAATTAGACATTTGTTCTGTTGATCAAGCATCTCCGCTAACCTAGTTTAGCGTCTCATGAGGCTTGATCTGCTTCTGTCAGATGAGCTTCTGTTTGGGCTCAGATAGGAAAATGAAACATCAAATGTGTTTACATAAAAATTCTGCGCCATCAATGACAATAATGAAACCGTAATCTCATTTTCTATAATGCATGATTAAAAAAATAAATAAAAATAAATGTTTCTTCGATGTACTTGGAGGGCGGGGGTTAGGGAGGCCATATAATATTTTTTTTGCATATGGGCCCGGGACTGACTTGCTATACACCACTGGTCAGAAGGGATGAATTGGGCCCAAAATCACCTGATTATCTCGTAGTGTGTGTGTGCCTTAAGCTGATGAAAGGTTGCGTCAAATTCTCTGAACCTTTAAACTTAATTACAACCCATGTCATTCAGAGGAATGACCGTGATGCGCTTTGATTTGTGCAGTAAATCTGGAATCAATTTGGGAGGGAAAGACTGTAAGAATTAAGATGCCATATAAAGAAGCACGAGAGCTCGGGCTTCAGCGATGTGTGTGAACATCTGAAGGGAATTCAGTGGGCAATGATACGTTAAACAGGGTTTTGCAGAGTAATCCACCTTTGCATGATGTTCTTAAAGACTTCACATGAGGAGACGATTAGCAGAACGGTTATCCTGTATGGATGGAAAACCCAAAGGAATGTTATTCCCATCCAATGCTGCGCAAACTGGCAAAAACTGTATCTTATTTCAAGCTATCATACTTTTAAGTACTGTAGGTAAATCACATTCATGTATATATATATATATATATATATATGGAGAGAGAGAGAGAGATTAAATGTTAACATATTTATATATATACACAGTCAAACCAAAATGTATTCAGACACCTTCAACATTTCTCACATTATCACAGTTTATTCGCTATAGTTTTAAAATGGTAATAAAATATGAGAAGAACTCAGTTGATATTTCACTGGTTTTGTCCGTCCTTCTGTTAGACTGTCTCACACATGAATTATGTTGAATATCTGTCAGCTGTTAAATTTAACTACACAATTAGATAATACCAGTTTAGCTCAAACAATTACCAAGCAATGCTTCATGTTGTTCAGTCTGTGGTGTAAAAAGGTGCATTAGTTATTAAAGAAAAAACACTTCAGCTAAACATGATCAGCTCAAAGTGCCCCAATCATTTTGCTCCCAAATATTTATAAATGTTACTGATAGTCACTGTATGAAGAATTTTTGTGTATAACATGTCACAATTTACTTTATTTTGCTCTCCTCACTTACTGTTATGTGCCTCCCCAGTCTAAGGGGTCAGGGAGGCAGTAACAAGGAAATTATCAACAAGTTGGCAACCAAGAACTCTCCTCCCCTGTCTCACTCCACAAATCACACAGATTTTTAGAACTCAAAAAGACTTTATTTGGATTGATCCAAAGTACAAAAGGAAACGGAAAGCGTCAATAGGCTTCGGGAGGGGACAAGGCCAAAACAATAAACAAAGTTCTGACTATAGGAGAAAAGCCTTCTTAACCTTTCAAAATAAGATAGAAAAGAATAACAAATACCTTACCTCACTCCCTCTCTAGCCAAACACAGGAGAAAAAGGTGGACATAACATAAATGGCATCCTCCTCCCTACTGCTTCCAAAATAAACTTAAATCAAAAAGGAGTCTGGTAACTGGTTTGAAGAATGTAAGAAGAGCTGGTTTAACCGCAGTCCAAGTCTGTTCAGATCAACAACAATCAACAATGTCAGCAATTGACAACAAGATGTACAATTGCTCTTAACACACATGCAAAGGGGTGAGGCAGGAGAAGACAGTCTGGGCACCCCGGGAGTCAAAAGAGGATCTCCCCCAACTGGCTTTTCCTTTCCAGCTTTATCCACGAGCTTCCCTAGTCAGGAGCCAATCAGTGGGAACCAGGAGATGATAGTAATTCGTATCAGCTGGCCCCCCATTTGGACATGAGAGAATGAGAGAGAGAGAACAAAGAAAAAAAAAACACCAAAACATTGCACACATAATTACGCCCTGGGACGTAACACCCCCATCACCAAATTTACAACCAATGGCTTGTAAATATCTTACATGTACAACATCAATCACATATACCGTAAGTGTCGAGGTGGTCTTCCCAGGTACTTGAATAGACTACAATGTCATCCAGGTAAGCTTCACAGTTAGGCAAACCAGACAAAACTTTTTGCATGAGGCGTTGGAAGGTTGCTGGAGCATTTCAGATCCCAAAGGCCATACAATTGTACTGCAGGAAGTTGTCTGGGGTTACAAATGCAGAGATCTCACGTGCACGTGCAGTTAACGGGACCTGCCAATAGCCCTTTAATAGATCTAACTTGGAGACAAACTTTGAAGCACCAACTCTGTCCACACAATCTTCCATTCGTGGTAGGGGAAAGGAATCAGGCTTGGTGACGCTATTTACCTTTCGATAGTCTGTACAAAAACGAAATGAAGCATCAGACTTTGGAACTAACAGGCAGGGGGAACTCCAGGGGCTTTGGCTGGGTTTCGCCAAAGAATTTTTAAGCAGGTAATCTACTTCAGCTTTCATGATCTCACGCTTTGCAGGGTTCACCCTGTATGGATGCTGTTTGATGGGAAGAGCACTACCTACATCAATGTCATGAGACAGCACCGGGGTTCTTCCTGGGACATCAGAGAACAGAACGGGATGTTTTTGTAACAACCCTACAACATCCACTCTGTGATTCTTGGACAAATAGGATAAATGTAAATCTAAATTATCCATTATAGCTGAATTGTTCAGACGTACTTCAGTTGTTTTTTCAGCCAGCATCAGCTTGTCGCAGGCAGGACCTACTGTACCATCTACTGACACACTGGGTTCAGACACCGATGTGGAAGGAAGAGAGGGTTTAATTACCTCACGTGCAACATAATGTTTCAAAATATTAATGTGACATACTCTCTTCTTTCGTCTACTATCAGGGGTACCCACAACATAATCTGTGTCACTAAGTTTCTGTTCGACGACATATGGTCCAGAAAATTTAGCTTGCAAAGCTGAGCCAGGAACAGGAAGTAAAATGAGTGCAGACTCACCCGGCTGAAAATTGCACTGTACTGCAGTTTTGTCAAAGCAAGATTTCATTTTAGACTGTGCCGTGGCTAGATGGGCCCTTGCCAGTTCACAAGCTTTGTGCAGACGGTCATGGAAAGAACTGACATAGTCTAGAACCGAGACAGATGTATTAGTCTTACCTACCAACTGCTCTTTTAACAACCTTAAGGGGCCTCGAACCGTGTGAGCAAACACAAGCTCAGCAGGACTAAATCCCAGTGACTCTTGAACAGATTCCCTTACAGCAAACATGAGCAATGGTAGGCCGTCTACCCAATCTTTTCCAGTTTCCAAACAAAAGATACGGATCATAGACTTCAGGGTCTGATGAAACCGTTCTATCGCTCCCTGTGACTCAGGGTGGTAAGCACTAGACATGTGATGCTTTATCCCCAACTCTTTCAACATCTCTCCAAACACTTTTGAAGTGAAATTTGACCCCTGGTCAGTTTGAATTATTCTGGGCAAGCCAAATGTAGTGCAAAACTTTACGACCTCCTTCAGCACCTCCTGTGCTTTCAACGTACGCAACGGTACAGCTTCTGGGTAACGGGTTGCAGTACACATTATTGTTAAAATGTATTGGTGCCCATGTTTTGACTTCGGAAGGGGTCCTACACAGTCAATTATATCTTCTCAAATGGCTCTCCTATCACTGGTATCGGATTGAGAGGAGCTTTTGGAACAGTTTGATTTGGTTTGCCTGCACGCTGGCAAACATCACATGAACGACAAAAACTAGAGACAGTGGATTTTACCCCAGGCCAGTAGAAATGTTTAGTGATCCGCTGAAATGTTTTAGTGACACCGAGGTGTCCAGCGAGAACATTTTCATGTGCCAATCTTAACACTTGAGAGCGATAACCGGAAGGTAGAACGATCTGAAAAATTGTTTGCCAATCGTGTCTTTCTAAAGACTTTGGCTCCCACTTAAGCATTAAAACCCCCATCGTCCCAAAAATATCCTACCCGCGCCACTAAAGATCACAATGGTCAACTGTAGCACTGACGCACTTTGAGAGTGTAGGGTCTGATTTCTGCGCAACAACGAGATGGTCCTTACCGAACACGGGAGGAAGATCAGCTGTGGGCTGGGACTCATGACTAGGCACGAGTTCAGTCTCAACTGATAACTCGCACTCTATTGGATTAGGCTGCACAGCAAGGAAAGAATCTGCGAGACCAACAACATCTTGAAACTTTCGTGACTGGGAAATAGTGACAGCACACACAGGAAAAGCTAGAGGATATTTTCCAGAGAGATCCAACGAGTTGCACACAACTGGCTTACTTACAATAATTGGACTGGGGAAGACATTACCACCTGCAAGATCATTTCCCAATATAAGACTGACGTTATCTACCGGCAGTTTGTCACACACACCCAATTGAACCAAGCCCGTGACAAGATCAGATTTCAGATTAACATTGTGTAATGGAACACTAACACAGCCCATTTCGATGCCACGAACAAGGACATTTTCGTCAGTATATGAAGCATCAGAGAAGGGCAAAACACCATCCAGAATAAAGGACTGAGCTGAACCAGTGTCTCTTAAAATTCGCACCCACTCAACTACAGAACTGTCAGCCAAAGACACATAACCGGTCAGAAGAAATGGTAAATAGGAAGAAGTGTCAGTGGTAATCAAGTCAGGAACAGATTGTACCAGTGCAACATTTTTAGGTCTCGCATTTGCGGTCTTCTGTTTCCAAGCCCGACAATCAGAGATTATATGCCCAGGATCAAGACAGTAAAAGCAGACTCTCTTCTTTTCCACATTTCTTGAGACGGCTTTCCCAGCACTAGACTTACTGACATAAGCACGGGCTGCATCATGAATCACAGACTCTGTAGCGAAGGAAGTTTTTGTTTGACGACCAGAGGGAAAGACGGTTCGGTGGGTAATCGCAAATTCATCTGCAAATACCGCAGCTTCAGAAAGTTTCGATACTTTTTGTTCCATTAAATGAACTACAACTCCTTCCGGTACACAAGTCTTGAAATCTTCCAGCAAGACCAACTCTTGCAACTCTTCATAAGTTGTAGTCTTACTGGCAAGACACCATTTTTCAAAAAGCGATTTCTTTTCTCTAGCGAATTCAACATAAGTTTGTTTGGCTTGCTTTGAACACGCTCTAAATTTTTGCCGATACGCCTCCGGCACTAACTCATATGCCCTTAGAACTGCTGTTTTCACAATGTCATAGTCCAATGACTCCTCAATTGGCAAAGCCACACACACCTCCTGTGCTTTGCCAACCAGGTTACACTGAAGCAGCAGAGCCCACATGTCCTTCGGCCACTTCAATTTAAATGCGACGCGCTCAAAAGCAACAAAATAAGAGTCTACTTCTGCTTAACGGAAAGGCGGTACTAGCTTGATGTACTTGCCTATTTCAAAGTCAGATTTAGACTCAACTAGATCAGTAGGAGAGGCCAGTATAGGAACTGGTCGGTCACGGAAGTCTTGCGCCTCAAGATCAAGCCTACGCAGTGGAATATCACGGTCAGCTTTAATTTCAAGAGCTCTCAGACGAAGCAGCTGTGTCTCATGTTTCTGCTTACTTACCGCTAGATCCAGCTCTTTTAACTTAAGCGCCACTTGAGGATCTTGATAAGACTCTTTTTTAACACTACTTCCTGAACTTGAACCACTGGACGCAGCTTCTTTATCAATTTCGGTGTCGACCACATGCTCGAAGATTAGTTCTGGAAAGACATCTACCTCTAGCAATTTCGTATATAGTTCATCTCTTATCATGCTTTTCGTTGCTGCCTTGGCAACTGTTATATTATAAAAGTCAGCTATCACCAGCAGATCTTTCTTTCTACAACGATTGTATTCCTCCAATGTAGGACACAGCGTAAATTTAATCAAATCGAAATCCATATTTTTTTAATATAGGACTTCCTCATCCACCAAAGTTTAAAGCAGCCAAACAAAATTAAAAATTTCACAACAACAAAAGAAAGAACGGACGAGCCCCCAATTGTTACGTGCCTCCCCAGTCTAAGGGGTCAGGGAGGCAGTAACAAGGAAATTATCAACAAGTTGGCAACCAAGAACTCTCCTCCCCTGTCTCACTCCACAAATCACACAGATTTTTAGAACTCAAAAAGACTTTATTTGGATTGATCCAAAGTACAAAAGGAAACGGAAAGCGTCAATAGGCTTCGGGAGGGGACAAGGCCAAAACAATAAACATAAAGTTCTGACTATAGGAGAAAAGCCTTCTTAACCTTTCAAAATAAGATAGAAAAGAATAACAAATACCTTACCTCACTCCCTCTCTAGCCAAACACAGGAGAAAAAGGTGGACATAACATAAATGGCATCCTCCTCCCTACTGCTTCCAAAATAAACTTAAATCAAAAAGGAGTCTGGTAACTGGTTTGAAGAATGTAAGAAGAGCTGGTTTAACCGCAGTCCAAGTCTGTTCAGATCAACAACAATCAACAATGTCAGCAATTGACAACAAGATGTACAATTGCTCTTAACACACATGCAAAGGGGTGAGGCAGGAGAAGTCTGTGCACCCTGGAGTCAAAAGAGGATCTCCCCCAACTGGCTTTTCCTTTCCAGCTTTATCCACGAGCTTCCCTAGTCAGGAGCCAATCAGTGGGAACCAGGAGATGATAGTAATTCGTATCAGCTGGCCCCCATTTGGACATGAGAGAATGAGAGAGAGAGAACAAAGAAAGAAAAAAAAACACCAAAACATTGCACACATAATAATTACGCCCTGGGACGTAACACTTACATAAGTGAACTATAGTGTCCTGCACACACTAGTGAAAAAATATACAAAATGATATCTGGTGTCTGAATCATTTTTGGTTTAACTGTATATATAAATGAACAGTGTTGGGAGTAACGCGTTACAAAAGTAATGCATGATTACAATAACATTAGTATTAACGATTTAGTCAAATGCAACCTTTGTCTAAAACCGGAAGAACTACCGACGTCGTGAAATAGCACTAGCAATTTAAAAAAACATCTCGTACGGTGCCATGCGACCACTCCACTTACTGAGAAGAGAAAAAACACGCATATATAGGCCTAAGGATCTCTATTTGTTCTGTGTTTTCTAGCCTATATGTTAATTTCTATGGACTAAAATGACTGAGGCTGAGGGTTGGTCCTCCAATTGCACTTTATACTTCCCGAGAAAGCATAAGCTATATATGTTCATCATGACAGTTTTGTGTTGTGAACCTCTTGAAATCAAAGAGAATAAAATAATGGCAACAATAAGAAAAGCACAAATGTGGATCTTGTCATGGTATTAGAGTTTAGATACAGTTCTGTTGTGTCTAATATTCAATAGACCCAAGTTATTCCCAGATAATCACTTTAACTCTGCCATACTTTTAACAGACTTGGATCGACTTGTCATCCTTTCTTGCATTGTCTTGAATCTTCACTTTGCCAATGATATGCTATATTGTTAGTAGCCTGGATCGCCCACAGTCATTATGCTTCATCATATCACCTTCTACTGGATGTAAAATGCTCTGTATTCTGTCATTTTACAATGTTAAGCTCTACTTCTGCAGTTATTTTGGTGAAAGTAACTCAAAAGTAATACAGGAGTAATGCAACGCATTACAATTCTGAGACAGTAATATTGTAAGGTAAAGAATTACTTTTAAATAACAGTAACATGTAATCTATACTGTATTACAGTTTGGAAGTAAGTTGTACAACACTGTAAATGGACTATACAACGGCTCGTGTTTGAATCGCTGTGTAAACACAAAGCTATGATTTCCCAGCGTACGTCTCCTTCTGAGAGTTGGAACTAAAACCCCAAATAAATATAAACACTAAATCAAACTGTGAACAAGCAAAAGCCTGTTGAGGAAAAGCTTGTCAAGCGGTCGAATAAATCACGATCAGCTGACGCTCTCGAGAGACATGCGGTTCAATTTCACAAATAAACACCAGCCAAAATCTGATATTATTGCACATCAAATTAATTTGCCCAACACATGTTAATGTACAAAAAAACAGTATTATTTTGTTGGCTAAAGACACACTGCTGTTCACTTTCAGAAGATTATCACAAAAAGAATGAAACGCGTATGTAGGTTATATAATTTTATATATAATTTAAAGATAATTTAAGTTTATTTTACACATGCATTATCGTATCGCATATTGATTAACGCGTTATTTTATGAGTTATCGCCTTTTTCGGCCCTAATGTAAACCCGAATAAGTTGGCAAAAACAAATTTTTTAAGTTAAGAAATTCAAAGTTTAAGTAAGCAGAACTGGCAGATTTTTATTTTGTACTCATACATTTTAATTGTTCTAACTTGAAATGTTTGAGTACACTAATTCATACATTTTACTTCAAATTTAATGTGATCTCAACGTGAATACTTGCATTAGTATAAACTTTTATAAAGTTTGCTAACATACTATTTTGTTAACATGTTAATAATAGTATGTTTTACAGTGGCACTTGCAGCATTGTAAAGGTTTTATTTACTCTCAAATCAAGCTCATGCATCACTTATCACCATGATGGTAACTATCCTAAAAACAACATTAACAGAAATTCTTCTAAATTAGCATAACAAAACATTACTCATTACTAAATCACCCACTTAACGTTAATCTTGCACACACAAAAAAACATTATATTACACTTAATTTTAGCATTTACTCTCCCTTTCGAGTGCCATCGTCAAAGCATGCTGGGAAATAAACATCCCAGCCGTTTCAGTTAAACTTAAGTTCGTCTAAATTAAACAAAATAATTCCATAAAACTCAAAACAATGAAACAGTTCAGTTTACTTAAAATATCTCCATTCTGTGAACTTGAAGGAAAAAGAAAGTGCTAAATACTCATAAAAGTTAATTTGACTGAACTAATTAGTTTAATTTAAGTTTGTCCTACTCAAACCAGTTAATTATTTTGAGCGTTAGTGTTCTTCCGGTCTGAGTTTAGGATCCTCCATCCGTGCATACTTTAAAAAAAATCAAACAGAACAACCCATTACAGAACATTGAAATAATGATGTGAAATAATCAAAACAATCGCTTGAAATAATAATGTATCCTATGGGAATGAGTGAATAATGCCGTGAAACCCAAAGTAAACATGCAGGAGCTGCTTAGGGACAACAATAAAACCTTGTATCAACAACAAGCTCAATTTGAATATGAAGCTCGGCGTTGCAGCGTAAGATTGATTCCAGATGGAGACTAATGTTGAGAGTAAGCTTATGGAATATTATATTCCCCGGAACGGTGACGGACAGATATGTAAACACGATGCTTAACACATTTCCAGCCGTGGTTGTGTGGCTTTATTCACACATGTATCCAGAGCTGCTGGCAAATTCCCGTCTGGGTTGTTTAGATGAATTCCCGAACCCCCCCTCATCTGAAAGTGTTGGAGATGTGATGTAATTCCCTCTTACCCTGAATTTTATATGTATGTAATGTGAATCTGTCTTGTGTTTTTTTGTTCAGGGTTTGTATCTTTTTTTACTACTCATCTTATTTATTTATTAAAGTGACAATATTTAACTTTGCAGCACTAAATGATTTTTGCATTTAAATTTAATGTGCAATTTGTTGTCATTGCATCCAATTTTAACACATTTTGAATGTCAGTTGACAAGCACTAAAAAATTATTATTTTAACAGTCAAAACATGTTTTTCATTTTTTCTTAATTAATAGTTTTACAGTAAAGCACAGGTGAAATTATAAGGAAATTATAATGGTAAAAAAAAAGACTACATCTTGGGTTTCTCAACAACCCAGCCTGCTGGGTTAAAATGTCACTGGGTTAATTTAACCCAGCATGTGTTCTGCCCAATATTTACCCAGCGCTGGGTTGCCAATTGGGTTGTTTTTAACCCAGCCATTTTTAGCGTGTATAGTTATTTTATGTGCCCGTGAAAGAAATAAAGAATAAATAATACAATACAATTATTACTTCAAAGAAAGACTGAAGAATTCCAAACAATGACACACGTTACTTTTAAAGGTGTTCAAAGAAATTTGTCCCATAAATTCTCCCAAGTATTTTTTATCCAGACACATATCACATCTCAAACTAAGCTGGAGATTCAGATGTAAGTGTACTTTAAAATCAAAGGTTTCAAGGTGAGACACAACAGAAAAAATCCCAAATCTTCTCTGTAAAAAACTTTCAACAAAATGAAACAATAGTTTTGAATCTGGCTTCATCCAATGTTCAGATTTTAATTCTGGAAAATTATGCAGATTAGTGCATATTTACCTAGATAATGCATAATTTGCATATTTAAACAGGATTTCAGATGACTTATAATACAAAAAATGTAATGTTTTCAATAACCTATGAGGAAATATATCTATTTTTCTACCCTAAAATGCAAAATTAGAATATTTTATAGAAAAGTTTGGTTCAAAAGAGCAATGTGCATAATTTAAAAGGCAGACTAACTTCATAAAGCATTTGAGCTCCATTAAAACTCGCTAAATGTCTGACCGATATTTCTAGACACATTTGTCTTCATGGAATTAGGCAAATCCTGATGTTTATTTGATTTATCCGTAATGTTGCATGAGTCTGTCAGTGAGAGGCTTCTAGCCGCGTTTCTGTTTTAATAATCAGGAGCTTCTGGCTCTGAAAGTGGAATACATTATTTGCCAAAATGAACGCAGCACTTTTGAACAAAAATACACAAGCATAGTTACACATCTGCGGTTTAAAGACCTCCTCAAAGATGCTCACTTGGTTTTTTCCCTACATAAGCACATTTTTGCACAATTAATGCCTAAAAAAAACGTGTTTAATCAGAATGCACGGCTACTTTCGAATGACTGTCAATGGAGAAAAAGCTTTTTACATGCATGATAGTGTAGTTACGACATCGACCAGCAGGGGCTCAAAAACATGAGCAGATCTGCACATCTTCAGCTCTAATGTGATTTGAGACGAGTTTAAAACATGGTTTAAAATGAACTCCCTCTCCTCAGATTCAAGCAAGCGTTCCCGAGTCGTTTCTGTCAGCATGAATCACATGAGATGAAATGATGGAGACAGATGATCCTGAAACTAACATCTGATCTTACACACATTTGCTACATTCATCTGTTAGGACAGTTGGTGTTTAATGCTCAGGCAAACACAGAGATGTTAAACTGCATAATCAGGGAACATTCAGAAATAACATTTCCATAACTCAATGGGAACGTCAGCAAAACGTTCTTTGAATATGATTTCCAAATACATATGGGGTTTTCAAAAAACAGTCCATAAAACGTGTAAAATATACCTCGAAATCCACTGTATTTTTATTACATATGAAATTATAAGAACAAGAACATTACACTTTTGTTTCATCAGTTTTTTTAAGGTGAGACACAACATAAAAAATCCCAAATCCTCTCTGTAAAAACCTTTCAACAAAATTAAACAATAGTTTTGAATCTGACTTTATCCAAATGTTCAGATTTTGGTTCTGGAAAATTATGCAGAATAGTATATTTACCTTAAAAATGCATAATTTCCATAATTAAACATAGTATATCAGATGACTTGTAATACAAAAAATGTGTGCAATTTTAATGTTTTCAATAACCTATGGGGAAATATATACAATTTTTCCCTAAAATGCAAAATTAGAATAATTTATTGGAAATTTTGGTTCAAAGCAGCAATGCACAGCAAAAAATGCTTTTCTTACTAAGTATTTTTGTATTGTTTCCAGTCCAAATATCTAAAAATACTTAAATCAAGATGCATTTACTAAAGTAGTAAAGTGACATACGATATTATGTCTTGTTTTCTGGGGAAATAAATCAAAATTAAGTGAGTTTATTATTATGTCAATGGGGTACGAAAAATAAACTTAATTCAAACAAAAACAAGATTATTTTTCTTATCCTATTGGCAGATAATTTTGCTTTGTTTTTTCGAAGCACAAATCACTTAATTTTTAATTAATACCCCAGAAAACAAGACATAATATTATGTTATTAATCTAGTAAATGCATCTTGAATTAAGAATATTTGGACTGGAAACAAAATAAAAATACATAAGAAAAGCATTTTTGCAGTGTGTGCCTTCTTTGCAAAACGTTCTTTAAATATGATTTCCATATACATATGTTTTTTTTGACTCCAAGGTAGTTTAGTATTACCAAGTCCAAAAAACTATAGTTTCATAAAATATACCTCGAAATCCACTGTATTTGTATTACATATGAAATTATAAGAACAAGAACATTACACTTTTGCTTCATCTGTTTTAAAAACTTCATGACTTTATGTATTAAGATTTATCACCCCAATCTGTTTCGTTGCACTGTTGCTCTGGGCCTTGAATGTTACTTTAATGAGTCATTAGAAACGTCTCTAATATCTTAAATCTTCAATATTAAAGCCGCCTGAAGCACCCGAGACTAAGAAAGGAATAATCTCAATGTTAACGGGGGTGAAAACACCTCTGAACATCGCTTTTGGCACCGCCTCGACAATCCATTATGGTTTTAGAAGTTTTTGCTTTCTTTCAAAGCGACCTCTCGACCTCAGAGTCGCTACAGAAAACAGATCCTGTATGTGAGAAGAAGTGTTTTCTGTTTTGCATAAGAGAGTTTTATAAAAGCTATAAATCTTCATGTGTCTTCTGTAAATCACAGTGTCTATTTAGCGTTTAGCTCAGAGATCTGTGTAAAAACACAAACACGTGAGAAAACAGTTCGTAAATGATGATTGTGCAACAGTTTCCAACTTCTGATTTGAACTCTTGAGAAAAAGATGTGAAACCGGGCTAAAGGTTTATACTGGCCAACTGTAGAGCCATTTTAGACACAAAAAAGCAATATGACTTCATCAACATATCACAAGACTTTCTTCTACTTCCACTATGAAGTTTCCCCGTTGAAAAAACTAGGGTTTTAGCATAAACTATATTTCCGTTCAAATGTTTGGGGTTTGGTAAGAAGTCTCTTCTGCTCACCAAGCTCATTTATTTGACCAAAAATACAGTAAAAATAGTGACACAATATTACAATGTAAATCAGCTGTTTTCTATGTGAATGTATAGTAAAGTGTAATTTATTCCTGTGATTAAAGCTGAATTTTCAGCATCATTACTCCAGTCTTCAGTGTCACATGATCCTCTTATTACAAAGACTATGCATACTCATGAAATATAGTAAAATATTACAAAGACTATAATGCATACGCATGAAATATAGTAAAATATTACAAAGACTATAATGCATACTCATGAAATATAGTGAAATATTTATAAAGACCTGTCTGACTGAAAACAATAAATGCTTGAATTTTGAATTCTTATTTTATTTTCCAATTATTAAATAATTATTAAAAGAACGTTCCAGGTTCAATGCAAAGTTAAGGTCCTCGCACACTGATTTCCAAAATTCTCGTCCGAAATTTTCACACATTAAAAAATAAATACGACCTCATGTTGTGTCCATCTCGTTTACACACTCCTCCGAAACCTCGTCCGTCATAAAGAAATTTTGATTGCGTTTTTTCTCACCCTTACCAAGCATTTTAAGAGGTGTTTTGACAATTCAGAGCCACTGAAAGACTTAAAGCTCCAGTAGGTAGCTTTTGTAAACAAATATTTGTTAAAACTCTCATTATGTCCTGAAAGTAGAATATGAGACAGATAATCTGTGAAAAAAATCAAGCTCCTCTGGCTCCTCCCTGTGGTCCTATTGCCATTTGCAGAAATACACCGCTCCCGGTCAGAAACAACCAATCAGAGCCAGGAGGAATGTCTTAGCAATGTCAATCACGCTCGTGTACGCGCTGATCACCCCTCTCTTGCACAGCGCGAGCGCGTACCGTCGTTCGTGACTCTCCTGTTCGAACTCGTTCATCCAAATGAACGAATCTTTTTTCGAGTCATTTCGTTCATTCAACGAACGAAATGACTCGAAAAAAGATTTGTTCATTTTGAACGAGTCTTTTTCGGAGTCATTTCGTTCATTCAAACGAACGAATGACTCGAAAAAAGATTTGTTCATTTGGATGAACAAGTTCGAACAGGATCACAAACGTGCATCACAGAACAGAGCAAGGCAAGCATTTGCGCTTATAAAACTTAAAGTTTTTTATTTATTTTTGAAATGACCGATCGTTTCACTAGATAAGACCCTTATTCATCGTCTGGTATCGTTTAAAATCCTTTGAAGCTGCGCTGAAACTGTCATTTGGTCCTCGAAACGTTTGTGTCCTATTGAAGTCCATTATATGGAGAAAAAGCCTGGAATGTTTTCATCAAAAACCTTAATTTCTTTTCGACTGAAGAAAGAAAGACATGGACATCTTGGATGACATGGGGGTGAGTAAATTATCAGCAAAAGTTTTTTTTTAAAGTGAACTAATCCTTTAACGTTATCTTAGTAGCTATAACTTATAGAAAGAGTGCAACCTTATAAAGTTACATGTATTGCAAAATACATAATGATTTGAGGACCAAGTTTGTAGTCAAAGTATGGGCAGGCCATAGTCAATGTAAAGAATATTGTTGATGTTTCGTCCCTATTAGTGAATGTTCCATAACTGTTTATAATCCGCCGTCATCGGTGGTCCTGCTTACTAGCCTGCGCGTTCACGGCAGGCTCCGCAGTGGGGAAGGAGCTGTGGAGGGAGGAGCTGTGGGGGAGGAGCTGTGGAGGGAGGAGCTGTGGAGGGAGGAGCTGTGGAGGGAGGAGCTGTGGGGGAGGAGCTGTGGGGGGAGGAGCTGTGGGGGAGGAGCTGTGGAGGGAGGAGCTGTGGGGGAGGAGCTGTGGAGGGAGGAGCTGTGGGGGAGGAGCTGTGGGGGGAGGAGCTGTGGGGGGAGGAGCTGTGGGGGAGGAGCTGTGGAGGGAGGAGCTGTGGAGGGAGGAGCTGTGGGGGAGGAGCTGTGGAGGAAGGAGCTGTGGGGGAGGAGCTGTGGAGGGAGGAGCTGTGGAGGAGGAGCTGTGGAGGGAGGAGCTGTGGGGGATGAGCTGTGGGGGGAGGAGCTGTGGGGGAGGAGCTGTGGGGGAGGAGCTGTGGGGGAGGAGCTGTGGAGGGAGGAGCTGTGGGGGGAGGAGCTGTGGGGGGATGAGCTGTGGAGGGAGGAGCTGTGGGGGGAGGAGCTGTGGAGGGAGGAGCTGTGGGGGGAGGAGCTGTGGGGGGAGGAGCTGTGGAGGGAGGAGCTGTGGGGGGAGGAGCTGTGGGGGGAGGAGCTGTGGGGGAGGAGCTGTGGAGGGAGGAGCTGTGGGGGAGGAGCTGTGGAGGGAGGAGCTATGGAAGGAGGAGCTGTGGGGGGAGGAGCTGTGGGGGGAGGAGCTGTGGGGGAGGAGCTGTGGGGGGAGGAGCTGTGGAGGGAGGAGCTGTGGAAGGAGGAGCTGTGGGGGGAGGAGCTGTGGAGGGAGGAGCTGTGGGGGAGGAGCTGTGGGGGGAGGAGCTGTGGGGGGAGGAGCTGTGGGGGAGGAGCTGTGGGGGGAGGAGCTGTGGAGGGAGGAGCTGTGGGGGAGGAGCTGTGGGGGAGGAGCTGTGGAGGGAGGAGCTGTGGGGGGAGGAGCTGTGGAGGGAGGAGCTGTGGGGGGAGGAGCTGTGGGGGAGGAGCTGTGGGGGGAGGAGCTGTGGAGGGAGGAGCTGTGGAGGGAGGAGCTGTGGGGGGAGCAGAGAGCAAGGGGGTTGGACCTGTAAGTTGTGCTTCTTCAAATTTTCAGGCTAAGTCAACATTTTCTCAAAACTCCCTACTGCAGCTTTAAGCGTTTTTGAATGTCCCTTAATCTGTGTATTTAAAATGTGATGTTACGATATAACCCAAACTATAAAGCATATACTTACAGTACGACCGTTTCATTTAACAGCACCGACAGTAAAGTTGAGTCCTGTTTGTTTGCTTTCACTTTTGATACTCGTCTGATTCCCCAGCCATATTTAGCAGGGAGTCATATGTCCACTTATAATGAGTAATGATATGCAAGGTTGAACAGCTTGGGAGAGATACGTTTTGAAACAGCATTTTAATTGAGTTTATTACAACACATATCAAAACCGAAGGTACGGGAAGAATAGACAAGTTTTATATACTCAAAAACCAATCAGAACATTAATTTCAGTCCCGCGGCATATTTCCTAACCAATCATATTTCCTGTTTTAGCTCAAGGGGCGGGGCTTGAGAGTCGCTGTCAATCACTGGCGTCCAACTGAACTCTGGACTGTTGAACGCGCGTCAGAAAAATACTGTGGTAACCTGGTAAAATATTACAGAAATACCATGGTTTGACTATACATTTAGTCGTATTCTGACTGGGGAACACCGTCACTTACAATATTTTGTAAGTGTTGTTTTGTATTTTGTGATATATATGTTTATAATCAGAACTAGCGATGACGATTCGCTAATGAATAACTCTTTTGAGTCGGTTCTTTTGAGTAGTAAAATTATCTGTGTATTTGGTGATTCAGTCTGAAACATTTGAATAGCTCACTTATGAACCGAATCCTTTGTAACAGGTTCTCAACTATAGGACACAAATAGAATATTTATACAATCCATTATTACAATCCAAGCTGTGATGAAGGACTTTTTTTTATTAAGTTCAACATCTACATGAATGATTCTTACAGGTAAAGACATTTTCAAACAAAACCGTTTCAGTAAACGAAAGCATTTAAAATACCATGACATTACCATGTTTTGGACATAATACCAATCTACCAGAATAATCAGGTGATAAATTATTACCAAACCACAGCATTGCCATTTCTGTATATCACTGCCACAGTAGTCATTTTTAAAATAACTTTTTTGCTTAATGTCTTTGCTGAAGTCGTAAAATTATAACACATCACTATTATTAGCCATTTTGTGGTCAATAGCTTTTTTCCTGTTGTATTTACGAATGTAAAATATATATGTATTTGTTGTGTCTATATTATATAAACACAAACACACACACATGTTGTCATTTTGTGTTGTTGTTGCTGTTTCTTCTCCAAATTATTAATGCTCCTAAAAATAATGCTACATAAAACAAGTAAGAACTGACTAAGCTTTCAATAAGCACTTTGAGAAAACTCATGATCGGCCCTAAAATAAGAAAGACTGAACCAGTGAGCACACAACCACATGGAAAAAACAGTGTAAGAGCTGATAAACCGATCACTTCCTGTAGAGTTTCAGTCTTTAAATACCAGTATGCCATTGTAAATCCTAATATTAGCAGCATTATTGTCATCTTCACACCAAGTAGAGCAAACACAGTCACAAACCCCATTGAAAGTGTCGCCCCAATGATACAAAACAGAAATGACCCGAACACAAAAACCGGAGATTCACAACTCTTCTTTTCATTGTGAAATATGAATGCATAAGCCCCGGCTGCGACTCCAGGAGCCGCGTGACACGCGATGAGCACATCTGACCACGACCTGACGCTGATGATTGTCCCAAAGACCAGAGATGAACCCAGAACAAATGGTACAGACATAATTGCTATCGATAGAAGTATTGGAAGAATGAAAATATATGCTATCACATGCCCTATGGTATCTCTGAAGTTTAGACCACTGCTACTTCTGCTAAACTTCAATTTCTCTTCGTTTTCTCTGCTGTCTCTTGCAAATATAGTAAAAGGTAATGTTGTCAAGGCCAAATTTAGCGGTATAGCAACATCTGGACTCAGACAATATCTTAGATAGACCATAAACAATACAAGTGCTGCAAATTTTGCCCCCAAATTCAACATTTTGCCATTTCCTTTATTGTAAACAACAAGAGCGGTAAATGAAACAAGGGAAATCCATCCTATGTTTCCATCTCCTCCTCCTAAAGTGTCATATATTACAGACAAGAGCTGATTTTCTTTATTTACAATTTGACTGTCCTTTCCTGTAAGGATTGTCTCTATTTCTTGTAGTTTTTTCAAAAGCTCCAGCCTTTCTGAATGTAACTGTTGTTTCTCATTCAATCCTGAATAAAACCCGTGAGCATTGAGCTGAACTAGCTTGTGTATTTCCGCTACGAGAGCTGCTGTTTGAGCAGGTTTGGGTTCAGAGTCTTTGATCATGTGAAATCTGCCTCCACATGCGTTGATCATTTCTCCAGCGATCCCTCTGGATGCTCCTGTCAAACGTTCCTGGTGATTTTGCTGCAGAAGAACAATGCAGTACTGAAGAACTTCTGCTCCCAGCAGATCCTGGACTCGTTTCACAACATCACACTCTTCTGATTCTTGATCTTCCAGATTCAGGAGCATTAAAACGGCGTGAGGTCCAGGAGCCGAGAGAAACAGCGCTGTTGTGAAGCTCTGTCTCGCTGTGTCGTCCTCACAGAGGTTTGGTCCAGTGACCAGCATCATTCTACGACCCTCGTCTGTAATTACTGGAGTCTTTACAATCTCTCTGTCCTCCTGTCCACCGTCTTTCCTTCCTGACAGAATCTCTGCAGCGCTGAATCTGGAGTCGCCTCGCATTCCCACTATCAGGATCCTCACATCATCATCATCATCATGAGAAGCTGGAAGAGAAAGTTAAAAATTAAAATATCAGAACATATTATTTGAATTAAAGGTGGATGATCTACTAACTTTACAGTGGTTGGTCAAGTAAGCCATCTTTGGTTTGACCCTCTAATGCTTGTATTTATGGTTAAAAGGACATATTTGCTTACCTACAAAATATCACTGACTTACATTAGGCCAACATTACCACCCTGAATGAATGGTGTCCACTACAGTGGTCAGATTTATTTTCAGTTATCAAAAGTAAACTACAAAATTCTGCACAAGACTTTTTTTTTTCAGAAGAAGAGAGACGTGTGATTTAATAATGCATGCATCAGAACAGTATAGAGCAGATATACATTTACATGACATTGTCATTTGTACATTACCATGTATAGATGTGATGTGAAATGCAAGGATCAGTGTGAAGAGCCATTTCAGTTCTGTCCTGTTTAGTTTCATTTTTCAACCTGGAGAGTAAAGCCACTGTTAATCTGTGTTTTTAAAATGGGATCTTACGATATAACCCAAACTATAAAGCATACTTACAGTACGATCGTTTCATTTAACAGCACCGACAGTGAAGTTGAATCCTGTTTCTTTGCTTTCACTTTTGACATCCCACTTCCTATTTCCTGTTATCAACGCAGTGTACCGCTACTACTATACTTTCACAGTCAGAACTAGTTCTGTTTTATTTTAATGTCCATCCTGAGGTAACTAGAGAGTATGTCAGCTCCAGTTCTTTTTCTATTGAAGAATTGTTTGTTGAATGGTCTTTTCAAGTATAAATTGTACATGTACGTATATGAATTTTACAGTGACATTGAGTGTATATATATGTCCCCTTTTAATAAATAACTTATTGGTTTTTCAGATAGATTTCCATATATGTATATATATATTTATAAAAAGGTCAAGTTTATTCTTCATTTCCAAGATCAGCGAGTCATCTCGCCACATTCTCTCAGCTGTGATCAAATCCCACCAAGGCAAACCATTTATTGCCAACTGGCATTGAACTTGCCAGACTTCTCAGTTTAACCTGTTTATTTATGAATTTAATGTGTATAGCTTCTGTTATATTGTCAACATTTGGACATTTCACTTCAGCTAACCCAAAGGGCTGATCTTCAGTTACTTTAGTGTCAGGGCTATAGCACCAAGGTACGACACAGCAGGGTGTATAACAACCCCAGTATGTGACACATTTACACTACATAAGTCACGTCACTGCTGTAGGACTTCTGGCTCAAGGTCAATATCCATTTTCATGGCAGATGTTATGGAAGCAGACTCAGGAGAGGAAGTTAACAGGATGTTTATTGACAATGAGCGGAGTAGCAGTAAACAGGTACGTGAGAAGTGCAATGATAATCTGGAGAGCGGGATATTGGCGGTGAATGTAATGTTCCTTCTCACAGGGATGATGACTGATAGATGAAGAGATGGATGACAGAGCTGATGCACACAGAGGAGGACAAAGTGCACAACTTCCTTATTTGAGTGAATACAGATACTACTGGTCAAATATTACTCCGTTACAAGTAAAAGTTGTAAAGACCGATTTTTACTTAAGTAAAAGAACTCGTTTTTAAAAGTACTCAAGTATCAAAAGTAAACAGTAAATGTCAATGCATTGTTTTATCATTATTGCATTGTTGTATGTAATTCTTACAGTACCGTATGCGTCTGAATCTACGTCCTCATATCAATATCACATTATTTCTAGAACACAGTTCCAGTAGTGGGATTGAATGTGAGATTGAATAAGTGTCACTCAATAACGTTCACCATAGCTGTCAACCCTCCCGTTTTTTCCGGGTTTCTCACGTATTTGAGCTCTTTTCCCGCTGTCTTCCCGTTTTAGTATTTTCCCGTAAAATATCCCGTATTTTTACGCTCTGATTGTGTTAACTCAGAACCAGAACACGCAACTATCTGTGTCTGTGAAGTGGCTTGCACTTGGGTTGCTATAGACCTCCAGTAAAGCAGGGGGCAGTATACACTGTCGAAGAAGAAGAAGACAGTTGCAGCAGCGGCGGGCGGGAGGAAGAGGGAAAAAGTAGCGGGAAGTCTGAACGTCAAGGAGAGTAGAGTAACGTTAGATGAGTATGATGATGGATCAGGACGCTGACGGCCAAAATCACCGTGACCTAATTAACCACCAACCAAAACTGAGGACATTATGCAGATATTTAAGTAAATGGGAGACCACCTTCCACTACCTGACAAGCAGCCATGTAGGTCCAAATTATGCCCACTGCAAAATTTGTCGCTGTAATTTCAGTGTTGGTCATGGAGGGAAAAATGACGTTTCGCAGCACGACAAGTCACAGAAACACAAGCGCGCGAGTGAGTCAGCTAGGCACACAGCATCATTATCATCATTTGTGGTGAACCGTGCCTCGTCTGAAGCTGACCAAATTTTGAAAGCTGAGGTGAAAATGTCTATGCTAATTGCCAAAAATAACGTCGCGATCAGTTTTTTGGACGACTTCAACCGTAGTGTTCAACTGACATGTTCCCGGATTCAGCGATTGCCAAGAAGTACACTCTGGGGAAAACGAAGGCTACACAAATCATTAAAGGTAAGACTATATGGAGTTACTAAGCTAAGCTCTTCTAACGGGTTACTACGGGTACGCCATATGAGGGGTTTTCACGAATCACAACTTATGCTACCCATACATCAGAAGACTGACACGATTTCCAAAAGATTCTTGAAAGATTGCAGTCTTTTAACTAATGTCCCACATTCACGCTTTACTTAAAATCTGTCAAGAATCTTTCCCAAATCTTGTCAAAGTCTTCTGGTGTAAGGATGGCTTTAGTTGATTTTAAGTCAATGTAAGTTAATGTTAACCACATTTTTACTGCACAGGTGCCATAGCTCTGGACATGGATGAAGATGTGACATCAATCTGTAAATCCCAGCCTTTCTCTCTTTTATGTGATGAGTCCAACAACAGAAACACTGATAAGCAATTTGTCATACTTGCAAGGGTATACAATGAGGCAAACCTGGAAGTAGCTACAAAGTATCTAAAATGCCCACATGCAATGTGGGCAATGCAGAAAACTTGTTCAACAAGCTGGACATAACACTAAGGTCAGTCTCTCTCTCTCTCTCTCTCTCAATCAATCTCACACACACACACACACACACACACACACACACACACACACACACACACACACACACACACACACACACACACCTCTCTCTCTCACACACTGAGAGACACTGTCTCTTTCTTTCTCTCTCTCTCTCTCTCTCTCTCTCTCACACACACACACACACACTGTCTCTCTCTCTCTCTCTCTCTCTCACTCACACACACACACACACACACACACACACACACACACAGTCTCTTTCTCTCTCACACACACACTGTCTTTCTCAGACACACTCACACACACACACTCACTCACTCACTCACTCACACCGTCTTTCTCACACAAACACACTGTCTTTCTCACACACACACACACACACACACACACACACACACACACACACACACACACACACACACACACACACACACACACACACACACACACTGTTTCTCCCTCACACTCTCAGAGTTTACATACAGTATTTATCAAAGACATTGTGGCTCCATTTTCCTTCTCCTGGTTTTAGGAATCGTGGCATTCTCTGGAAAAATCTGATTGCGTTCAATTCCGATAACGCAAGTGTCATGAAAGGCAGGCACAACTCAGTAATAAGTAGGGTTAAAACAAACCAGCCTAATGTGCAAGATCTCGGCTGCATCTGCCACCTAGTCCAGCTTGCCACTGGTTGTGGCATGAAGGCTGCAAAGCTGCCTGTGGAAGACATACTGGTGGGCATTTACACCCACTTTGACAAAAGGTAAAACTCATACATGTAGACATGCACTCTTTTCTCTCACTCACCTGTATAACTGTTACAGAACTCATATGTGTTTGTTTTCAGTGCAAAGAGATGTGAACTCTACAAGGAATTTGTAGAGTTCACGGATTCTGACAGCCTAAAACTGCTTAGATATTGCAGCACCAGATGGCTCAGTCTGCTGAGCTGTATAGAGAGGGTTCTCAACCAGTGGGCTGCTCTTCAGGTAGGGTTTGTTATAGTATATGTATGCCACTCCTAAAAAAAATAATTACATAACTCTTGTGTGATGATGATGATGATGATGATGATGATGATAAACTATGTTTAAAAAAAATGCCATTACAACACTTAAATTTCCCTTTGTGTTTTTTTTAATAATATGCAAACCTAAAATTATATTTTATAATGGTATTTTCTTTTTCACCATATATTCCTATCTATAGGCATATTTTAACAGTCACGAGGGGGTGGAGACGAACACCAAAATTAGGGATCTGTCAAAACATCTCAATGATCCATTGATTAAGGCGTACTTCAAGTTCCTCAGTGTTGCCCTTAAGCCTCTATCAGACTTTAATATTGCCTTTCAGGTTGGTATAGTCATCATATCCTAGTTGTCACAATAATAAATTGATAACCACAGATGATAATCCTCATCATTTCACTATTATTTGCTATCTACAGTCAGAGCAGGTACAAGCTGGACATAGAGATGACCAGGCTTATTAAGCGGATGCTGGGGTACCTTGTTCCAGCAAAGGCGATTATGGATGTCCCTCTCAAAGAAGTGAACTTTGGAGAGGGACATCAACTGGCAGACGAGGACCTCTTCATTGGAGGGGACACAAAGGCGTTCATTAGAACTGCAGAGTTCCCTGTTCCAACTAAGAACAAATTCTTTCAGTAAGTGATTTATTTTGTACAATATAATTATAATGTTCATCTTCTGTTCTAACCCACATTGAAATGTCTAACACAAATCCATGTTTTTAAAAAAAATCCATTTCATGTAGAACTGTGAGAGCTTTCTACGAAGCAGTTTTACGCAAGATGTTTGCTTGCTTTCCAATTGATTCCCAGCTACTGAAGGACTTGAGAATACTAGATCCTGGATCTCGAATGGAGATAAGTCCAGACGCTGGTAGGGATAACATTTATTTCATATGGTAAATCTTTGATGAGTGAAGGGCAATTTCTGAATGTTTTTAACTGAGAAATCAGAGATAGTAAGCTCGCAGGATCTACCTTGAGGGTTATGATAAATGAAATTGTTTTCTTTCTCAGTGTCGAGGCTAGGTGCCCTGTTCCCACAGTTTCTCATGAGTGAGGATAGGCTCAGAGAGGAGGTAATTGATTTCCAAGTCACTGATAGCAAAGATATACCACAAGAACCAAGAATAGACAGGTTCTGGGGACTTGTAGGAAAGAATGACAGTTTCACTGAGTTGGCGAGACTCGCAAAGACACTGTTATGTATACCACACAGTAACGCAAGCTCAGAAAGGGCGTTTAGCATGGTGAGCAAGATTGTTACATCCAACCGAATGGCACTGGATTCCAGAACTGTGTGTGCATTACTATCTTGTAAAATAAATCACACTGGTCAGGTTCACCTATACACTCCCTCACAGAAAGTGTTAAAAAATGCAAAATCAGCCACATATGTATACAATAGGGCTCATGCTTCACACCAGGAAGGGTGACAAGGTTATCTTTACTGTCTCTATCCATTTGTTCAACTGCCTCTTAGACACATTCTGTCTGTCTGTCTCTTTCTCTCTGTTTCTTTCTCACTCTGTCTCCCAACATTAAGCTAAAACACGTTGTAGCAAATTAAAATGTGTAAGTAATGTTTACTTCGTTCATAAATAAAGCACTTTAATCATATCCATTGGTCTGTCATTCTTTAATATATATTGTGTAGTTTTAAACTCTTTAGACTGTTAATGATTAGTCCTTTCTTTTAAAAAGTTTGTGGGTAAGAATGGCTGAAAAAAAATCCCTTATTTTGGGGATGATTCCGGGAAATCTCCCTTATTTTCAATGTTCAATGTTGACAGCTATGACGTTCACAATGGTTTCGGACACACAAATGGCTGTTCCCTCAAATAATGCTCTATGTAAAGTTTTTTGGCTTTTAGTATGAATATGTTAGCCTTACTGTTATCTATAAGCTAGTGTGCTCCAAAACAATGACAAAATTCGCATTTAGAAGACCAAACGGTGAGATTGACGTTAATCTCCAACGTTGTATCGTGGTTGAAAATGAAAATCGGGTTGACGTCAGAAACCAACATCAGTCGGTGTCCAACATCAGTCGGTTCTGACGTCAATCCGACCAAAATGCAACTCCTGCAACCAAAATCATCCCCCGACTGACGTTACTACTTTCTACTCAAAGACCTTAACAGAAATGTAGTTGAGTAAAATGTACAATATTTGTCTTTCAAATGTAGTGAAGTTAAAGTCAAGTCAAGTCACCTTTATTTATATAGCACTTTTTACAATACAGATTGTTTCAAAGCAGCTTTACAGAGATAACAGGAAAATAATGTTGTAATAATATTGTTAAATATAAAATGAAATGTCCCCAACTAAGCAAGCCGAAAGCCAATGGCGACAAAGGGGAAGAAAGGTTAAAAGGCGACAGTGAAGAAACTAAAACTGCATCAGTGACAGCAAGGGTGCAACTTTGGTTTGGGGGGGGACACAAAATGGGGGAAATTTTTTTCCGATTTGAACCCCGTTTCCTGCATTTACATACATTTAGGCACTATGGTGATACAAAATCCAGGAAATAATTAAGTTGATTATAATGATAAATTCTGCCAAAAATAAAAGTAGGCTACTAAACTATGTATAACAAAAAAATTCTTACTTTTTTATTGTTTAATAGGGGCCGATTGCCAAGACTTGAGAGAATAATTTTTAGTCAAAAATGTTCACCATTAATGTTTTGTGTGTAAATAAAATTTAAATTATGCGAGACCCAATTCCCACTGTAAAGTAAAAACAACATAAAGACAGTATATTTTTAATAATTGTGTAATAGCATCTTTTTATAAATGAAGACAAGTATCAATGATATTAATATAGCTACTGATGTCTTGATGAAAAGGATTCCCCCCCCCCCCCCCTAAATTTGAAATTTATAGGCTTCAAAAATGTAACAACTTTTAATTTAAGTGAACTTTAAACAATCCTCACATTAACCCATAATAAATGTCATATTTACCTGTGCCCTTCCTGTCTGACAGGTACGAAATATACATAAATTGAATAAGGTTATCAAATAGTCTGCACTGCATCAATTATAAATTATATATTGATTAATCCTTATTAAAGCTACAAACGTTCTTTAGACAAGATCAGTGAGTAATTTGCTCTGTTCCCCTTTGTTCTTTGGTTAACTTTACTGACAGAGAGAATTGGCTGCTGTCCCTTTAAGATCTGTCGCTGATGACAGGATCTTACACATTTAATTTACTCATTTACTCTCGACTTTCATTTAAGATTTTATTTAACTATTTTAAGACTGTTCTTGTGAGGATACAATTGACAAAACGGGCATTTTGGGTATAAATGTGTGTGTTATTATTCAAGCGCGAAAGAGAACTGGATTCTGGCGCGCTGTCTGTGAATGTCCTGACGCACACGACGCACAGACAGCGTGCCAGAATCCAGTTCTCTTTCACGCTTGAATAAGCGCGATACCTGTTTATTAGGACTTTCAGTGAGCTATTTTTAGAGTGTGGACTATGGTGTGGACGCGACGTACCTGGACGCGGACGCGCCGTGGCGATGACGGTGTGCGGTTAAAATTTTTAAAAAAAACGAACTTGAAAGTGGGGGGGACACAAACGGGATTTTGAAAAGTGGGGGGCACATGTCCCCCCTGTCCCCATAGGAAATTACGCCGTGAGTGAAAGAATGGAGAAAAAACCCTTGGGAGAACCCTGGCTCAGTCTCAGTCCTCCTTTGGCCAAAGAACGAACAGTGTATGATTATGATTCAGGCAGCATTATAGGTCAGAGGTCAGATTGGATCAGAACTTTCACAATATTTATCCAGTTCCATCTGATTGGGGCTGGAGTCATCACGCCGGTATGGAGATGAGTTTGTTGAAAAAACACACATTTTAGCACTAGATCTCTAATTTAATAGCGAACTAAATGAATGCTCGGCTAGTTAACGTGTTTTAAATGTTTTATTTATTTGTATTAGTACATCCGTGCCTCAATGTTTCAAAAAGTGGTGGGGGACAATATCGATCCTGAGAAAATGTGGTGGGACACGACTTCACTGGATCTAAACCAGGGGTCGGCAACACAAAATGTTGAAATAGCCATATTGGCCCAAAAAAAAAACAAGAAAAAATCTGTCTGGAGCGGCAAAAAATTAAAAGCCTTATATACGCCTTATAATGAAGGCAACACATGCTGTAAGTGTTATATTAGCCCCCTAGTGTCAAAATGATAAGTAGGCTACACATACATAATGAGCATTGATGATTAAATGTTTATTTTCCCTGCAGCGAATCCTGGAGAGAATGACGCACCACGTGACTACTCTGCTGTACGATCGTGCTTTAAGTTTAACTTCCATTATAATTTTAATGTATTATGTTTCGTTGCATTGATGATATTAAAGAAATACAATGAAGAAATCAGATTTTTGATGTCAGTTTTACTTTAGGATTCGAAAAAACAACAAAATGTGCAACGTGCATGGTCTCCTGTAATTTCAGACCTCCCCATGGAAATAAAATGCAGTCCTCTTTAATCCTCAATAATACAATACAATACTCTTCTCTTTCCCCCCTTATATGGGCAACAGACAGAGTGCAATAAAGCAGCAGCCTTTTGAAACGAACTGGAAAAGTATTTAAAACATCCATAAATCATGCATTAAAACAGTGTAAAACACACTAAAAACATAAAAGCAGCCCAGTAATGCCCGCAGACATCCCATGTCCCCCGGAAGTTCCAGGAGTCTCCCGCATATTGATAGCGGCTACCTGATTCCCGCAAATTAGTTCAAATCTCCCGGAATCTACAGCTCGCAAGCTCCAAACCGTGTACCGCGCGTACGGCAGAGAGGGAGAGACCTTACGTGTGTGTGCAAATGTGCGTGTGTGCCTCATGCAGCGCATGTAATTCTTCGTTGACAGAAATGTTGAAATTAAATATTTATTATACACATTTTTACAACGTCGAAAAACTTTAAGAAAGTTTGTCATGTTTTTCCTCCTACAGAAATTATATTAAAACAAAAAAATATTTTTTCCATTTTCATATTTTTGAAAAAGCTCCAGGGAGCCACTAGTGCGGCGCTTAAGACATACCACATCGGGGTGTGTGCATACCGCATAGCCGCATGCGGCTCTAGAGCCGCGGGTTGCCGACCTCTGATCTAAACAAATGAATCTAACTATAGATTTGACCAGTAGTGGTGGCTTTCTTAATCTATTTAAAATAACTTTGCAAGGGTTCTTGCAAAACAAATAACTTTTTGTTGTTTTTTACCAAAAAATACCCCCCTAGGCCGGTGGTCTACGAAATTTCCCCCATAGATTTTTTGGTCCCACTCCGCCCCTGGCAGGGAGACGTATGTCCACTCATAATGAGTAATGATATGCAACCACGGTCGAACAATTTGGGAGAGATGAGTTTTCAAACAGCATTTTTACTGAGTTTATTATACAACACATATCAAAACCAAAGGTACGAGAAGAACAGACAAGTTCCCTTTCGTTGTCACTCCGAGTTACGTCGGATGACGACGAATGGGGTTTCGCTTAGAAAGCCTATCAACTTCGAGTATTACAAAACGAGCCAATGGCAAAGAAATGCCATGGGTCTGCGGAATTTGCATAGCCACCGTACCTCGTGGGTATAAAGGAGGACGCCGGCAACATGCAGGTATGTTTTCGCTTCGGAGCCAAGTTTTATTCTTCGTTCCACAAGCCATCTCTGAACTGTCAGCTTTACAGACGAGCGAGATTCTCTGGTGTTGATGTGACGGCGATCTCCCGGCGAGCGCGCACTTCCTGCTTATCTGTGCAGTGGTTTGCCAGTGAGTGTGTTCCTCCCCGGGCGCTTCAACACTCTCAGAGTTTCTTTTCTCCCTAAAAGAGCTTGCACGTGGCACGTCTTTTTAAAGATGCATCGCCCGTGCACTTCAGGTTGCGGTAGACTGGTGGCCGACTTTGATGGGCACGAGTGCTGCATAGTGTGTTTGGGCATTGATCACACTAGAGCAGCGCTCGTGGATGACTCATGTTCTCACTGCGGGAACATGACCATCGCAACATTACGATCAAGACTCAGTGATCTCGCAAGAGTGAGGGTCCCCTCATCCACACCCCGATCTAGCGCCTCCACGAGAGGTTCTACTTCGGCTGGTGGCCAGGGTGATCTGAGGGTGACGGTTTGGAACAAAGCGCCGACTATCCGTCCGTGCCTAGCCGCACCCTCTCCAATGTTGCAACCCGCGAGTGTTCAGGGGATTTCCGCGGGTCCATCTTCTGATGCCCCGCGGATTTCCTTTGGCGCTCCAGAGGAGGACACTATGTCTATTGCAGCATCACAAGGTGGGTCTGATTCTTCTGGAAGTGAAGATTCGTCACAGCTGCCACCTTCCGGTGTGCATACGGCTGTGCTCGAGTCCGATCCAGAGATGACGGCCATGCTTTCCCGAGCCGCCGCGAGTATCGGTTTAGAGTGGTCCCTCCACCCTGTCCCGAGCGCTCGCGGTTGGATGATTGGTACTTGGGTAAGGCCCCAATACCTTTCTTCCCGGACGTGCATGATGAGATCTCGAAGTCCTGGAAGACCCCCATGTCTTCCCGTGACCGCTCGTTGACCTCATTCGCCTTTCCTCCCCTAGATGAGGCGGCTGCCCGTGGGTACACTGGGCTCCCCCCGGTTGAACGCTCTGTTGCAATGCAACTGTGTCCTCAGAGCGCTTCTTCTCGTGGTGAGCCTAAGCACCCATCCAAGGCCTGTAGATATTCGTCTACGCTAGTGGCGAAATCTTACAGAGCGGCGGGACAGGCAGCCACCTCTCTGCATGCCATGGCCATTCTGCAGGTCTACCAGGCCCAGATGCTCAAGGACATGCACGAGGGTAGGACAGACCCAGGGCTCTTCAATGAGCTGCGTGCCGCCACCGACCTTGCTCTCCGAGCGACGAAGCTGACCGCACGCTCCCTGGGTTTGGTGATGTCCACAGCTGTGGTCCAGGAGAGACACCTCTGGCTGAACATCGCTGATATGCGGGAGGCCGAGCGGTCCCGCCTGCTCGACACCCCCATATCACAGGCCGGCCTTTTCGGCAGTGCAGTCGAGGATTTTGCCCAACAGTTCTCGACTGCGCAGAAACAGACTGAGGCTATCAAGCACATTCTGCCCCGACGGCCCGCTGCTGCCTCCACCCAGCCGACCGGGCAGAATACTCAGTCTGTTCGCCTCCGAGGGCGCCCTCCTGCGGTCCCCCCCCCCCCCTTCCGGCCGGCCCAAGCAAGGATCTTCGCTTGCTCGCCATTCCACTCCACGGACTGGATACGTGCGATTTTCGCCTCAGGTGAGCTTCCCCGAAAGCCCTGAGTTCCTCCAGCACTCCTGACGTCGGCGCCAGTGTCTATTGCCTGTGCGTCGGCTAGGTGCCTCCCGTGTGCATGGTCCCTCCCCTGAGCGACCCCCACATGTGTATTTCCACTGTAAGCCTCTCTTAGCATGTGTCTTTCCCTTGGCAAGCCACCTTGCCACCCCTGGGGTTGAAATATTCCACCTGCGGCTGGACACCCCAGTGTTCTCCATATGCATCCTTGGGTCATATGTATATTCTCTAAGTCCCCCCCCTCTGGGCTGGCAATAATTGCATTTTCCCTAAACCTGGGATATGCCCCCCAGTGTACCTTGGTATTCCTGTGTTGAATAGGAGTCCTTCGTCCGTGCCAGCCTCACGACAGGGATCTAAGATTTACGCAGGGGCTTGAGAGTCGCTGTCAATCACTGGCGTCCAACTGAACTCTGGACTGTTGAACGCGCGTCAGAACAATACTACGGTAACCTGGTAAAATATTACTGAAATACCTTTGATTGATTATAGATTTTGACATATTCTGACTAGGCAACACCTTACAATATTTTGTCAGTTTTGTCCATAGACTGTAAAAAAATATGGACGTAGTGTCCATGACGTCACCCGTAGGTTTCTGAAGAGCGTTTTTGAAGCCTAAAGTGGGCGGAGTCGCTCGTCACCATCTTGGCAGCGCGTCATCGTGCGTCACTCCCGGATAAATGAAAATGGGCAAAAAGGCGGGAGGTGGGTGGGCTAGAGGTGCCTGGATGCTGAAACTACACCCGCCTAGCTCGACGTGATCGAGTTTGCTCAGGCTAAGGAGCTAATGTGCTACTGGCCTCGCGCTAAAGTGACAGCTGACTTGAAGTAGACCTAAAGCCAATAGTTAAAGTTCATGTTTTTGCCCTTTGAAATACTATAATAGTTAAAAGACATAACTAACCATGAGACTAACATTATGTGTATTGTGATGCATTATTATTCTCATGCAGTAACTTACAATATTTGCTCTGAGTGTGTGTGTGACAGTGATTCATGCGCATACATGTCAGTCAGCGCGGCATCGCACGTCAAGTTCGTAGAGAGCTTTATTCAGTCCATTTTAAATTCTGATAGATATTACCTAAGAAGTTCACGTAATGCACTAGAAATCCACGCTCATTTAAGGGACGAAGAGAAAGCACTGACACCTGCAGGATTTAATCTGACGGTACTTTTTATTGAACACTAAAAAGTTAAATAAGCATATTACATAGTCTATCTGCTCCGTAAGATCAACGGTAGCCTACAGCAAAACGAGTGTGGCCTCTACATCTTAGACATTTTTAAATCTGAACTCCAAAAAGCAACGATATTGTCAGACATCCATGAGTGTATGTTCACAGAGGAAAACAACTGAAGAACAGCGCTGGTTGTTCTCTCGACACTCAAAAACGATGGAATCCAACGGCGTGGGCGAAGGTATAAGGGCGGCGTGTATTAAACTGTATGAAATAATCCCGAAAAAAGTACAAACACGGCAAAGATGACAAGTTCAGCAACTTGAATCAGCTGAGGTGACATGATGGCTAACAGAGAGCAGACAAACGGCTAGTAATAGCAGCGGTAATCCACCTGTCACTCAAGTGGCCACGCCCTTGATTAGGCAGCATTTTAAGGCTTAATATAATTTAAACGGATGAGTTAAAAAAAAAATTCACCCCCCTCACAGTTGTCATGAAGGGCAAAATTAGCTGTATAGACCAAAACAACTTAAGACACCAGGCTGTAAACATATTTTTTTCGGCGGTAAAGTTGGGCATTTTAACATGGGGGAGATACAGATTTGACTCACTTTTGCTGCCAGCCTTTAAGCGGCCAGGCGATAAATTGCAGTTTAATTCACTTCCGTGTTGGTTTCAAGAGAGAGACAGGGAGGTTGCCGCTTGGTTTTGTCGTGTATTTTGTGATATATATGTTTATAATCAGAACTAGTAGCAATGACGATTCGCTAATTTTGAATGACTTTGAGTCGGTTCTTTTGAGTATTAAAAATATCTGTTTGGTTGGTGATTCAGTCTTAATCACTTGAATAGCTCACTTATGAACCGAATCGTTTGTAACAGGTTCTCAACTATAGGACACAAATAGAATATTTATATAATCCATTACAATCCAAGCTGTGATGAAGGTATTTTTTTTATTAAGTTCAACGTCTACATGACTATGAATGACTATTGCAGGTAAAGACATTTTCAAACAAAACAGATTCAATACGAAAGCATTTAATATACCATGATATTTTTTGGATATAAATACCATGCTACCAGAATAATCAAGTGATCCATTATTAACCACAGCATTGCCATTTCTGTATATCACTGCCACAGTAGTCTTTTTTAAAATAACTTTTTTGCTTAATGTCTTTGCTGACGTCGTAAAATTATAACACATCACTATTATTAGCCATTTTGTGGTCAATAGCTTTTTTCCTGTTATATTTACAAATGTAAAATATATATGTATTTGTTGTGTCTATATTATATATACACAAACACACACACATGTTGTCATTTTGTTTTGTTGTTGCTGTTTCTTCTCCAAATTAATAATGCTCCTACAAATAATACTACATAAAACAAGTAAGAACTGACTAAGCTTTCAATAAGTACTTTGAGAAAACTCATCATCGGCCCTAAAATAAGAAAGAGTGAACCAATGAGCACACAACCACATGGAAAAAACAGTGTAAGAAAAGTAAAACCGATCACTTTTTTTAGAGTTTCACTACTAAAAAGTTTCATATCTAAAAGCCAATATGCCATTGTAAATCCAGATATTAGCAGCATTATTGTCTGCTTCACACCAAGTAGAGCAAACACAGTCACAAACCCCATTGAAAGTGTCGCCCCAGTGGAACAACACAGAAATGACCCGAGCACAAAGACTGGAGATTCACAACTCTTCTTTTCATTATGAAATATGAATGCATAAGCCCCGGCTGTGACTCCAGGAGCCGCGTGACACGCGATGAGCACATCTGACCACGACCTGACGCTGATGATTGTCCCAAAGACCAGAGATGAACCCAGAACAAATGGTATGGACATTTCTGTATTTCTTATGAAATCCCCAATGATATTTACTATGATATCTCTGAAGTTTGAATCACTGATAATTCTGCTTAACTTAAACCCTTCGATTTCTCTGCTGTCTCTTTTAAATATTGTTGCTAGTGATTTTACCAAGGCCAAATTTAGCGGTATAGCAACATCTGGATTCAGAACATGTCTTAGATAGACCATAAACACCACAAGCGCTGCAAATATTGCCCCAAAATTCAACATTTTGCCATTTCCTTCAGTGTAAACAACAAGAGCTGTAAATGAAACAAGGGAAATCCATCCTATGTTTCCAGCTGCTCCTCCTAAAGTGTCATATATTACAGACAAGAGCTGATTTTCTTTATTTACATTTTGACTGTCCTTTCCTGTAAGGATTGTCTCTATTTCTTGTAGTTTTTTCAAAAGCTTCAGCCTTTCTGAATGTAACTGTTGTTTCTCATTCAATCCTGAGTAAAACCCGTGAGCATTGAGCTGAACTAGCTTGTGTATTTCGGCTACGAGAGCTGCTGTTTGAGCAGGTTTGGGTTCAGAGTCTCTGATCATGTGAAATCTGCCTCCACATGCGTTGATCATTTCTCCAGCGATCCCTCTGGATGCTCCTGTCAAACGTTCCTGGTGATTTTGCTGCAGAAGAACAATGCAGTACTGAAGAACTTCTGCTCCCAGCAGATCCTGGACTCGTTTCACAACATCACACTCTTCTGATTCTTGATCTTCCAGATTCAGGAGCATTAAAACGGCGTGAGGTCCAGGAGCCGAGAGAAACAGCGCTGTTGTGAAGCTCTGTCTCGCTGTGTCGTCCTCACAGAGGTTTGGTCCAGTGACCAGCATCATTCTACGACCCTCGTCTGTAATTACTGGAGTCTTTACAATCTCTCTGTCCTCCTGTCCACCGTCTTTCCTTCCTGACAGAATCTCTGCAGCGCTGAATCTGGAGTCGCCTCGCATTCCCACTATCAGGATCCTCACATCATCATCATCATCATGAGAAGCTGGAAGAGAAAGTTAAAAATGAAAATATCAGAAAATATTATTTGAATTAAAAATTAACAATCTACTAACTATATACAGTGTTTGGACACACTCTGATATAATTGCTCATGTAAAACAATTTTGGTTTAACACTCTGATGCATGGTAGTTTATTACATTGTTGATTTTTATTTAAAGAAAATAATTTATTACAAATTTCTATTGACTTATATTAAAACCCTAAATGCATGGTGTCCACTAAAGTGGTCAGATTTATTTTTAGTTATTGAAAGTAGACTACAACAAATATGATAATATTTTAAAAAACATGTACAAGACTAATTATATTGTTGTTTTAAGTAAAAAAAAGTTATGCATGCATCAGAACAGTATAGAGCAGATACACATTTGCATGACATTATACATTACCTTCAACATGTATAGATGTGATGTGAAATGCAAGGATCAGTGTGAAGAGCCATTTTGGTTCTGTCCTGTTTGGTTTCATTTTTCAATCTGGAGAGTAAAGCCACTGTTAATCTGTGTTTTTAAAATGGGATCTTACGATATAACCCACACTATAAAGCATACTTACAGTACGATCGTTTCATTTAACAGCACCGACAGTGAAGTTGAATCCTGTTTCTTTGCTTTCACTTTTGACATCTCACTTCCTATTTCCTGTTGTCAACGCAGTGTACCGCTACTACTATACTTTCACAGTCAGAACTAGTTCTGTTTTATTTTAGGATGTCCATCCTGAGGTAACTAGAGAGTATGTCAGCTCCAGTTCTTTTTCTATTGAAGAAATGTTTGTTTAATGGTCTTTTCAAGTATAAATTGTACGTGTACGTATATGAATTTTACAGTGACATTGAGTGTATATATATGTCCCCTTTTAATAAATAACTTATTGGTTTTTCAGGTAGATTTCCATATATGTATATATATATTAAAAAAGGTCAAGTTTATTCTTCATTTCCAAGATCAGCGAGTCATCTCGCCACATTCTCTCAGCTGTGATCAAATCCCACCAAGGCAAACCAGTTATTGCCAACTGGCATTGAACTTGCCAGACTTCTCAGTTTAACCTGTTTATTTATGAATTTAATGTGTATAGCTTCTGTTATATTGTCAACATTTGGACATTTCACTTCAGCTAACCCAAAGGGCTGATCTTCAGTTACTTTAGTGTCAGGGCTATAGCACCAAGGTACGACACAGCAGGGTGTATAACAACCCCAGTATGTGACACATTTACACTAAAAAAGTCACGGCAATACTGTAGGACTTCTGGCTCAAGGTCAATATCCATTTTCATGGCAGATGTTATGGAAGCAGACTCAGGACAATGTTTATTGACAATGAGCGGAGTAGCAGTAAACAGGTACGTGAGAAGTGCAATGATAATCTGGAGAGCGGGATATTGGCGGTGAATGTAATGTTCCTTCTTACAGGGATGATGACAGATAGATGAAGAGATGGATGACAGAGCTGATGCACACAGAGGAGGACAAAGTGCACAACTTCCTTATGGCGCTTTTCCACTCCATGGTACGGTACGGTTCGGTTCAGCACGCTTTGGCGCTTTTCCACTACATGGTACGGTACGGCTCGCTTTAAATGGTACCACCTCTGTTTAGGTTCCAAGCGTACCGATACTAAAATGTGACGTGGAAGCACTGCAGATCACTGAATGGTCAGACAGAATCGTCACTACCAGCGTCATTGTATTTGCGAGACATCAAACCCGCTAGATTTAAATAGCCAGTAACAGCCACCGCTGTAGCACCTGTTTTTAAAACTACTAGCTTGACTTGCTTGAAGAAGAAAAAACTTCAAAAAAGAAATGGCTGAATCATGGTCAGTGGACGAGAAGCGCAGACGTTCCTCTTGTTGGTTGACGAGGAGCGGATAAACTATAACGATCAGCAGACTGATCTCATGAAATGGCGTATGTATGGCATGCCAATTCGTATTTCCATTTTTGGCGTGCTATCAACACGCATAATCGCTTTTCAGCGTGTTTATCAATGCCGTTGACTTAACGTTACATCACTGTATATACTGTATATGACCTACCCCAACCCCATCCCTAAACCTACTCGCACTGTAATGCCCTATTTAAAGTTGCCCTATTCAAATAATGACCTATTTAAAGTTTTTTGGCTTTTTGTATGAATATGTTAGCCTTACTGTTATCTATAAGCTAGTATGCTCCAAAACAATGACAAAATTCGCATTTAGAAGACCAAACCCAACGGTGAAAATGAAAATCAGGTTGATGTCAGAATCCAATGTCAGATTGACGTTAATCTCCAACGTTGTATCATGGTTGAAAATGAAAATCGGGTTGACGTCAGAAACCAACATCAGTCGGTTCTGACGTCAAACCGACCAAAATGCAACTCCTGCAACCAAAATCATCCCCCGACTGACGTTACTACTTTCTACTCAAGGACCTTAACAGAAATGTAGTTGAGTAAAATGTACAATATTTGTCTTTCAAATGTAGTGAAGTTAAAGTCAAGTCAAGTCACCTTTATTTATATAGTGCTTTTTACAATACAGATTGTTTCAAAGCAGCTTTACAGAGATAACAGGAAAATAATGTTGTAATAATATTGTTAAATATAAAATGAAATGTCCCCAACTAAGCAAGCCAAAAGCCAATGGCGACAAAGGCGAAAAAGGCGAGAGTGAAGAAACCAAAACTCCATAAGTGACAGAATGGAGAAAAAAACCCTTGGGAGAACCCTGGCTCAGTCTCAGTCCTCCTTTGGCCAATGAACGAACAGTGTATGATTATGATTCAGGCAGCATTATAGGTCAGAGGTCAGATTGGATCAGAACTTTCACAATATTTATCCAGTTCGATCTGATTGGGGTCGGAGTCATCACGCCGGTATGGAGATGAGTTTGTTGAGGTGTCCATGAGGCCTTCACAGTGTTGAATGAGGCTGGCACTTCAGGGATGTGTTGTCGCCGTGTCCAGGCGCAGGTCCTTCATCAGATCTGGATATGGCCTGGATCTGGCGGACTGTGGTAAACCTCGGGATAAACAGAGAGACTAATATTAGCGTAGACCCCATCCTTCTTATGATGTACAAAGTACATCAGGATTTATGGGAAGTGTTCCCGGTTCCGGCTGATCTAAACTATGCAGCCTAACATTGAATTATAGAAGTCTATAATGTGTTATGTGTATGCCAAGTAAAAAGTAAAGTAAAAAGTTTCCAGAAAAAATAATAATCAAGTAAAGTACAGATACTCAAAAAGTGTATTTAAGTACAGTAAGTAAACGTAATTTGTTACTGTCCACCTCTGGAACGGAGACACAGAGGAAAGCTGGAGAGAGACGAGGAGACGCTGGAAGAAGTTTGCTGGAGATATCTGGATAATCGCAGGAGGAAACAAGGTAAGTGTCCACTTCATGTAGAAACAAGACCAGACCTTGCAAATACTTATGGTGCGTTCAAGTCCTCCTGGGAAGTTCGTACGTACGAGGTGGGAAGTCGTGTTAACGACGTGAGGTGCGTTCAAGTCAGTTTCGTAAGAGCAAGATGGCGGTTTACCTTCTTTTAACGAATTACACGAAAATACAGCAAGTTTGTTAACTCTGCTTATAGAAAATGAAGAACAAAGAATGCGCATCAGGTAAGTTTTTCTTTTTGTTTTTAATTAACTTATGAAGCCAATGTAAACTGTAAACTGTTAGCATTTTTTGTTGTACTTCATTAACTTGCTGCTTTTAACAAGATTAATGATGTTCATGGTAAATGACTGTTTCTAGGACGAGTAAACATTGAAATTCAATTAAAATTTACCGTCAACTACAGACGTTGCATCCATTGATTCCGCCATGTTTCTCACTGACGCCCCCATTGCGTTCAGATCGGGGCTTAAAGAATATCCCGAGCTCCCCACTGGTATTTACAACATTGTGGTGGCGTTCAAGTGCATTCAACTCGTAATTACGATCTATACGAGATGACTTGAACGCACCATTAATCTCCAACGGACAGCACTGCTGGGTCTGGAAGGAGTCCTGATAATACATTAGGATAACTATAAGGAGTCCTGATAATACATTAGGATAACTATAAGGAGTCCTGATAATACATGAGCAAAGGAAGGATCAATTTCAAAGAAAATGTCATTACTCCTGACTGACCACTTAATATTTATTAGAGGCACTCAGTATATAAATGCTTGACATTTTAGTTTATTAAAGTGTGTGGGTGTGTATATATATATATATATATATATATTTATATATATACACACACATATGTGTGTGTATTTGTGTGTGAGATAGACCAAAAAACAATACAAGTAGGCTACAGCTAATTTTGCCCCAGAATTCAAATATTTGTGCCTTGCTTCAGTGTAAACTACAACATCACACTCTTCTGATTCTTGATCTTCCAGATTCAAGACAATAAAAATGGCGTGAGGTGTAGGAGACGAGAGATTCCCACACTCGAATGATTCTCACAATCAGGATTCTTACATCATCATCTTGAGAAGCTGGACGGGAAAGGTAAAAATTGAAATATCGGTTAATCACAAAAATGTTTGGATATGACTTTAAGGATGTTTTTTTTTTTATGAGAGGAACGTTCATGGTCTTAATGCCATCATCTTGGATTTAATTCCCAGAGAACACACAAACTGCGTGAATGCGTAATGCGTGAAATCGTGGATGTGCAAAACGAGTATTTGTGGTTAAAAGAACATAATTTGTTTTAGAAAATGGCCGATGGTTTGTCTAGATCAGACTCTTATTCCTCGGCTGGGATCGTGTCGAGACTTTAAAGCTGCATTGAAACTGACATTTGGACCTTCAACCCATTGGACCCCATTGAAGTCACTATATGGAGAAAGATCCTGGAATGTTAAATCATTCATTTCTTTTCGACTGAAGAAAGAAAGACATGAATATCTTGGTTGTTGTGGGGGTGAGTAAATTATCAGGAAATTTTCATTCTGAAGTAAATTAATCCTTTAATCTGATTGTTTGTCACATTGAATATTTGTATCTAACAGCATACATTTAAATAGTTATATAAACTTTAAATTAAGTTAGAATTCAGTTTATTATTAACTTAAGTTTAAATTAAGGAAAATTAATAAAAATCACCAAACTACATAGAGGTAACCAGATACTAACCATCTAAAGATATCAAATGAAATGGAAGAATTGATATAAGGAGCCACTTTTGGTTTTGTCGTGGTTAATTTCATTTTGTAACTCGAGGTCTGTTTCACAAAGGAAGTTGAGCTAAAATCGTTCCATCGTTTCACAATTCTGTGAACGTTCTGTCAATTCTGTGTTTGATATTGCAGGTTTGTGACTAAACTCTGAATGGTATTCACACGAAGGTGTGATGTTTAAAGAGAACAGCCAATCGAGATGGTGAAACATAATTCAGCTTAATTCAGTTCACTGCTGAAGATCAAGAGATATTTTGAAAAAACATGAAAGATTTAAATACATGTACTCTACATGTATCTGAAGAAAATGAAACGACTGTTTGAAAGAAAATATCTTGAATATATAAATGCACTATTGTAGATAGTTTGTATAAGTCCACAACAAACTTAAACTTGTAATCCTAGTGATTTCAAAGGCTTAATATTCAAATATTATATACATTTTTTAAAGCTTATTTATATAGAAGAAAATCTTAAGCTTATTAGTTGCTAAAATGTAGACTATATATTTTTATTAAAAACACATAATACAAAGCAATGTTTTCAGATATTTAATAGATATTTTGATACAGAGCTTTAACAACAATTATAATTTAGTCACTGTTTGTGACAAACTGATGCAGTCAGCTTTCTCCTAATTACTATTAACAGTAATGCTACATAAAACATGAACTGACTAAGCTTCCACAAGTACTTTGAGAAAACTCATCATCGGCCCTAAAATAAGAAAGACTGAACCAGTGAGCACACAACCACATGAAAAAAACAGTGTAAGAGCTGATAAACCGATCACTTCCTGTAGAGTTTCACTCTCTAAAAAATGCCAATATGCCATTGTAAGCCCTGATATTAGCAGCATTATTGTCATCTCCACACCAAGTAGAGCAAACACAGTCACAAACTCCATTGAAAGTGTCGCACCAATGATACAACACAGAAATGACCCGAGCACAAAGACCGGAGATTCACGACTCATCGTTTCATTGTGAAATATGAATGCATAAGCCCCGGCTGTGACTCCAGGAGCCGCGTGACACGCGATGAGCACATCTGACCACGACCTGACGCTGATGATTGTCCCAAAGACCAGAGATGAACCCAGAACAAATGGTACAGACATAATTGCTATCGATAGAAGTATTGGAAGAATGAAAATATATGCTATCACATGCCCTATGGTATCTCTGAAGTTTAGACCACTGCTAATTCTTCTAAAATCTTCTATTTCTCTGCTGTCTATTGTAAATATTGTTGCATTTGATGTTATCAAGGCCAAATTTAGAGGTATAGCAACATCTGGATTCAGAAAATGTCTTAGATAGACCATAAACACCACAAGCACTGCAAATCTTGCCCCAAAAATTAACATTTTGTCATTTCCTTCAGTGTAAACAACAAGAGCGGTAAATGAAACAAGGGAAATCCATCCTATGATTCCAGCTGCTCCTCCTAAAGTATCATATATTACAGACAAGAGCTGATTTTCTTTATTTAGATTTTGATTGGCCGTTTCTGTGAGGATTTTCTCTATTTCTTGTAGTTTTTTCAAAATCTCTGTTAATAACTGTTGTTTCTCATTCAATCCTGAATAAAACCCGTGAGCATTGAGCTGAACTAGCTTGTGTATTTCGGCTACGAGAGCTGCTGTTTGAGCAGGTTTGGGTTCAGAGTCTCTGATCATGTGAAATCTGCCTCCACATGCGTTGATCATTTCTCCAGCGATCCCTCTGGATGCTCCTGTCAAACGTTCCTGGTGATTTTGCTGCAGAAGAACAATGCAGTACTGAAGAACTTCTGCTCCCAGCAGATCCTGGACTCGTTTCACAACATCACACTCTTCTGATTCTTGATCTTCCAGATTCAGGAGCATTAAAACGGCGTGAGGTCCAGGAGCCGAGAGAAACAGCGCTGTTGTGAAGCTCTGTCTCGCTGTGTCGTCCTCACAGAGGTTTGGTCCAGTGACCAGCATCATTCTACGACCCTCGTCTGTAATTACTGGAGTCTTTACAATCTCTCTGTCCTCCTGTCCACCGTCTTTCCTTCCTGACAGAATCTCTGCAGCGCTGAATCTGGAGTCGCCTCGCATTCCCACTATCAGGATCCTCACATCATCATCATCATCATGAGAAGCTGGAAGAGAAAGTTAAAAATTAAAATATCAGAAAGGTTTTATTTGAATTTAAATTAAATAATCTACTTACTTTACAGTGGTTGGTCTCTAATGTAATTGCTCAAGAAAGCCATTTTTTTATTTAACCCTCTGATGAATGTATTTGTGGTTAAAAGGACATATTTGCTTACCTACAAAATGCCATTCACTTACATTAGGCCTACATTACCACCCTGAATGCACCCTGAATGATTTATTTTTAGTTATCGAAAGTAAACTCCAACAAAATATGATCAGTTTTAAGAAATTATGCACAAGACTGATTTTTATTTCCCCAGTAAAACAAAAGAAAAAAGAGACGTGTGATTTAATAATGCATGCATCAGAACAGATGCGCATTTACATGACATGGTCATTTGTACATTACCGTCAACATGTATAGATGTGATGTGAAATCCAAGGATCAGTGTGAAGAGCCATTTCAGTTCTGTCCTGTTTAGTTTCATTTTTCAACCTGGAGAGTAAAGCCACTGTTAATCAGTGAATTTAAAATGTAACCAAAAATATCCACAAACTATGAGGCATATTTACAGTACAATCGTTTAATTTAACAGCACTGACAGTGAAGTTGAATCCTGTTTGTTTGCTCTCACTTTTGATACTCGTGTGATTGCCCAGCCATATTTAGCAGGGAGTCGAATGTCCACTCATAATGAGTAATGATACGCAACTAAGGTCGAAGAGCTTGGGAGAGATGAGTTTTGAAACAGCATTTTTACTGAGTTTATTATACAACACATAGGCTGATGATTGTCCCAAAGACCAGAAGAAATTATATAATTGCTGGGTAAACAATTATCTGAAGAATTAAAACATTGGCTGTGAAATCTCCTATGGAATCTCTGAAGTGTGGACTGTTGCTATACTTCTGCGAAACAATTGCTGAAATCCTTCAATTTCTCTGCTGCCTCTTGCAAATATAGTTGTAAGTGATGTTATCAAGGCCAAATTTAGCGGTAGAGAAACATTTGGACTCAGAACATGTTTTAGATAAAAGATGCGTCTTCAGCCGTTTCTTGAAAGTGGCTACGGACTGGGCAGCTCTGGTTGAGTTAGGCAGATCATTCCACCAACAGGGAACAGTCATGGTAAAGGTCAGAGAAAGTGATTTTGTGCCCCTTTGAGATGGTACCACAAGACGACATTTGCTTGCAGAGCGCAAGTTTCTGGATGGCACATAAGTCTGAAGTAATGAGTTTAGGTAAAAGGGAGCAGAGCTAGTGGTTGTTCTGTGGGCAAACGTCAGTGACTTGAATTTAATGCGACCGGTAACCAGTGCAATTTTGTGAGGAGAGGAGTGACGTGTGCTCTCTTCGGCTCGTTAAAGACCACTCTGGCTGCAGCATTTTGGATCAGTTGTAGAGGTTTGACAGAGCAAGCTGGAAGACCAGCCAGGAGAGCATTACAATAGTCCAGTCTGGATAGAACAAGTGCTTGGACAAGGAGTTGTGTAGCATGCTCTGATAGGAAGGGCCTGATCCTCTTAATGTTGTGCAAGGCAAATCTACATGACCTGGCAGTTTTAGCAATGTGGTCTGTGAAGTTTGATTGATCATTAACTACAACTCCAAGGTTCCTGGCTGACCTTGATGGAGTTATGGATGATGAGCCAAGCTGAATTGTGAAGTTGTGATGAAGTGTTGGGTTGGCCGGGACCACAAGTAGCTCTGGCTTCGCAAGGTTTAGTTGAAGGTGGTGGTCCTTCATCCAGCCAGAAATGTCTGTCAGGCAGGCTGAGATACGAGTAGCTACCGTCAGATCGTCAGGCTGGAATGAGAGGTAGAGCGTAGCGTCATCAGCGTAGCAGTGATAGGAAAAGCCATGTTTCTGAATCACAGATCCTAGTGATGTCATGTGGATGGAGAAGAAAAGCGGTTCCAGCACTGAGCCCTGAGGCACTCCAGTAGCTAGATGTTGGGTCTTAGACGCCACACCCCTCCACGACACCCTGAAGGACCTACCTGAGAGGGAAGACTCGAACTATTGGAGAGCGGTTCCCGAGATGCCCTTCATCTTTAGGATTGACAGGAGGATCTGGTGGTTAACTGTGTCAAAGGCAGTAGATCCAAAAGGATGAGAACTGAGGTTTTGGAAGCTGATCTTGAGTCTCAGAGCTTCAATTACTGAGAGCAGGGCAGTCTCAGTTGAGTGTCCGCTTTTTAAACCAGACTGATTGTTGTCTAAGAAGTTGTTCTGTGTAAGAAAGGAAGATATCTGGTTGAAAACAACTCGTTCAAGTGTTTTTGCGACGAATGGAAGGGAAACCGGTCCGTAATTTTCCAGATGTGCTGGATTTAGAGTGGGTTTCTTTAGCAGTAGGGTTACCCTGGCCTGCTTAAAAGCTGTGAGAAAGGTAACAGTGTGAAGAGAGGCGTTTATGATGTGCGTGAGTGCGGGTACTGAGGAAGAAAACTGAGGAAGAAATGGCTTTAAGTAGGTTAGTGGGAATAGGATCAAATGGAAAGGATGAGTTTCAGGGCTCTCAAGCATGCGTGACAGTCACTCATTTCGGTCTTTTGTCACGCACTCCCGCCACACATTGTATTTCTCACGCTGAAAAACTATTTGTAAAATATTTAATATGCCGCAGCGCCCAAAACTCTGGCCGCGCCGCTCTCACTGTGGAACCGGCAGGAATCAAGCGTGTCTCCTCTGGTGTTGTTCGTCGAATAGCATTTTGTTTGAATAGCATGCGAGAGTCAGAAGAATTGTTAATTTTGTTGTGATAGTAAGTCATTTTAACAGTAGAGATATTAGCACAGAATGAAGAGAGGAGGGATTGATAAAAACCAAGGTCAGTAGTCTTTCGATTTTCACCACTTCCTCTCTGCACCCCTGAGTTTAGAACGATGTTGGCAGAGAACATCAGATAACCAAGGGAACTAACTGGCCTGGAGGAAAGGGGGCAGAAGTTGCCCAAGTAGGATGTTTAAGTGGAGAAAAGAGTATCAGTTGCACTGTTAGGCCCTGTCCACACGGAGACGCGTTTAGCTGTATACGTACAAATTTTTTATCGGATCGGCGTTTCGTCCAGACGCATCCGGCGTTTTGGGAGACTGAAACTGCTATTTTTTGAAACCGGGTCCCAGTGTGGATAAATCTTAAAACGACACCCTTGCGTCTTCGTGTGTACGGCCAATCCGTATATTTTGTGAAACGATGATGTCATCACCCCACGTGTCGACTAGTCAGACGCGCTAAATCAGTAGGCTAACAGCAACAACAACTGCGACTACTTGCTTGAGTTCATGCTTCAGAAGCTACTGAGCCTATTTTATTTCTTTATTTATTATATAGGCCTACTTTAATGTATTTTTATTTTATTTCTGTATTTTACTTCATTATTTGTTTATATTTCTTTCTTATGCTATGATGCTTGTATTTTGTCTGATTAAGACATTTCATATTTTGTAGGGATTGGCATTTCAAGCAAAAATAATATTCGACGATCGCTGGGAATTATTTTATTATTATTCAAAAAACGCACCTCTGCCCCTCATGCTCACCGGTAACATGGCGTTCGCTCCGACATTACATTTCTCTGTACTGTAGGCCTACATGTTGTAGCCATTAAAGAAAAGTTAGTTTCATATTTATGTTTAAATAATGTTATTTTTTCCATTTCATATATGTTGATTATATGAAAAGTGAACAGCGTGAGTAGCCTAATCATAAGATGCGCAATATCGAGACACATCATTTTGACCACTTCATTAAGTTTTGTTTTATATAAAGCCTTTCTTTAAAGTGAATTTTCGTTATGTATAAATTGTATCTTTATTTTAATCAATGTTTCATCAACCAATTGCCTGGATTTAATAAATAAGATGGAAATATAGCAGACAATAGCCATCAGGACACGGAGGCGCCGACGCGATATAACTTGCATCCCACGTGAACTGGAGCTTGTCTCATAAATGAACAGAAACTCAGAAATATATCTAAGCTTGAAATGTCTACTTTTAAATTCAAAACGAAAAGAAACAGACAACTCTCTTATAATCCGTATGAAGTGTGCATTTATCTCTATAAGCACCTTCACCTACTGCGAAGGTGGCGAGTCAGCATCGTCACAGAAAACACTAGTTTATTAATAAACAATTAAAAAGTCTCCTTGCTATATTTGACACATTCATAATGATTAGGCTATTTGCCGGTTCTTTGTGGCAAGCTTTATGAGTTTGCAAACTAATCGAACATCTTGACTCATTCCTATTTTGTACCAGGCCATTTATGGTTTTTCATACTGTTCAATAAAGTTCTTGTTAAAAAAGAAAGAAAAAAAAGAAGCTACTGTTCCTAATATTATTGTATACAGCGCGCAAGGTTTATGCGCAAGACTTCTTCTCTGTTTTTAGTGTATCTGTGTCAGAAATACAGCGCCTCATACTGGTCTGTCATGTATACTACATCGGTTTCATTTGGTTTCCTTGGTTTCGTGTGTACGCAGATATTTCTTGAGACGGCGCCGTGTTTACGGAATTTTTTTTTAGAACGAGGAAAAAAAAAATCGGATAGGGAAAGCTCTGGCTTCGTGTGGACGTGGCCTTAGTATTTAGTGTTGAGAGCTGATCAGGTGGAGGAAGTGTGGATGAGACCAAAGAGGATAGGCGAGAGGGTGAGAGTGAGCATAGGTTTCACCGAATGGTGACCTGTGGAGGAGTTTGTGTTGTGTTCTGAGTCAGTAGGAAGTGATCTGAGGTGTGCAGCGGAGTGACCAGTGTATGGTCCGTGGAGCGTGTGTAAATAAGGTCCAATTGGTTACCTGATTTGTGAGTAGCCGCAGTAGATACTCTTTTAAGGTCGAATGAGGCAAGCAGAGTGTGGAAATCAGCAGCCTCAGATTTTAGGTGAATGTTGAAGTCTCCAAGAACTATGAGAGGAGTACCATCCTCAGGGAAGGATGAGAGTAGCACATCAAGCCCCTCCAAGAAACTGCCAAGCTGACCTGGTGGATGATATACAACTACAAAATGGGACTAGTGATGGTAATTGAACGTGATTCAAATGAGCTGTTGTCATGCAGAGGTGGTAAATGATCAAATTTCCAATCGTTTGAGATAAGCAGACCAGTACAGAAAGTGAAGTAAGTGGAGAGGGCAGCAGGTGTGGCAGTGTCCTCTGGTCTGATCCAGGTCTCAGTCAGGGACAATAGGGTGAGACCTGAATGACTAGAAATAGATGTAATGAAATCAGCATTTGTTTACAGCTGACTGGCAGTTCCAGAGACCGATAGGAAAAGAGAATAAAGTACTAGAAGACACCGGAAAGGTACGCAGGTTGTTAGGATTGTACTGCCTTCGACGTAGGGCTGGGCGATATGGCCAAAAAAATTATCACAATAATTATCAGTCGATATCGATAATTGTCACGATAAATGTCAAATATTTCTTTCTTTCAAGTTTAAAGGCGGATTTTTACTCCTAAGTGCAAGTTGTAGAAACCAGAGCTTTAATTGTGGTTCTCTTACGAGAGTATCTCTCGTACTGCGTAATATCTTACGCTATGGGGAAAACCTCTTTTCAACGAGATATTGAAGCCAAAAATTATCCTTAATTTTGAATTAATGTAAAACGCTGTGCAGCAGCATGCAGACATAGGCAGGACGGCTCGCGCGCCTATTGGCTGCCCTGCGGCAACAGCAGCAGCCTATCGAGAGAGGCGCGGCGTGACACCATATCCAATGGGGGCATTTCGCGCCCATTTCGTCACATCCCGCCAGAAAGGGCGTGGTCTCGCCCTATAACTATAGCTCGATAAGGCTGATACACTGATTTTCATCTCTTCAGCGAAGCATCACGCATCGCTGGATCCGGAGTGAGAGGCCACGCCGTCTGAGATAAGCACACAGCGGGACGAGCCATTGAGTCTGAAGTCGCTGGCATCGCCGCATTTAGCCGCCGTACCTGCTACGCTTTCCGGCGTTATATCCTTTTCATACTGTGTGTGTGTGTTCGCCGCTGCGACACACATTTTTTCACTGTCTATCTCTGCTAAAAGAGCTGCGTCTTTTTCAAGATGCAAAGATCCTGCGGCTCGTGCCGAGCCACACTCAGCGACGGGGACTGTCAGGTCATCTGCGTTTCCTGCCTGGGTGAGGATCATGCGGCTTTCGCTCTCGTCGATGGCGGATGCCCTCACTGTGAGCTACTGCTGATGGTGACTCTGAGGACTCGCCTGGCATCATTCTCAGAGCCTGCACTTCAGCCCGCTGTAGCGCCGCGCCGTAAAAGCGCCGTGCCCAGCGCGGCCCCGAGCCTTCTCCTGCCCGCCAAAGCTCGCCGGTTCGCCCGCCAGCTTCGCCGGCATCGCTCGAGTCCCTCACCGACGGACAGCGGCCGCCGTCTGCCGCCGCTTCCGCCATTAAGGTTGATGAAACAGCCCCGAGCCTTCTCCAGCCCGTGATAGCTCGCCGGTTCGCCCGCCAGCTTCACCAGCTTCACTGGAGTCGGTCGCTGACGGACAACGGCCGCCGCGCGCCACCGCTTCCGCCATTAATGACGACGAGATAGCTGCATCTGTAGAGAAGGCCAGCTGCTCTATCCTGGCGTCGGACAGTGAGGATTGGGCGAGCTCTGTGGACCTCCCCCTTCTGCCCGCGAGTCGTCAGGGAAACGGGCCAGCATCAAAACCGCGGCTAGCTTTCTTTATGTTATAAGAAAGCTACCCCGCCCCCGCCCCCCGTGGGCATGCCTCACAGGCGAAATGAAGAAAGAGTGTATTTTTAGTCCCGCCGAGGCTGGACCAATCTCCATTTCTCAAACATTTCTCAGCTCCTCTTAGTTTGAGCGGCTGAAAATGTCAATATTGCAGCAATGAGCCTGTTGTATAACATGCACGCCTGCAAACAAACGCCAAACCACACACAAACTGTGATGACGCTCTCTTATGCGCTCGAGCTATTTTAAGCTTTTGTCGTTTCCCCCTGTGGCTCAGTGGCGAAACCCAAAGCCTTCGCACGGGAGACCCATGTTCGATCCCAGGTCTCGCTGCAGATAAAAATTTGGTCTCGCCCCGGCCAGACTTGCACCGAAACTTTTCGCTCGTTCAGTTCCAAGAAAATGTGACTGTTGCAGTGTATTTTGCAGTAAACAAGCCGGTACCATGGCCCGCTTGACTGCACAAGAATGCCGTTTCCCAGGCGACCCAGAAAAATTATATAAGCAGGGGCGGCAGTGGCTCAGTGGTTCATGTAGGTTGTCTACAAACCGAAAGGTTGGTGGTTCAATCCCCGGTTCCACCTGACCAAGTGTCGAGGTGTCCATGAGCAAGACACCTAACCCCAACTGCTCCCGACGAGCTGGGTGGCGCCTTGCATGGCTGACACCGCCGTCGGTGTATGAATGTGTGTATGAATGGGTGAATGTGAGGCAAATATGTAAAGCGCTTTGGTGGCCATTCGGTCTGTGAAAGCGCTATATAAATGCAGTCCATTTACCATTTACCAGTGTATTTTCTGGTATTCCGGCCACAGCCGATGGTGTTATGAGTGTAATAAAAATGCCCACAGCACAGTGTTCATTTCTACACCAAACACAGTGCAGGGCACGCACAAATGAGATTGACTCATGTCATTGTGCATTAAATGTAGTGAATGTGCCCACAACCCAGTGCCCACAAACACTACACACTGCATGTGCCACATTTTCTGTAAAACAAAACCAACACACATACAGTCAGCTAAAACCCACGGTGTTTAAGTCTCGCCGCGGCCAGACTCCACCGAAACTTCTCGCTCGTTCAGTTCCAAACAATGTGACTGTTCCAGTGTATTTCGCAGTAAACAAGCCGGCACCACAGCCCGCTTGCCTGCACACAAATGCCATTTTTACGGCGACCCAGATAAATCCCAAAAGAGTGTATTTTCTGGTATTCCGGCCACGGCCGATGGTGTTATGAGTGTTGTTAGAATGCCCACGTCTCAGTGCCCATTCCCACACAGAGACACAGCCCGCCACAGTTCAGGGCTAGCACAAATAAAATCGACTCATGTCGATTGTGCAAAAATGTACTGAATGTGCCCACGACACAGTGCCCACAAACACAACACGGTGCGTGTCCCTCGTTTTCTGTAAAAACGAAACCGACACACATTCAGTCAGCACAAGCCGACGGTGTTCTCAGTGCAGTGAATGTGCCCGCCGTCCCGCGCCCACATTCCTTCACAGACACGCTCAACCCCACGGGGTTTGTCCCGCTCTCTCTCTCTCCATAACCTGTCATAGAGAATTCGAGCGCGACCAGGCTGCCCGCCGTGATCGGCGCGCCTCCCGCCTCGCACACTATAAACACAGTGTTTATGTCTCAGCACACCGAAGCTCTGCAGCCGCCGCTATGCCGCGGCCAGAGCCCTGATTTCATTCTACCCCTAGCTATTCACGCAGATGCGTGGGCAAAGCTTCCCGGGGTATCAGAATGGGTGTTGAACACTATAAAAAGAGGCTATTCGCCACAGTTCGCTCGACGTCCCTGCCGTTACACGGCGCGAGTCGAAACCACGGTAAACAACGAAGTCTCTCATCTACTTCGAGCCGAAATAGCGAAACTGCTGAGCAAAGGGGCCATAGAACCTTTATCTCAGGCTCAGAGCGAAGGGGGGCTATACAGCAGATATTTTCTGGTACCGAAAAAAGACGTGGGTCTCAGGCCCATTCTAGATCTGCGACAGCTGAACAGAGTGCTTATGAAGCACCAGTTCAGAATGCTGACAACCAGGAAAATCCTCGCGCAAGTGCGCCAGGGAGACTGGTTTATGTCAATAGATCTGAAAGACGCCTATTTCCAAATACAAATAGCGTCACGTCACAGGCGATTCTTCAGATTCGCCTACGAGGGCCAGGCATATCAATACACAGTCCTACCGTTCGGCCTATCCCTATCACCCCGTACATTTACAAGGTGCATGGACGCGGCCCTCGCACCCCTGAGACTTCAGGGCATGCGAGTTTTGGACTACTTGGACGATTGGCTGATTCTAGCTCGATCACATTCAGAGCTCATAGAACACAGAACCACATTACTTGAGCATCTCGAGAATCTGGGTCTCACAGTCAATTGGGCGAAGAGTTCGCTGTTCCCCAGCCAGAAGATCTCTTTTCTGGGAACAGTACTGGACTCGCTGTCTATGATAGCACGTCTGTCGCCAGAGTGAGAACTGGACATTCAGCGCGCCGCGAAATCCTATCGCCGCGGCTCTATAGTCCCGCTCAAAGGTTTCAGAAAATGCTGGGCCTCACGGCCTCGGCATCTTCAGTACTCCAGCTGGGCCTGCTTCGCATACGCCCACTGCAGTTATGGCTGAAAGTGCGAGTTCCACCCCGGGCATGGACCTCTGGTCTGTTTCACCTCAGGGTCGACATGAAATGCGTTTCGGCTCTGGAACCTTGGAAAATAGCCGACTGGTATCAGTCAGGCGTGAGTCTGGGGACTCCCTCGAGTGTGACGGTGGTGTCCACGGATGCCTCCACCTCGAGATGGGGAGCGCTGCTCGAGGGCAGACCGTTCTTCGGCCAGTGGTCAGAACGGGGAAAGCTCCTACATAAATGCCAGTCGACAACGCGCTATGGCGCTTTTGTCCCCAGATAAAAGGCCGCCACGTCTTAGTCCGTTTGGACAACATGTCAGTGGTGGCATACATAAATCGCCAGGGTGGCGTCAGGTCCCGAAACCTTACAGGCTGACGGAACGCCTCCTGGTCTGGGCTCAGCACAACCTGCTTTCTCTGAAAGCAGCGCATGTGCCTGGTCGCCTGAATCTGGGACCAGACCGTCTGTCCAGAAACAATGTCCCAGCAGGGGAATGGTCGCTGCACCTGCAGACGATCCAACTGCTGTGGGAGACATTCGGCAGAGCGCAGGTGGACCTGTTCGCGTCCCAAGAAAAAGCTCACTGTCCGAACTTTTTCTCCAAGAGCAGGGATGCGCTGGCCCACGTATGGCCCCGCTGCCCCCTCTATGTTTTTCCCCCCCTCTCGCTCCAGCCTCAAGTGCTGGAACGAATCAGGGAAAACGGATGCCCAGTGCTACTCGTGGCTCCGCTCTGGACAAACCAGAATTGGTTCCCAGTCCTAATGCGGCAGACCAGCACTGCCCCGTGGCCGATACCGGTGAGGAGAGACCTCCTCTCTCAGGCAAAGGGCTCGATTTGGCATCCTCGCCCGGAATTATGGTCCCTACATGCATGGGCCATCAACGGGTACCCGCTAACCTCCCAGAGGGAGTGTTAAATACAATCACGCAGGCTAGAGCCCCGTCTACTAGACGGCTCTATTCCTCAAAGTGGTCAGTGTTCTCTGCCTGGTGTCAAGCTCAGGGCGGGGTTACGGAAGTGCTCTCCTTCCTTCAGGAGCTGCTGGATAAGGGCAGAACCCCATCCAGGCTCAAAGTATACGTGGCGGCCATAGCGGCGCTTGCAAAGCTGACGTCTGGCCAGTCACTGGGGAAAACGACCTGGTCGTGCGATTCCTCAGGGGAGCTCGGAGGCTGAATCCTCCCAGATCCCCCTCAGTCCCTGTGTGGGACCTTTCTACGGTTTTGGAAGCCATGAAAGGTGCCCCATTCGAGCCAATCCATTTGTCAGACATAAAACATCTGTCTCTCAAAACGGTATTCCTTATGGCTCTCGCTTCAGTGAAGCGCGTAGGGGACTTGCCAGCGCTTTCGGTAAGCGCGTCATGCATGGAGTTTGGGCCTAATGATTCAGAAGTCATACTCAAACCAAGGCACGGGTACATGCCCACATCCCTCAACACACCGTTCAGGGCCCAGGTTATTTCACTGTGCGCCCTCCCGGTTCGTGATGAGGAGAAGGATGCGAGTCTCCTCTGCCCTGTCAGGGCACTGAGAGCTTATGTGTCCCGCTCGTCGGTCTTCAGACAGACTGAACAGCTCTTCGTTTTGTTTGGCGGACGCTCCAAGGGACTGGCCGCATCAAAACAGAGCCTATCCAGATGGATAGTCAACGCCATAGCACTGGCTTACACTTCTAAGGGCCTTCAGTGTCCTTTGGGTGTCAGAGCGCATTCCACGAGAGGCGTGGCCTCGTCGTGGGCGTTGTATAGTGGGGTTACCGATATCTGTACGGCCGCGGGCTGGGCCTCGCCGTCTACATTTATAAGGTTTTACGACCTAGAGGTTCCCGCCTTACAAGCCAAGCTTCTGTCGGTATAGAATTCAGTGCTATCTGCCCCGCTGTGCCGGCCCAGATGCTGAGTTTTGCTGTGCATCGCTCACTGAGCGATAAAACAGCTCCATTGGTGTTGAATATCCCATACTATTACCCACTTCAGGCTGAACACGTTCACCCTGTCTGCGTGAAACACTGTTAACATAACTAGCTCCTGTAGGATGCTATTTCATGGGGAATGATGCTTGCAGCCTCTCTTCTCCGACTCTCTGTGAGTCTATGGTGATTATGCACTATATGAGCCCCGGGTTACTGCCCTCGGGACTTTGGTGTCGGATCCCAGTACGCACGGCGTTTTGCATTTGGCGCTTTTCCACTACACAGTACCAGCTCGCCTTGGCTCGGCTCGGCTCGACTCGACTCGCCTTTGTTTGGTTTTCCACTGTGTAAAAGTTGTACCTGTACCTGCTTTCGGGTACTTTTTTTCGTACCACCTCCGGCGAGGTTCTAAGCGAGCTAAGGCGATACTAAAATGTGACGTAATACAATGCCGACTGCTGATTGGTCAGAGAGAATCGTCACTATTCACTGTGTCATCATTGCACGCGGCAGACGGAGTATCCAGAATAACCAGAGAATAACCCCGCCATTTTTAAATAGTTTGCCCAGATATACTAAACTTACTATTATGGCAACTCGGAAGAATACGCCGTGGTCAAACGAGGAGGTGCAGACTTTCCTATGTTTGGTAGCCGAAGAAAGGATCCAGCGAGAGCTTGATGGGGCAACGAGGAACGAAAAAGTGTATCAAGAAATCTCCGAACTGCTGTCCACACATGGCTACAACAGGACTTTCCAGCAATGTAGGGAAAAGTTAAAAAAACTGAAAAGTGACTACAGAGCTGTAAAGGACCACAATGGCCGCAGTGGTTCAAACCGAAAAAGCTGGAAGTGGTACGAACAGATGGACGGTATCTACGGCCATAGACCGGCGAGCAACGGGAGGGAGGGTGGACTTGACTCGGCCACCAGTTTGTTGGAGTCGCTGTTGGAGGATGGTAAGTGTTTAAAATTTACATTACATTAATCATGTAGGCGCACTCTGCTTGAGAGTTTTGTTTTCTGTAGGCTGGCTTTTGAAAAGCTGAAGCTCACTTATAACATCGAAGACTGTAAACTTGTGTCGCAGATAACAATTGCTGCTACCGCTAACTATCTGCCATTGCTATTTTCGTATTGTGTTGACTTTTGTATGATCTTTCTATCTAGATTCCTTTTCGACGAGCGAGAATGGTTCAGTGACTCCCACTGATGCCACGTCGGCACCGGAACCAGCGGCACCATCGACACCAACAAGACCAGCAGCGTCGACACTGAGACCCGCAGCAGCGTCGACACCGGCAACCGGTTAGTATAATTGGAGAAAAAGTAAACTCTTCTAGCCTGTTGTCTGTGAATCTATACACACTTTTTAATATATCATTAATCGTATCAATAACTCATTAATTATATCGTAAACGTACTTGCATAACAACAGGAAGCATTCCCAGTTATGGGAATGCAGGATTCATTAATAAACCTGTTCAGTATTTTTATAACTTTCCAGACGTACACCTATACTGTACACATGGTATTTTAAAGTTGACATTTACTAAAATAGTTGGGCTCAGATGTTAAGTCGTTATATACTATATAAGTAATAGTAAGTTGTGGGCTTGTCTTTTTTTATGTAGAAGCTGTAATGATAATACATGTGAACAATTTACAACACACACAACCTTTGAATGAAACGTGACTTGTCCGTTTTTCTTTATAACTCATTCATTGTAATTATTTTTTTGGCCAGGACGGAGGAAACGAAAGAGGGAACAGGAGCATCTGACTGTCCTGAGGGAGATGCAGACATCGGATGTCGAGCAGCTGGAATTGAACCGGGCACAGCGGGAGCGCCATTTACAGATGGCACTCGATGATGCAGCACATGCCCGAGAACTAGAAGCGGCTTTAAGGAGAGAGGAGATGGCTGCAATGTCGTCCTTCAACCAGGCCTTTCTGGGAACCCTGAGCCAGCTTGTCCAGGCACTGAACCGGCGGGATGCTGTTCCACCGCCCCTGGACTGAAACCCCATTGTTTATTTTAATTTAATGTTTGCACTACATGTAACATATGTATATAGTTGGATGTGTGAATTTATATTATTATATTTTTTTCTATTTGTATGCGTGTTTAAATAAAACCTTTTTGAAACTTATTACAAACAGTGTCTTTTTTTGATGGTTTGCCTTTTTACAAGGGTTTAAACAAGTATTTTCAGATTTTATACTGTGATAACCTTTAATGAAAAACAGCAGAGACAACATATTTAATGATAATGTATTTATTTAGCAATTAAAATAACGCATCAGACCCTCCCGTACATCTCTGCCCTCCTCCTCAACACCCTGTGCCACTGGCACCACAGGCTCTGCTGCTGCAGGTGCATCCCAGTCATCGTCATAGTCCTCTCCATGACTCTCACAAAGGTTATGCAAAGCAAAGCAAGTAAGAATCATAGATTTCACGATTGTAACATCACAGTCATTTCTTTTCATGAGGCAACGCCACCTTCCCTTCAGTCTACCAAAAGCGTTTTCAACCACTACCCGTGCTCGACATATTTTCTTGTTGTAGATCTGCTGTTCTACTGTCAGCCGTCCAGTGTCAGTGAATGGCTTTAGGAGCCAGTTCTGCAGGGGATAGGCAGAATCTCCCAGGATGTAGTAAGCAACATTCACCCCACCAATATTCCTGGTGTAAGCTGGAAAGTGGTTGCCACGGCTGGCCAACTCCCACAATGTGGACAGTCTTAAAACACGAGCATCATGCAAGCTGCCAGGCAGTCCTGCAAACACGTTCCAGAACAGTCCTTTTCCATCTACAACACCTTGAAGGACCTTGTCTCTCCATCACTGGATGCAGTTTGTTGTACAAATATATGAATGTTTCTTCCGACATTCTGAAGTTCTGAACCCACTGCGCGTTTGTGAAACCAGGAACAATAACATCCCACCACTCGGTAGCTCGGTTGAAAGCCCAAACAGACGGTTTGCCGCGGCGACTTTGCAAAGCTAAACAGATCTGAAACACATAAACCATGCACATTTTAGTACGTAATACTGGTAGCTATAAAGTTGATTAAATACTTTGCATATAGTATAGTATTTACACATATAGAAACGTAAGCTATGTTAGCATAACTTACCCTCTTGCGTCGGCTTTGAACAACCGGATTCGTCTCGTAGTCTGAACTCTGCAGTAATTCCCAAACTCTCCTGTTTTTTTCAGCAGTGTTTCGTTTTGCTGCCCTCAGCCTCTCATGAAACAACGTTTGTCTTCTTGCTGTGAGAAACAGCCACATCCAGAGGATCAAAAACAGCATACACTCGATTTCCTCCATTGTCCTGTGTGTGTGGGTAGCGGATGTGTGTCGCGTATAAGATTACGTCACGGCAGTTTCCTGCGGCGTCGCTATGACTACCGGGTACTATTTGTGGCGGTACAATCTGCAATGGAAAACGGAGCGAAAAGCGAGCCGAGTCGAGGCGAGCCGAGGCGAGTCGAGCCGAGTCGAGCTGGTACTGGTAATGGAAAAGCGCCAATTGTGTTCCCCATAGCGTAAGATATTACGCAATACGAGAGATACTCTCGTAAGAGAACGTACTCGGTTACTAACGTAACCTCGTTCTCTCTAGAGAGGGAACGAGTACTGCGTATCTTGCCGTGCATACACAGCTCTGGTTCGCTTCGGCGATGAAAAACAGTGTACCAGCCTTATCGAGCTATAGTTATAGGGCGAGACCACGCCCTTTCTGGCGGGACGTGACGAAATGGGCGCGAAATGCCCCCATTGGATATGGTGTCACGCAGCGCCTCTCTCGATAGACTGTTGCTGTTGCCGCAGGGCAGCCAATAGGCGCGCGAGCCGTCCTGCCTATGTCTGCATGCTGCTGCACAGCGTTTTACATTAATTCAAAATTAAGGATAATTTTTGGCTTCAATATCTCGTGGAAAAGAGGTTTTCCCCATAGCGTAAGATATTACGCAGTACTCGCTCCCTCTCTAGAGAGAACCGAGGTTACGTTAGTAACCGAGTACGTTTTAAACTACTCTTTATTGTCAGAACATATCATGACAAACACTTGCCAAACAGGTGAACATTTCACAAATCTGAGGTAGAACATTCAAACATTTGTCATTTTTCCTTAACAAAATGAATATCTTAATAGAAAATGTTATTTCTCAGTTTCTGCATGTGCTAATGGGAGATATTGTTTCAAGTCTTGAAACAGGTTTGTGTTGCCTGACTTTAATGGCACGTATCTTCAGCACAGTTTGCAGTGCAGGCTGCAATATTAATATTACATGTTTTGTCTCGAAATGCATATTTGACAGTGAGTTGACAGTAGTATTAGCTTGAGTTAGGATGCAGATTTACTATGTTAAATTTATGTTCATTAGCAAAAACAGTGTTACTGTCTGTTTAAAAAAAAATTAATGACCTTAATTTTATTTGGTAAAATTTTATATTCTGACTGTTTGAATTTTATTAATGATTAACCATTGGTCATCCAGTAACTGTCACGTTTTCTATGTGTTATTAGTTCAGTTTTGTGATCTTGTTCACCCCCGTCTTTTGTGATTTTGGTTCAGTCCTGTTAGTTTTTTCCCGCTCCTCGTTTGTGTTCAGTTTCTTCACCTGTGTTCAGTTAATTATCCCATTAGTCCCAGTTCTTTTAAGCCCTGTGTTTTCCCTCAGTGTTTGTTGGTCGTCGTCGATGTAAGGTTGTGTGTTTTTGAAGTCCTGGAGTTTCCTTTGTTTCTGTATGTTCCTGTAAGTTTAGTTTGCAAATAAATCAACTATACTTCAGTTCCCGTGTCCTCGTCTTCGGCATCCTGCAACAACCCTGACAGAACGACCAACCTATTAAAAAAAAAGATGAGCCGAAGGAGGAATAACAAGAAGGTGAGCCCCATGGAAATACCAATCCTCTTCCAGAAGGAGCTCTCTCTTGAGGAGTATGCGGGGCGTTACCTAGACCTCTATGATGACATGACTCAGGATGAAGAGGAACTGAAACAGAGTTTCTGGGGTGGTCTGAGAGACCCGCTAGCCCAGATAATTCTGGTAAAGGACCTAAAAATGTCCTTCTTGGAGTTTGTGGATCACACGCTGTGGGCGTGTGGATCCAACTACCGCGTAGAAGATCTCCCACTCCAGCCAGTTCCAGGCCCGCCAGCGCCTGAGCCCATCGCCTGCCCGCCAGCGCCTGAGCCCATCGCCTGCCCGCCAGCGCCTGAGCCCATCGCCTGCCCGCCAGCGCCTGAGCCCATCGCCTGCCCGCCAGCGCCTGAGCCCATCGCCTGCCCACCAGCGCCTGAGCCCATCACCTGCCCACGTCTGCTGATCCAGAGACTGTTCCCATTCCTCAGCCAGTGTTTGTTCTGGAGCACACCACACGTGAGTCCACACGAGAAGACACAGCGCTGATTGTGATGTCTGCGGCGATTCTGTGTGTGTGGGCTACACGAACATCAGCTCTGGCCCATGAGTCCAGTTCCGAGTCCCATGATGTACTGGCCCCGTCCAGTTCCGAGTCCCATGATGTGCTGGCCCCGTCCAGTTCCGAGTCCCATGATGTGCTGGCCCCGTCCAGTTCCGAGTCCCATGATGTGCTGGCCCCGTCCAGTTCCGAGTCCCATGATGTGCTGGCCCCGTCCAGTTCCGTGTCCCATGATGTGCTGGCCCCGTCCAGTTCCGAGTCCCATGATGTGCTGGCCCCGTCCAGTTCCGAGTCCCATGATGTGCTGGCCCCGTCCAGTTCCGAGTCCCATGATGTGCTGGCCCCGTCCAGTTCCGAGTCCCATGATGTGCTGGCCCCGTCCAGTTCCGAGTCCCATGATGTGCTGGCCCCGTCCAGTTCCGAGTCCCATGATGTGCTGGCCCCGTCCAGTTCCGAGTCCCATGATGTGCTGGTCCCGTCCAGTTCCGAGTCCCATGATGTGCTGGTCCAGTCCAGTCCTGCGCCAGAGCCCGTTGATCCTGCGCCAGAGCCCGTTGATCCTGCGCCAGAGCCCGTTGATCCTGCGCCAGAGCCCGTTGATCCTGCGCCAGAGCCCGTTGATCCTGCGCCAGAGCCCGTTGATCCTGCGCCAGAGCCCGTTGATCCTGCGCCAGAGCCCGTTGATCCTGCGCCAGAGCCCGTTGATCCTGCGCCAGAGCCCGTTGATCCTGCGCCAGAGCCCGTTGATCCTGCGCCAGAGCCCGTTGATCCTGCGCCAGAGCCCGTTGATCCCACTGATCCTGCACCAGAGCCCACTGATCCTGCACCAAATGCACCAGAGCCCACTGATCCTGCGTCAGTCCTGTCCAGCCCAGAGTTTCCTTTGCCGCTGGTCCTGCTTAGCTCAAAGCCCTCTTCACCGCTGGTTCTGCCCAGCCCAAGACCCCCTTTGCTGCGGGATCCCCCCTTTCCTGTCAATTTCCCCATTAAAATTTTGGGGGGGCGCCCACCCGAAGGGTCCTCACCGCCATGGCCGCCCGAAGGGTCCTCACCGCCATGGCCGCCCGAAGGGTCCTCACCGCCATGGCCGCCCGAAGGGTCCTCACCGCCATGGCCGCCCGAGGGTCCGACAGCTCCGCCCCCTGGACGCCCGAGGGTCCGAGAGCTCCGCCCCCTGGACGCCCGAGGGTCCGACAGCTCCGCCCTGGACGCCCGAGGGTCCGACAGCTCCGCCCTGGACGCCCGAGGGTCCGACAGCTCCGCCCTGGCCACGCCCACAGCCGAGTCCGACAGCTCCGCCCTGGCAACGCCCACAGCCGGGTCCGACAGCTCCGCCCTGGTCACGCCCACAGCCTGCTCCGCCCTGGTCACGCCCACAGCCTGCTCCGCCCTGGCCACGCCCACAGCCTGCTCCGCCCTGGCCACGCCCACAGCCTGCTCCGCCCTGGCCACGCCCACAGCCTGTTCCACCCCGGTTCCCCGAGCTACCAGCTCCGCCCTGGAGGCTTCCCATCCCTGCACCACCATGCCCTCGTCAGCCTCAAGGGCGCCCACCCTCCCACCCCTTTGGATGTTATACGGCGCGAGGATGCGCCTTCGGGGAGGGGGAGGTTCTGTCACGTTTTCTATGTGTTATTAGTTCAGTTTTGTGATCTTGTTCACCCCCGTCTTTTGTGATTTTGGTTCAGTCCTGTTAGTTTTTTCCCGCTCCTCGTTTGTGTTCAGTTTCTTCATCTGTGTTCAGTTAATTATCCCATTAGTCCCAGTTCTTTTAAGCCCTGTGTTTTCCCTCAGTGTTTGTTGGTCGTCGTCGATGTAAGGTTGTGTTTTTGAAGTCCTGGAGTTTCCTTTGTTTCTGTATGTTCCTGTAAGTTTAGTTTGTAAATAAATCAACTCTACTTCAGTTCCCGGGTCCTCGTCTTCGGCATCCTGCAACAACCCTGACAGTAACATTCATTTAGATCATGATAACCACAGATAAAACCAGGCATGGCCTATAGCACCTCACTATCTTAGCAAAATATAACTTTATGGTTTCTATGGTATTTGTATGAAAAACAGTAGACTAAATACATTATTAATTAAATATTGTAATTATATAGTCCTTTAATATATTGTCTTAAACATTAATAATATAATACAATACAATATGTATATCCCACATTTCATGGTGCAGTTAATATTACTTGGCTAACGTTAATGATGGGAAATTGTAGACGGAAAAGCCTTCTGACTGTATTGTTGCGAACAGTGTTTCTCCTGTTTGTCAGTGCAGTTTCATCTGACTTTAAACTGGTTTAAATCACGGAGACATGTGTTCTTCGCTGAATTCAAGCGCTTCTCACTGGATCTCGTGAGATAGAGAGATCAGAGTAAACGCGTCTGCTAGTGAGCTCGCGCTGCGCTGCCGTTTGGACTTTGAGCCGAGCAGATAAATGGTCCGTGTGGCGCGCGGTTCAAATGAGTTTCAAATCGAATATTTATCAAACTCTTGATATCTTTAATCGAGAAAAAATTATATCGCGATAATTATTATATCGCCCAACCCTACTTCGACGTGATTTGCGTCTGTTAGTAATAGTGTAAATAGTTTACACAGTGTAAAAGAGCTCACAAACGGAGAGATCAGATGAAAGGTTGTGTAGAAGAGAAAGGAAACAACAAGAAAATAAAATAAACAACAAGAAATTAATACTCAAGTGCCTTGTCGGTGTCCTTGCTCGGTGGAGTCGCAGGTAACTTAGAGTCGTTGGTATTCACTAACCGATTATATACACGCCTAATACACTTTTTTTTATTGTCTATGCTAATACCTCGTTATTGAATACAGCTCCAGCCTTTCTGAATATAACTGTTGTTTTTCATTCAATACCGAGTAAATCCCGTGAGCATTGAGCCAAACTAGCTTGTGTATTTCCGCTACGAGAGCTGCTGTTTGAGCAGGTTTGGGTTCAGAGTCTCTGATCATGTGAAATCTGCCTCCACATTAATTGATCATTTCTCCAGCGATCCCTCGGATGCTCCTGTCAAACGCTCCTGGTGATTTTGCTGCAGAAGAACAATGCAGTAGGCCTACTGAGGAACTTATGAAAACAAACAGAAAGTCCTGTCAAGTCCATCGCTGCGGCTATAAAATAAATAATAAGTATAAATGTAAGTATTCTAGTCACTTGATAAACTAAGGTTGAGCCACTGCAGTCACTTGGACTATTTTAACAATGTTTTCCCAACTTTTCTGGGCCGGCCCGGCAGAATGGAATTACATAGAAGCCTATGAAGGAGTGAGACAGCTTTAAGATTTCATCAAAAATATCTTCCATTTTGTTCCAAAGATGAACGAAAGTCTTACGGCGTTGGAACAACATGAGGGAGAGTAGGCCTACTGACAGAATTTTCATTTTTGGATGAACTAACTAACCCTTTAAAGGTGCAGTGTGTGATTTTTAGTGCCATCTAGTGGTGAGGTTACGAACTGCAACCAACAAAAGTTACGGTGGCCGACAAGAAAATATGTCATTGTCTGAGACAGCAGAGAGTAGCCAGTTCAGCAATGAGGTTTCTTTACAAGGATAAATTAAGAAATTATGTTTACTTAATTATTCAGTAAAACCATGTTATTGCAAATATTATTGTTACTTGTTCATCATTGTGTCAGTGTTTTATTCGCTGAACTAAGCTTGCTTCCTTGCACAAAGAGCAACATAGTAACAAAACGCGTTTGTCCATTTAGGGCCACCGTAGAAACATGTCGGCGCATTTCAATGTAAGGGAACCCGCGGTGTGTGTAGACAGAAACTGCTCATTCTAAGGGTAATACAAATATAACGGTTCATTAAGTAAGGTCTTTATACACCACTGAAAACTTCTTGTTCAAGGTAGGGAGGAAACGCGCTCTGTAGCGCTGTGTGTTCGCTGTCGGCTACGCTAGAAACATGACCACACAATATGTCGACCTCCATAGAAGGGGGCGCCCGCGGTTATGGAGATATAAATGTCTCATTCTAAGTTAAAAAAACATGACGTTTCATTATTCAAGGACTTTATACACCACTGAAAACATAGTTATGGATCTTATATTGCATGTCTGTAAATAGATCCTCAGAAATATTACACAATGCACCTTTTACATGACTGAAAACGATTGACATACAGGTATCTTCATTGGGTAAAAGGAATTCAACTCTCCACTCTCTTGAGAATTGTTCATAGAGCTTAGCTGGTAGTCACTCTTAGTGGCAGGAGGGTGGGCGGGGCTGGCTTCCATTCCCTCGAACTCCACGAGGACTCTGATGGACACAGCGATGGACGGTGTTGCCGGCTTACATCCATGGGGCCTCATTTATAACCGTTGCGTACGCACAAAACAGGCCCTGAAAGATGCATATGCCGCTTCCGACACAAAAGTTGTGATTAATAAAAACAAACTTGACGGGAAAATTTCCACAGCTGCATGCAAACTCTGACCCATGCGTACAAACGTTTTGGAGATGGAGCAGTTTGGTGACACCCCGATGGTGAGCTGGAGTTACATGCCTTTTTAGTCACTTTTAGACAGAAAATCTAAAGAAAATTATACATATACAGAAAGATAATTCAAATATAATTTCACTCACCAAGCCTATCACTTGAAGCAAATTATGAAAGCATATGGGAAGCAATATTCAATTTGAAATGTAATATGCAAAATGACAATGCAATATGTACAATGACAATGCAATATGTAAAATGGCAATGCATTTCTGTAGCCTATTTAAATTTACATTTTCCATTACATTTGTGCAACGTTTGGAGCAAAATGAAAATGATAATTCAATTATATCAATTACATTTGCCATTTCATACACTAGTTTTAATATGTAAATTGAATAGTATGTATCCATCCCTTCTTAAATGTCCGCGCCAGTGAGCGCGTTGGGCCGTTTAGTGAAACTGACGTATATGCCTATCTATAACGGCAGATGAAGTAAAACCGTAAATCTTCATTTTGAGTCCGATTCATAAATACAGTGCATGTTCACAATAACTATATAGTTTAAATAAATAAAAGAATGGTTTAAACTATGTTTTACTTCTGATATAAACATTTAGATTAAATATGCAATGAATTATCATTACTGTCAAGTTACAACATTTGTTATATTCAATAAATAGAAATATTTGTTGTGGATGCAATGCTTTCGAACACTTTTCCTCTGGCATGCTGTGTTTCAATGTTTTAACTACAGAGATAATTTCTTGTCATGATAATAGAAGTCTGTCTGAGAAAATAGTTTCTTGCAAATAACGCACAACAAGGTCTATCCGTTTCCATTAAAAATATAAATCAATTAAAAATACTATTAAAAAATACTAAGCTCCATATCTGTTTATTTCGGGGAGGAGACTCATGTGTGCACAATCTTCCGCTGACTGGGATTTATAAAGTGAATTCTGCACAGGTTCTGGCGTACGCACAACAGGACCAGACAACAATGGTGAGGAAGTTGACTGCTGATATAGTGAGTGCTGATTGCTGAGAGTGATAATGAGGGTCACAGCTTTCAGGTGCAGGCTATTGAGGGACTCTGGCCAGGGACATAAGGGACTCTGGTCAGGGACTGGAGCATTCTCTGGACTTTGGACAGGGACTGGAGCCATCTCTGAACTCTGGTCAGGGACTGGAGACATCTCTGAACTCTGGTCAGGGACTGGAGCCATCTCTGGACTTTGGTCAGGGACTGGAGCCATCTCTGAACTCTGATCAGGGACTGGAGCCATCTCTGAACTCTGGTCAGGGACTGCAGCCATCTCTGGACTTTTGAGCAATCTCTGGACTCTGCTCAGGGACTGAAGCCATCTCTAGACTCTGGTCAGGAACTGGAGCCATCTGTAGACTCTGGTCAGGGACTGCAGCCATCTCTGGACTTTTGAGCAATCTCTGGACTCTGCTCAGGGACTGAAGCCATCTCTAGACTCTGGTCAGGAACTGGAGCCATCTGTAGACTCTGGTCAGGGACTGGAGCCATCTCTAGACTCTGGTCAGGGACTGGAGCCATCACTGGACTGTGCTCAGGGGCTGGAGCCATCTCTAGACTTTGGTCAGGGACTGGAGCCATCTCTAGACTCTGGTTAGGGACTGGAGCCATCTCTAGACTCTGGTCAGGGGCTGAAGCCATCTCTGGACTTTTGAGCAATCTCTGGACTCTGCTCAGGGACTGGAGCCATCTCTAGACTCTGGTCAGGGGCTGAAGCCATCTCTGGACTTTTGAGCAATCTCTGGACTCTGCTCAGAGACTGGAGCCATCTCTAGACTCTGGTCAGGGGCCGGAGTCATCTCTGGACTCTGTCAGGGGATAGAGCCATCTCTAGATTTTGGTCAGGGACTGGAGCCATCTCTGGACTCTGGGCAGGAACTGGAGCCATCTCTGGACTCTAGTCAGGGGCTGGAGCCATCTCTGGACTTTTGAGCAATCTCTGGACTCTGCTCTGGGACTGGAGCCATCTCTAGACTCTGGTCAGGGACTGGAGTCATCTCTGGTCTTTGGTCAGGGGCTGGGGCCATCTCTGGACTCTGGTCAGGGCCTAGAATAATCTCTGGACTTTGGTCAGGGGCTGGAGCCATCTCTGGACTCTGTCATCTCTGGACTCTGGTCAGGGCCTGGAGTCATCTCTGGACTTTGGTCAGGGGCTGGAGCCATCTCTGGACTCTGGTCAGGGCCTAGAATCATCTCTGGACTTTGGTCAGGGGCTGGAGCCATCTCTGGACTCTGGTCAGGGGCTGGAGCCACCTCGTGACTTTGGTCAGGGGCTGGAGCCATCTCTGGACTCTGTCATCTCTGGACTCTGGTCAGGGCCTGAAGTCATCTCTGAACTCTGTTCAGGGCCTAGAATCATCTCTGGACTTTGACCAGGGGCTGGAGCCATCTCTAGACTCTGGTCAGGGACTGGTGCCATCTCTGGGCTCTGGTCAGGGGCTGGAGCCATCTCTGGACTCTGGTCAGGGGCTGGAGCCATCTCTGGACTCTGGTCAGGGGCTGGAGCCATCTCTGGACTTTGGTCAGTGGCTGGAGCCATCTCTGGACTCTGGTCAGGGCCTGGAGCCATCTCTGGACTCTGGTCTGGGCCTAGAATCATCTCTGGACATTGATCAGGGGCTGGAGCCATCTCTGGACTCTGTCATCTCTGGACTCTGGTCAGGGCCTGGAGTCATCTCTGGACTTTGGTCAGGGGCTGGAGCCATCTCTGGACTCTGGTCAGGGTCTGGAGCCATCTCTGGACTCTGGTCAGGGCCTAGAATCATCTCTGGACTTTGGTCAGGGGCTGGAGCCATCTCTGGACTCCGGTCAGGGACTGGAGCCATCTCTGGACTTTGGTCAGGGGCTGGAGCCATCTCTGGACTTTGGTCAGGGGCTGGAGCCATCTCTGGACTCTGGTCAGGGGCTGGAGCCATCTCTGGACTTTGTCAGGGGCTGGAGCCATCTCTGGACTCTGTCATCTCTGGACTCTGGTCAGGGGCTGGAGCCATCTCTGGACTCTGGTCAGGGCCTGGAGTCATCTCTGGACTTTGGTCAGGGACTGGAGCCATCTCTGGACTCTGGCTAGGGACTGGAGCCATCTCAGGACTTTGGTCAGGGGCTGGGGCCATCTCTGGACTTTGGTCTGGGGCTGGAGCCATCTCTGGACTCTGGTCAGGGGCTGGAGCCATCTCTGGACTTTGGTCAGGGGCTGGAGCCATCTCTTGACTTTGGTCAGGGGCTGGAGCCATCTCTGGGCTTTGGTCAGGGCCCGGAGTCATCTCTGGACTTTAGAGCAATCTCTGGACTCTGCTCAGGGACTGGAGCCATCTCTAGACTCTGGTCAGGGACTGGAGCCATCTCTTGACTTTGGTCAGGGCCTGGAGACATCTCTGGTCTAACAGAAAGGATGAGGAGTTTTTCAGAGACCGGCTCAGCAGAAGAGCATATAAAACGTATTGTTCTAATAAGCAGTTGCTAGTTATCCAGGGCATTTGTGAGTACAATGGTTCGTTCAAACCTGCGTGATAAAGAGTCATCAGCTCTGCGTCGTCCAGGTAAACTGCCAAAGATAGCTCCAGGAACATCTCTGCCTATTCCGCAAGGGGACGGCCATTCTGAGAGAGGGTGTATAAAAGGTCCAGAAGACGGAGTGGAAAACTCACCTTGATATTTTTTCTTTAAGGTCTGGTCTTCTGTCACGGATGGTTGCAGGAAGGCCACTCCATTTCTGACCATCTATTGTGTTCTGACCGCTATTAAGAAGCTCTGTCTCGCTGTGTCGTCCTCACAGAGGTTTGGTCCAGTGACCAGCATCATTCTTCGACCCTCATCTGTAATTACTGGAGTCTTTACAATCTCTCTGTCCTCCTGTCCACCGTCTTTCTTCCTGACAGAATCTCTGCAGCGCTGAATCTGGAGTCGCCTCGCATTCCCACTATCAGGATCCTCACATCATAATAATGAGAAGCTGGAAGAGAAACAATGAATGCAAATGCAATGAAGGAAAAATGGTGTAAGAAAGACAGAAAACAAGCCTTATTGTATTGACTTTTACTTGTCTTTTTAGGGATTTATACAGGAAAACAAGACCAATATTCTGATGCAGAAAAAGGAAAATCATATAGGTTTGGGAATGACATTAGATTGAGCAAATGAAGACAGTCGTGAGTTATTATAGTTATACTATTTATTTAAAAATGTTTAAACATTAAAGAGAAGATACGCTACCTTCTGCCTGTACAGACATGATGTGAAATGCCAGAATCAGAGTAAAAAGCAACTTGGGTTTTGTCTTGGTTAAAGTTGCAGTCGTCAAGTCTGGCAGATTGAGGGGACTTTCATGGCCCTCCCTCACTACCACCAAGCACCCTCCCATCGAGTTCGTGCTCGTCAGTGCGTGTATATTGTAATCTGTGGCGTGTGCACGAACTGTCAGATCTCACACAGCCCTGCGCTGATTGAACCAAAAGAACCGGGAGCGGTGGGTTTTTGCAAATCAAATAACAGGCTCTAGGTGGAAGTAGAAGCACGTGTTTTTTTTCTAAAACCGGTTGATTTATGTTGTTCTGTCGGAGCATATTGTCGGTTTCAGTGAATATCATAAAAAAAAAATCTTGCCGACTGCAGCCTTAATTTAATCGTACAACCTAAAGAATACTTGTTGCCAAATGTAGCTTTGAACATCTGTGACTTGGATTACCCAGATCAACAAAACTGGAAATGGCCCTTTTTTATTTTATTTTATTTTTTTATAAAGAAACACTGTAATTGTAAATTCTGTTCTGTCTTTTGCTCTGCTCTACAATAATGTAAATGTTCGACTAGACACTAAACCAGTATGACAGGTTTTTTTTTGTATGGGCAAAGGGTGATCAGATCTGAGCGAATTTTGCTGAAGGAAATGACTCTTGTTTTAAATGTACACATACATTTAAAAACACATATATATTTAAAAAAAACATAATGCAATGCAATATTTTCAGATATTTAATAGAGTTCTCCAAATTACTATTAACAGTAGTGCTACATAAAACAAGTAAGAACTGACCAAGCTTTCCATAAGTACTTTGAGAAAACTCATCATCGGCCCTAAAATAAGAAAGACTGAACCAGTGAGCACACAACCACATGAAAAAAACAGTGTAAGAGCTGATAAACCGATCACTTTTTTTAGAGTTTCACTCTTTAAATCCCAATATGCCATTGTAAGCCATAATATTAGCAGCATTATTGTCATCTTCACACCAAGTAGAGCAAACACAGTCACAAACCCCATTGAAAGTGTCGCCCCAATGATACAAAACAGAAATGACCCGAACACAAAAACCGGAGATTCACAACTCTTCTTTTCATTATGAAATATGAATGCATAAGCCCCGGCTGCGACTCCAGGAGCCGCGTGACACGCGATGAGCACATCTGACCACGACCTGACGCTGATGATTGTCCCAAAGACCAGAGATGAACCCAGAACAAATGGTATAGACATAATTGCTATGGACATAAGTATTAAACGAATGAAAATATATGCTATCAAATGCCTTATGGTATCTCTGAAGTTTGGATCGCTGCTACTTCTGCTAAAATCTTCTATTTCTCTGCTGTCTCTTGTAAATATTGTTGCAATTGATGTTATCAAGGCCAAATTTAGAGGTATAGCAACATCTGGATTCAGAAAATGTCTTAGATAGACCATAAACACCACAAGCACTGCAAATTTTGCCCCAAAAATCAACATTTTGTCATTTCCTTCAGTGTAAACAACAAGAGCGGTTAATGAAACAAGGGAAATCCATCCTATGTTTCCAGCTGCTCCTCCTAAAGTGTCATATATTACAGACAAGAGCTGATTTTCTTCATGCACATCTTGACTCGTCTCTTCTGTTTTTAACGTTTGTGAGTAAAACCTATGAGCATTGAGCTGAACTAGCTTGTGTATTTCGGCTACGAGAGCTGCTGTTTGAGCAGGTTTGGGTTCAGAGTCTCTGATCATGTGAAATCTGCCTCCACATGCGTTGATCATTTCTCCAGCGATCCCTCTGGATGCTCCTGTCAAACGTTCCTGGTGATTTTGCTGCAGAAGAACAATGCAGTACTGAAGAACTTCTGCTCCCAGCAGATCCTGGACTCGTTTCACAACATCACACTCTTCTGATTCTTGATCTTCCAGATTCAGGAGCATTAAAACGGCGTGAGGTCCAGGAGCCGAGAGAAACAGCGCTGTTGTGAAGCTCTGTCTCGCTGTGTCGTCCTCACAGAGGTTTGGTCCAGTGACCAGCATCATTCTACGACCCTCGTCTGTAATTACTGGAGTCTTTACAATCTCTCTGTCCTCCTGTCCACCGTCTTTCCTTCCTGACAGAATCTCTGCAGCGCTGAATCTGGAGTCGCCTCGCATTCCCACTATCAGGATCCTCACATCATCATCATCATCATGAGAAGCTGTAAGAGAAAGTTAAAAATGAAAATATCAGAAAGTATTATCTGAATTAAAGTTGAACGATCTACCAACTTTACAGTGGATGGTCAAGTTATCGAAGAAATGATGCACAGGACTGATTTTTCCCCCCAGGAAAACAAAACAAAAAAAAGAGATGTGTGATTTAATAATGCATGCATCAGAACAGTTTAGAGCAGATGCACATTTACATGACATTGTCATTTGTACATTACCCTTAACATGTATAGATGTGATGTGAAATGCAAGGATCAGTGTTAAGAGCCATTTTGGTTCTGTCCTGTTTAGTTTAATTTTTTAACCTGGAGAGTAAAGCCACTGTTAATCTGTGAATTTAAAATGTATAACCAGAAATATCCACAAACAACGAGGCATGTTTACTTACAGTACGATCATTTCATTTAACAGCAGTGACAGTGAAGTTGAATCATTTTAGTTTGCTTTCACTTTTAATACTAGTGTGATTCCCCAGCGATATTTAGCAGGAGTCGAATGTCCACTTATAATGAGTAATGATATAGTTTATTATACAACACATATCAAAACCGAAAGCACGGGCAGAATAGACAACTTTTATATAGGCTACTCAAAAACCAATAAGAACATTAATTTCAGCCGCGCGGCATATTTCCTTACAAATCATATTTCCTGTTTCAGCTCAAGGGGCGGGGCTTGAGAGTCGCTGTCAATCACTGGCGTCCAACTGAACTCTGGACTGTTGAACGCGCGTCAGAACAATACTGCGGTAATCTGGTAAAATATTACTGAAATACCTTTGTTTGAATCTAAATATTGTTGTATTCAGACCAGGGAACACCGTCGCTTACAATATTTTGCCAGTGTTGTCGTGTATTTTGTGATGCATGTTTATAATCAGAACTAGTAACGTTAGCGATGAAGATTCGCTATTTAATAACTATTTTGAGTACGTTAACTGTTAGTAAAATTATCTGTTTGGTTGGTGATTCAGTCATAATCATTCGGATTGCTCACTTATGAACACAATCGTTTGTAACAGGTTCTCAACTGTAGGACACAATTAGAATATTGACCTAATCAATTAGCCTACAATCCAAGCCAGTCATTTCTTTTTTAATTCAACATCTACGACTATGAATGACTATTGCAGGTAAAGACATGTTTAAACAAAACAGTTTCAGTACACCAAAGCATTTAAAATACCAAGACATTACCATGTTTTGGACATACCATGCTATCATATTCAGGTGATCAATAACCTAATCAATAAAGGTAATAACCAAACCGATTGCCATTTGTATATTACTGCCACAGTAGCCTTTTTTTATATAACTTATTAACTTAATGTCTTTGCTGATGTAATTAAATTATAACACATTACTATTATTAGCCATTTTATGATTTCCTGATTTACGAATGTAAAATATATGTATTTGTGTGTATATCATATAAACATAGACATGGTGTCATTTGGTGGTGTTGTCGCTGTTTCTTCTCCAAATTATTAAAGTCGTCATGAAACGGAAGTTGAGATAGTGCTTTTTTCCTTATTGTGACGTATATCCGAGTGAAACGGCTTCTGAAATTAGAAAAAAAATGTGGGGCGGGGCTTGATTTCCTCCTTCGGGAATTGATTGGATCGTTGGAGGTTGGGCGTTGCTAACAAAATGGAGCCAGATTTACCGGAAGAAAAGAGAAGTCGTTTCGAGGGCGGAGGGAAGGGTAACGTATTTGATTAAAGATTATAAGGTATACATGAATTAAAAAAAAATAATGAAGTGCACAGATAAATCATTTATAAAAAACACTACAATATTACATATAAAAATACAAATGGTAAAATATGATTACATGATGACTTCAATGCTCCTAAAAATAATTCTACATAAAACAAGAACTGACTAAGCTTTCCACAAGTACTTTGAGAAAACTCATCATCAGCCCTAAAATAAGAAAGACTGAACCAATGAGCACACAACCACATGAAAAAAAGTGTAAGAAAAGTAAAACCAATCACTTTAAATGCCAATATGCCATTTGTAAATCCTAAGATTAACAGCATTATTGTCATCTTCACACCAAGTAGAGCAAACACAGTCACAAACCCCATTGAAAGTGTCGCCCCAATGATACAACACAGAAATGACCCGAGCACAAAGACTGGAGATTCACGACTAATCGTTTCACTGTGAAAAAAACAATGCATAAGCCCCGGCTGCGACTCCAGGAGCCGCGTGACACGCGATGAGCACGGGCGTCAGACACGGGGGTAATAGTGGAACTGAGTAACGGGCCCAAAAAGAAATGTTGATATATATTTGGTGTTGTGAGGGGTCCACTCCTTGGTTCTGTAACTGGGGCTCAACATTTGGTGCTAAGCCCCTGAGCACATCTGACCCACGACCTGATGCTGATGATTGTCCCAAAGACCAGAAGAAATTATATAATTGCTGAGTAAACAATTATCTGAAGAATTAAAACATTGGCTGTGAAATCTCCTATGGAATCTCTGAAGTGTGGACTGTTGCTATACTTCTGCGAAACAATTGCTAAAATCTTCAATTTCTCTGCTGTCTCTTGTAAATATAGTTGCAAGCGATGTTATCAAGCCCAAATTTAGCGGTATAGCAACATCTGGACTCAGAACATGTCTTAGATAGACCATAAACAACACGAGCGCTGCAAATATTGCCCCAAAAATCAACATTTTGTCATGCTCTGACGTAGATCAGTAATTATAATCAGTAAATCAGTACTCGTCTGTAATTACTGGAGTCTTTAAAATCTCTCTGTCCTCCTGTCCACCGTCTTTCCTTCCTGACAGAATCTCTGCAGCGCTGAATCTGGAGTCGCCTCGCATTCCCACTATCAGGATCCTCACATCATCATCATCATCATCATCATCATGAGAAGCTGGAAGAGAAAGAAGGAATGCAAATGCAAAAAAGGAAAAATAGAGTGAGAAAGATATGTTCTTTGAAAACAAGCCTTGTCGTATTAAATTTTGCTTATCTTTTTAGGGATTTATACAGGAAAACAAGACCAATATTCAAATTCAGAAGAAGGAAAGTCATATAGGTTTGGGAATGACATTAGATTTAGTAAATGAAGACAGTTGTGAGTTATTATACTATTTATTAAAAAAAAAAATAGAAACATTAAAGTTTATAAACATATTAGTTTAACAGTAAAGAGAAGGTACATTACCGTCTGCCAGTACAGACATGATGTGAAATGCCAGAATAAGTGTAAAAAGCAACTGGGATTTTGTCTTGGTTAATTTAATCGTACAACCTAAAGAATACATGTAGCCAAATGTAACTTTAAACATCTGTGACTCAAATTACCCAGATCATAAAAAACTGGAAATGGCTTTTTTTAAACATTTTTTTTACTTACAGTCAGTTTATTTAGAAACACTGTAATTGTAGTCCTGTTCTGTCTTTTGCTTCGCTAAGACTCTTGTGCTCGACAATAATGTAAATGCTCAACTAGACACTAAACCAGTATGACAGGTTTTGTATGGGCAAAGGGTGATCGGTTCTGTGCGAATTTTGCTCATCTCAAACATTCTGTCAATTCCCTGTTTTATATTCCAAATATGTAACTAACTCTCGATCGTGTTAAAGAGAACATCCAATCGAAATGGTGAAACAAAATTCAGCTTAATTCAGTTCACTGCAGAAAATCAAGAGATCTTTTGAAAAAATATAAAGGATTTAAATACACGTACTCAACATGAAGGAACATGAGACGACTGTTTGAAAGAAAATATATGAATATATAAATGCACTATTGTAGATAGTTTGTCTAAGTCCACAACAAACTTAAAAAATATGTAAAAGGCTTAATATATTACAAAGCTTATTTATATATAAAACATCTTAAACTTATTAGTTGCCAAAATGTAGACTATATATATATATATATATATATATATATATATATATATATATATATATATATATATATTGGATAGTATAAGTGAACACACTCATGCTAAAGTTGACTAAAAAAAGGAATAAAAAATAATCTTTTGGAAATTGATCTTAATGCCTTAATTAAAAATATGAGGATAAATCCAACCTTTAAGGACCCCGTGTTTTCTTTGTAAATGAATAATGTATCGTAAATAAATAAATGTGCTTCCTTAAAAAACAGGTTGCGTAAGTCAGGACACCCCTATGTTAAATTCCCATAGAGACAGCAGATTTCTATTTTTAAAGACAGTTATTTCATGGATCCAGGATAATATACATCCTGATAAAGTTCACTTGGCCTTTGGGATAAAAATATTCCACATCATCATCACACACACTTCACCATACCTAGAGATTGACATGGTGTTATTTCAGTTTGGCTAATAGCTGGTATGATTTGCATTGAGAGATGATCTTATAGAAATTGCACCATGCTAATCTCTAGGTATGGTGAAGTGTGTGTGATGATGATGTGGGATATTTTAATCCCAAAGGCCAAGGGAACTTTACCCGGATGCATATTATCCTGGTCCATGAAATAACTGTCTTTAAAAATAAAAATCTGCCTAACTCTATGGGAATTTAACATAGGGGTGTCCTGACTTATGGAACTGTATTTTAAGGAAGAACTTTTATTCATTTACGATACATTATTTATTCACAAAGACAATTGGTGTCGTTAAAGGTTGGATTTTTCCTAATTTTTTAAATTATGGCATTAAGATCAATTTCCAAAAGATTATTTTTTATTCCTCTTTTTAGTCACCTTTAGCATTCGTGTGTTCACTTACGCTAGGCACTGTGTGTATATATATATATATATATATATATATATATATATATATATATAATATATATATATTTAAAAGCACATATATATTTAAAAACACTTAATGCAAAGCAATGTTTTCAGATATTTAATAGATGTTTTGATACAGAGCTTTAGCAACAATTATAATTTAGTCACTGTTTATGACTTGAACTGATTCAGTCAGCTTTCTCCAAATGACTATTAACAGTAATGCTACATAAAACAAGTAAGAACTGACCAAGCTTTCCATAAGTACTTTGAGAAAACTCATCATCGGCCCTAAAATAAGAAAGACTGAACCAGTGAGCACACAACCACATGGAAAAAACATTGTTACTGTTAGACCAAAAACTGTTAAACCGGTCACTTTCTCTAGAGTTTCAGTCATTAAATGCCAGTATGCCATTGTAAGCCCTGATATTAGCAGCATTATTGTCATCTCCACACCAAGTAGAGCAAACACAGTCACAAACCCCATTGAAAGTGTCGCCCCAATGATACAACACAGAAATGACCCGAGCACAAAGACTGGAGATTCACGACTAATCGTTTCATTGTGAAATATGAATGCATAAGCCCCGGCTGTGACTCCAGGAGCCGCGTGACACGCGATGAGCACATCTGACCACGACCTGACGCTGATGATTGTCCCAAAGACCAGAGATGAACCCAGAACAAATGGTACAGACATAATTGCTATCCACATAAACAATAGATCAATTAAAGCAATTACTAGTGTATACGCTAAGGTATTTATGACGCTTTGAGTGCTACTTCTACTAAACTTTTGCTGAAATCCTTCGATTTCTCTGCTGTCTCTTGTAATTATAGTTGCAATTGATGTTATCAAGGCCAAATTTAGCGGTATAGCAACATATGGACTCAGAACATGTCTTAGATAGACCAAAAACAACACAAGCGCTGCAAATATCGCCCTAAAAATCAACATTTTGTCATTTCCTTTAGTGTAAACAACAAGAGCTGTAAATGAAACAAGGGAAATCCATCCTATGTTTCCAGCTGCTCCTCCTAAAGTGTCATATATTACAGACAAGAGCTGATTTTCTTCATGCACATCTTGACTCGTGTCTTCTGTTTTTAACGTTTGTGAATAAAACCTGTGAGCATTGAGCTGAACTAGCTTGTGTATTTCCGCTACGAGAGCTGCTGTTTGAGCAGGTTTGGGTTCAGAGTCTCTGATCATGTGAAATCTGCCTCCACATGCGTTGATCATTTCTCCAGCGATCCCTCTGGATGCTCCTGTCAAACGTTCCTGGTGATTTTGCTGCAGAAGAACAATGCAGGCGTGAAGAACTTCTGCTCCCAGCAGATCCTGGACTCGTTTCACAACATCACACTCTTCTGATTCTTGATCTTCCAGATTCAGGAGCATTAAAACGGCGTGAGGTCCAGGAGCCGAGAGAAACAGCGCTGTTGTGAAGCTCTGTCTCGCTGTGTCGTCCTCACAGAGGTTTGGTCCAGTGACCAGCATCATTCTACGACCCTCGTCTGTAATTACTGGAGTCTTTACAATCTCTCTGTCCTCCTGTCCACCGTCTTTCCTTCCTGACAGAATCTCTGCAGCGCTGAATCTGGAGTCGCCTCGCATTCCCACTATCAGGATCCTCACATCATCATCATCATCATCATCATCATGAGAAGCTGGAAGAGAAAGAAGGAATGCAAATGCAAAAAAGGAAAAATAGAGTGAGAAAGATATGTTCTTTGAAAACAAGCCTTGTCGTATTAAATTTTGCTTATCTTTTTAGGGATTTATACAGGAAAACAAGACCAATATTCAAATTCAGAAGAAGGAAAGTCATATAGGTTTGGGAATGACATTAGATTTAGTAAATGAAGACAGTTGTGAGTTATTATACTATTTATTAAAAAAAAAAATAGAAACATTAAAGTTTATAAACATATTAGTTTAACAGTAAAGAGAAGGTACATTACCGTCTGCCAGTACAGACATGATGTGAAATGCCAGAATAAGTGTAAAAAGCAACTGGGATTTTGTCTTGGTTAATTTAATCGTACAACCTAAAGAATACATGTAGCCAAATGTAACTTTAAACATCTGTGACTCAAATTACCCAGATCATAAAAAACTGGAAATGGCTTTTTTTAAACATTTTTTTTACTTACAGTCAGTTTATTTAGAAACACTGTAATTGTAGTCCTGTTCTGTCTTTTGCTTCGCTAAGACTCTTGTGCTCGACAATAATGTAAATGCTCAACTAGACACTAAACCAGTATGACAGGTTTTGTATGGGCAAAGGGTGATCGGTTCTGTGCGAATTTTGCTCATCTCAAACATTCTGTCAATTCCCTGTTTTATATTCCAAATATGTAACTAACTCTCGATCGTGTTAAAGAGAACATCCAATCGAAATGGTGAAACAAAATTCAGCTTAATTCAGTTCACTGCAGAAAATCAAGAGATCTTTTGAAAAAATATAAAGGATTTAAATACACGTACTCAACATGAAGGAACATGAGACGACTGTTTGAAAGAAAATATATGAATATATAAATGCACTATTGTAGATAGTTTGTCTAAGTCCACAACAAACTTAAAAAATATGTAAAAGGCTTAATATATTACAAAGCTTATTTATATATAAAACATCTTAAACTTATTAGTTGCCAAAATGTAGACTATATATATATATATATATATATATATATATATATATATATATATATATATATTGGATAGTATAAGTGAACACACTCATGCTAAAGTTGACTAAAAAAAGGAATAAAAAATAATCTTTTGGAAATTGATCTTAATGCCTTAATTAAAAATATGAGGATAAATCCAACCTTTAAGGACCCCGTGTTTTCTTTGTAAATGAATAATGTATCGTAAATAAATAAATGTGCTTCCTTAAAAAACAGGTTGCGTAAGTCAGGACACCCCTATGTTAAATTCCCATAGAGACAGCAGATTTCTATTTTTAAAGACAGTTATTTCATGGATCCAGGATAATATACATCCTGATAAAGTTCACTTGGCCTTTGGGATAAAAATATTCCACATCATCATCACACACACTTCACCATACCTAGAGATTGACATGGTGTTATTTCAGTTTGGCTAATAGCTGGTATGATTTGCATTGAGAGATGATCTTATAGAAATTGCACCATGCTAATCTCTAGGTATGGTGAAGTGTGTGTGATGATGATGTGGGATATTTTAATCCCAAAGGCCAAGGGAACTTTACCCGGATGCATATTATCCTGGTCCATGAAATAACTGTCTTTAAAAATAAAAATCTGCCTAACTCTATGGGAATTTAACATAGGGGTGTCCTGACTTATGGAACTGTATTTTAAGGAAGAACTTTTATTCATTTACGATACATTATTTATTCACAAAGACAATTGGTGTCGTTAAAGGTTGGATTTTTCCTAATTTTTTAAATTATGGCATTAAGATCAATTTCCAAAAGATTATTTTTTATTCCTCTTTTTAGTCACCTTTAGCATTCGTGTGTTCACTTACGCTAGGCACTGTGTGTATATATATATATATATATATATATATATATATATATATATATATATATATAATATATATATATTTAAAAGCACATATATATTTAAAAACACTTAATGCAAAGCAATGTTTTCAGATATTTAATAGATGTTTTGATACAGAGCTTTAGCAACAATTATAATTTAGTCACTGTTTGTGACTTGAACTGATTCAGTCAGCTTTCTCCAAATGACTATTAACAGTAATGCTACATAAAACAAGTAAGAACTGACCAAGCTTTCCATAAGTACTTTGAGAAAACTCATCATCGGCCCTAAAATAAGAAAGACTGAACCAGTGAGCACACAACCACATGGAAAAAACATTGTTACTGTTAGACCAAAAACTGTTAAACCGGTCACTTTCTCTAGAGTTTCAGTCATTAAATGCCAGTATGCCATTGTAAGCCCTGATATTAGCAGCATTATTGTCATCTCCACACCAAGTAGAGCAAACACAGTCACAAACCCCATTGAAAGTGTCGCCCCAATGATACAACACAGAAATGACCCGAGCACAAAGACTGGAGATTCACGACTAATCGTTTCATTGTGAAATATGAATGCATAAGCCCCGGCTGTGACTCCAGGAGCCGCGTGACACGCGATGAGCACTTCTGACCACGACCTGACGCTGATGATTGTCCCAAAGACCAGAGATGAACCCAGAACAAATGGTACAGACATAATTGCTATCCACATAAACAATAGATCAATTAAAGCAATTACTAGTGTATACGCTAAGGTATTTATGACGCTTTGAGTGCTACTTCTACTAAACTTTTGCTGAAATCCTTCGATTTCTCTGCTGTCTCTTGTAATTATAGTTGCAATTGATGTTATCAAGGCCAAATTTAGCGGTATAGCAACATATGGACTCAGAACATGTCTTAGATAGACCAAAAACAACACAAGCGCTGCAAATATCGCCCTAAAAATCAACATTTTGTCATTTCCTTTAGTGTAAACAACAAGAGCTGTAAATGAAACAAGGGAAATCCATCCTATGTTTCCAGCTGCTCCTCCTAAAGTGTCATATATTACAGACAAGAGCTGATTTTCTTCATGCACATCTTGACTCGTGTCTTCTGTTTTTAACGTTTGTGAATAAAACCTGTGAGCATTGAGCTGAACTAGCTTGTGTATTTCCGCTACGAGAGCTGCTGTTTGAGCAGGTTTGGGTTCAGAGTCTCTGATCATGTGAAATCTGCCTCCACATGCGTTGATCATTTCTCCAGCGATCCCTCTGGATGCTCCTGTCAAACGTTCCTGGTGATTTTGCTGCAGAAGAACAATGCAGGCGTGAAGAACTTCTGCTCCCAGCAGATCCTGGACTCGTTTCACAACATCACACTCTTCTGATTCTTGATCTTCCAGATTCAGGAGCATTAAAACGGCGTGAGGTCCAGGAGCCGAGAGAAACAGCGCTGTTGTGAAGCTCTGTCTCGCTGTGTCGTCCTCACAGAGGTTTGGTCCAGTGACCAGCATCATTCTACGACCCTCGTCTGTAATTACTGGAGTCTTTACAATCTCTCTGTCCTCCTGTCCACCGTCTTTCCTTCCTGACAGAATCTCTGCAGCGCTGAATCTGGAGTCGCCTCGCATTCCCACTATCAGGATCCTCACATCATCATCATCATCATGAGAAGCTGGAAGAGAAAGTTAAAAATTAAAATATCAGAAAGTATTATTTGAATTAAATGTGAATTATCTACTAATTTTACAGTGGTTGGTCAAGTTATCGAAAGTAAATTATGATAATTTTTAAGAAATTATGCACAAGACTGATTTTTTCCCCAGGAAACAAAAAAGAGAGACGTGTGATTTAATAATGCATGCATCAGAACAGATGCGCATTTACATGACATTGTCATTTGTACATTACCTTCAACATGTATAGATGTGATGTGAAATGCAAGGATCAGTGTGAAGAGCCATTTTGGTTCTGTCCCGTTTGGTCTCATTTTTCAACCTGGAGAGTAAAGCCACCGTTAATCTGTGAATTTAAAATGTATAACCAAAAATATCCACAAACTATGAGGCATGTTTACTTACAGTACGATCATTTCATTTAACAGCACCGACAGTGAAGTTGAATTCTGTTGGTTTGCTTACACTTTTGATACTCATGTGATACCACAGCCATATTTAGCAGGGAGTCGAATGCCAGGGGCGTTTGCAGCATTGAAGGACATCCGGGGCTCAGCGAAGACCATTTTATGTAAATACAGGAATCACTCGAAGAGTTTTTTGTTTTTATTACAGTAACAATTTACTTTCAGTCAAAATACATATTTAACATTATGCACACACACACACACACACACACACACATATACTCTCTCTCTCTCTCTGTCTCTCTCTCTCTCTCTCAACACACACACACACACACACACACACAGTCAACATACACTATTCATCTCTTGATGTCTATCGTGTCCTTCTATATTTGTTATATTACTCTCACATCACTTCCTGTTGTCTTTCTCACCACTTGCTGTTGTCTTTCTTTCTCATCACTTGCTGTTGTCTTTCTTTCTCAACACACACACACACACACACACACACACACACACACACACACACACACACACACACACACACACACACACACACACACACACACACACACACACACACAGTCAACATACACTATTCACCTCTTGATGTCTACGTGTCCTTCTATATTTGTAATATTACTCTATCATCACTTCCTGTTGTCTTTCTCACCACATGCTGTTGTCTTTCTCTCTCATCACTTGCTGTTGTTCGTATAAAAAGTTATTGTCTCTCAAAAGTAAGAGTCGACTCTGAGTCAGTTTAATGAATTGTTTTTCCAAGAGTCTTTTTACCTTTCGTTGTGACATCAAGGTGACAAATTATCATATTGGCAACGCCCACTTATTCATATTTACTACCACAGAAGTATAGCCCGAACCTTGTGCTGTGTTCACGTCATTTTATCACTGCCCAGGGACGAGCATGCGGAGAGTCAGAGGCTACAGTTCATATTTACTACCAAAATGTGTGTTGTGTACGCTCAGCGCAGCTACTAACGTTAGGTCTCCGCTGTCAGTTGTTTTGAAATATGTGAAATGTTTGTCGTTGATATTGGAGTTGTCATAAATGGAGCAATATTATCCATAGCCTTGGTGTAATACTGCAGTGCTTTATCAATATGTTTATGCGTTGGGCTATCGCAAACCATGACCGATTGGGTGTTTACCACTAAACTTTGGGCTATGGTCTAACATAAATCAAATTGACCAATCACCGCAGATTAGTGTCACGCAAAGGAGGTGTTTGGAAAAATGAATCTTTGAACGATTCATAAGGGAGTCACTGAGCAAATCAGGTAAAAATAAATCCATATTATAACACAACAAAAGTGATTTTGTCATTGCATGCATGTAAAACTGTTGTTGGGAACTCCCAAAACAATATTAGGAACATTTTAAATGCCATAATAGGGCCCTTTAATATAAATATTTTTTATTTTTTGACATAAATAGTCAAAATGATGTATGAGATCCTAAGTTAAAGTAATACATGGATGACTTTAGTCTACGTTCATTGACACACCATGGCATCAAACTGTATATAATACTCAATGTAAAGGTGCTGGTCATATAATTAGAATATCATGAAAAAGTTGATTTATTTCAGTAATTCCATTCAAAAAGTGAAATTTTCTAATCAGCTAATTAACTCAAAACACCTGCAAAGCCCTTAAAATGGTCTCTCAGTCTAGTTCTGTAGGTTACACAATCATGGGGAAGACTGCTGACTTGACAGCTGTCCAAAAGACGACCATTGGCATCTTGCACAAGGACGGCAAGACACAAAAGGTCAATGCTAAAGAGGCTGGCTGTTCACAGAGCTCTGTGACAAAGCACATTAATAGAGAGGCGAAGGGAAGGAAAATATGTGGTAGAAAATGTGTACAAGCAATAGGGATAACCGCACCCTGGAGAGGATTGCGAAACAAAACCCATTCAAAAATGTGTGGGAGATTCACAAAGAGTGGACTCCAGCTGGAGTCAGTGCTTCAAGAGCCACCACACACAGACATATGCAAGACATGAGTTAAGCCACTCTTGAACAAGACACAGCGTCAGAACACTCAATGCAAAGCAATATTTTCAGATGTTTAGTAGATGTTTTGATACAGAGCTTTAGCAACAATTATAATTTAGTCACTGTTTATGACTTGAACTGATTCAGTCAGCTTTCTCCAAATGACTATTAACAGTAATGCTACATAAAACAAGTAAAAACTGACAAATCTTTCCATAAGTACTTTGAGAAAACTCATCATCGGCCCTAAAATAAGAAAGACTGAACCAGTGAGCACACAACCACATGAAAAAAACATTGTTACTGTTAGACCAAAAACTGTTAAACCGGTCACTTTCTCTAGAGTTTCAGTCATTAAATGCCAGTATGCCATTGTAAGCCCTGATATTAGCAGCATTATTGTCATCTCCACACCAAGTAGAGCAAACACAGTCACAAACCCCATTGAAAGTGTCGCCCCAATGATACAACACAGAAATGACCCGAGCACAAAGACTGGAGATTCACGACTAATCGTTTCATTGTGAAATATGAATGCATAAGCCCCGGCTGTGACTCCAGGAGCCGCGTGACACGCGATGAGCACATCTGACCACGACCTGACGCTGATGATTGTCCCAAAGACCAGAGATGAACCCAGAACAAATGGTACAGACATAATTGCTATCCACATAAACAATAGATCAATTAAAGCAATTACTAGTGTATACGCTAAGGTATTTATGACGCTTTGAGTGCTACTTCTACTAAACTTTTGCTGAAATCCTTCGATTTCTCTGCTGTCTCTTGTAATTATAGTTGCAATTGATGTTATCAAGGCCAAATTTAGCGGTATAGCAACATCTGGACTCAGAACATGTCTTAGATAGACCATAAACACCACAAGCGCTGCAAATATTGCTCCAAAAATCAACATTTTGTCACTTCCTTCAGTGTAAACAACAAGAGCTGTAAATGAAACAAGGGAAATCCATCCTATGTTTCCATCTCCTCCTAAAGTGTCATATATAACAGACAAGAGCTGATTTTCTTCATGCACATCTTGACTCGTCTCTTCTGTTTTTAACGTTTGTGAGTAAAACCTGTGAGCATTGAGCTGAACTAGCTTGTGTATTTCGGCTACGAGAGCTGCTGTTTGAGCAGGTTTGGGTTCAGAGTCTCTGATCATGTGAAATCTGCCTCCACATGCGTTGATCATTTCTCCAGCGATCCCTCTGGATGCTCCTGTCAAACGTTCCTGGTGATTTTGCTGCAGAAGAACAATGCAGTACTGAAGAACTTCTGCTCCCAGCAGATCCTGGACTCGTTTCACAACATCACACTCTTCTGATTCTTGATCTTCCAGATTCAGGAGCATTAAAACGGCGTGAGGTCCAGGAGCCGAGAGAAACAGCGCTGTTGTGAAGCTCTGTCTCGCTGTGTCGTCCTCACAGAGGTTTGGTCCAGTGACCAGCATCATTCTACGACCCTCGTCTGTAATTACTGGAGTCTTTACAATCTCTCTGTCCTCCTGTCCACCGTCTTTCCTTCCTGACAGAATCTCTGCAGCGCTGAATCTGGAGTCGCCTCGCATTCCCACTATCAGGATCCTCACATCATCATCATCATCATGAGAAGCTGAAATCATCATGCAAAGAAAAAATTGGGGTAAGAAAGGTATATATTTTTAAAACAATTCTTATGCAATTTTTGATTCTCAAGTAATTGTATTTAGTGTTACAATTTTTTTTTTTAGATAAATACTGGAAAACGAGACAAACATACCAACTCAGAAGTAGGAAAGTCATAAAGGTTTGGGAATGAGATAAGAGTGAGCAAATGAAGACAGTCGTGAGTTATTATAGGTATACTATTTATTTAAAAATTTAGAAACATTAAAGATCAGGTACATTACCTTCTGCCTGTACAGACATGATGTAAAATGCCAGAATAACCGTAAAAAGCAACTTGGGTTTTGTTAATTTCATTGTACAACCTAAAGAATACATGTAGTCAAATGTAACTTTAAACGTATGTGACTCAAAATACCCAGATCAACAAAACTGGAAATCGCAAGACAGATAAAAAAGTTTTTTACTTACAGTCAGTTTATTTAGAAAACCTGTAATAGTAGTCCTGTTCTGTCTTTTGCTTCGCTAAGACTCTTGTGCTCGACAATAATGTAAATGTACGACTAGACACTAAACCAGTATGACAGGTGTTTTTGTATGGGCAAAGGGTGATCGGTTCTGCACATATTTCGCTCATCTAAAACAAGATTATTGATGGACTGATGACAACACAAGAATGTCATCAGTCCATTTCACAAACTTAACCCCTTCTCCATTTTGGCAAGTGGGGCATAAATGAGTGTGACATACCCAAAATAAAAAGCTGCTTATAAATCATTAAGAATAAAACATTTTAAATGTATAAAATATGAAGTAGCTGTAATGTAGCTAATTAGAACACAATGAGACGGAAGACACAAATGTGGTCATGCTTCATTTCAAATCTGAGGATGTTATCTCTAAAACTGAATTTTATGAAACATTTTTCTATGACCATATCATGTGAGTTTTTAGAGAAGACTGAAAAGAACAATCAAATATTTTATTGCCCAGTAAACAACCACTTGCACTCTATTGTCTGAGGTCTGTTGAGGCGATCTGCCCCATTCATGTTTCTATAGTTCTCACTCGACAAACCTTTCACAACTCTGACCTAATCTTCATTATTCTTTAATCATTATTCTTTTGTTTGTATTCAGCCATTATTAGCCTTTATCCTTGCCTTACATGGTTTTCCTATCAACGGCATTTTGATCCCACTATACATCAATCAATGTTTTTGTGGACCTTTTAATATACTTTAAGACAAACCATGTGTAAATTCATAAGTCGACAGCATTGCTGAGTATTTTCTCCTTAAAACTGCAGTGAACCAAAGACAGTCTCAAAAACACGCTTTGAAATCGCTGGTGTTTCTGACGTCACAAACGACCTTGTAACCAATCAGATCAACATGTCTCGGTCTTTAGCATATCATTACTATTCTCTGAAGCAGGGGAGTCTCAAGAGAAGCCAGGTTATCCTGGTATATTTTTCTGTTGATATGAAAAATTGGGTACTAAATATATATATATATATATATATATATATATATATATAGTACAATTTAGCAGGTGAATTATTTATATGTACAATTGTAATCGAAATTATTCAACCTACATTGCAAATCAGGTTTATTGGCACAATTTACAGACTTTCAGCTGTTTGCAATGAACAATCAAACAAAAGTAATTGAAATAGCTCAACACAACAAATGTTTCTGTCATGGGTCACCATCTATTTCTGCACTACAGTCCCCAGAATCCTCTTTGGCGCACCTGCAATCACTTTCCCCTGATTTATCACCTGCACCTGGTTACAATCAATTCCCTCATCACCCAGTCCCATAAGAACACTCACCACAGCCTCAGTGTTGGTCAAGCCTCCAACAGGAACAGACCATTTCCCTTGTCTTCCGAAGTCTCTGATATGTCCAGTTCCAGCCAAGTAACGTATACTCACCTGTGAATTACTAACCTCTGCATTCCTGTTCCACTGTCTTCAGAGATCCTGTCCAAATCCGTGTTTCCTGCAATCCTGTCTGGATCCTTGTTCCTCGAAATCCTGTCTGGATCCCAGTTCCCCAAAACCCTGTATTCTCCTGAATCCCTGTGTTAACGCTGAGATGTCACTCCCACGACGACATCTGAAAGAGAAAAGACAAGTATAAGAGATCTGTGACTGCTTGACATCAGTTAACCTGAAGAGGACCTGCATACCTGTAATCTGCCCCGCAGGTAGTGATCTTCACCAAATCTGCACTCGAACTTTGAAAATACTCACGTATGCACTTGTCACGTTAAATAAAGCTGTGTTTGGATTCACTTACCTCTGTATCCTGACAGTTTCAAGTTGTTTCCCCAAATTCAACTGAAAATTAAACTTTTAATGACTTCTGCAGTCTCAAAATGATTCAACCCCTTCATGGCAAGTACTTTAAGTACTTAGGAGAACACCCTTTTGCTGTTATGACCTTCTGCAAATGAGATGTGTACCCAGACACCAGCTTCTGGCAGCGTTTCTGAGGAATCTTTAGCCCATTCCTCTTGAGCAATTGCCTCCAGTTCAGTAATATTTTTGGGTTTGCGTGCTGAAACCGCCGCCTTCAAATCTCACCAGAGACTTTGTATGGGGTTCAAGTCAGGTGACTGTGACGCCACTGTAGAATCTTCCAGTAGTACTTCTGCAACCAAGCCTTGGTGGAATTTGAGTTATGCTTGGGATCATTGTCTTGTTGGAAGGTTCAATGACACCCAAGCTTCAGCTTCCTCACTGGCAGCATGACGTTTTCTCCTAGGATTTCCTGATATATAAAAATGAATCCATCTTGCCTTCCACACGCTGCAGGTTTCAAGTGCTAGAGGATGTAAATCACAAAAGCATCACAAGCCCCGCCATGCTGAACTGTAAACAGAGGGATCTTTACAGCATATGCTTCATTCTTCTTCCTCCAGACATACCGCTGGTCCATGGGCTGAAAAGTTACAGTTTTGCACGACAGAACAGAATCCCAAAACTTCTGTGGCTTATATATATGTGTGTGTGTGATTTTGAGCAAATTGGAGCTGACTTTTCTTGTGCTTTTGGGTGAGTAGTGGTTTAAATCTTGGAGCTCTGGCATGGGTTTAGTACGCACCTTACTGTGTCTCTAGGAACATTTAGTGCCTTCGCTATCTTTTTGTATCTTGTTCCTTGTTTGTGAAGGGCGATGATATCTTCTCTAAACTTTTTGGTTAAATTATTCTTTTGACTTAGCCATATTTCTAACATACAGTCAAATGTTACACTCATCAAACCTAGCCAGTTCAGATATTTCATGTGTTCTAGCTCAATCACACCTGGTGCCACTAATGAAGCCCTTGATTAGTTGCATCAGGTGTGCTTGAGACCACAACTGTTTTGCAGATTTGTGCTTTTGTGAGTGATTCTATTCAGGGGGTCGAATAATTGAGACTACAGAAGACATTGAAAGATGCCTTTTCAGTTGAATTTGGGGAAACCCCTTGAAACATTTGTTGTGTTGAGCAATTTCAATTACTTTTGTTTGATTTGTTCACTGCAAACAACTGAAAATCTGTAAATTTTGCCAATAAACCTGATTTGAATATCTACAGCGCTGAATCTGGAGTGACTTCGGATTCCCAAAAACAGGATTCTCACATCATGAGAAGCTGGAAGAGAAAGTTAAACCATATTGGAAATAAAAAAATATTTGGCAGAGGGGTAAGAAAATAATCAAAGATATGTTCTCTGAAGACAAGTCAAACTAGTACATTGACCTTGTCTTAGAAATGCAAAATTGGGCTGTTATTGTATGTCTCATTTTATTGTATACGAAATATCCATAACTATTGATTGATGTTGCATGTTGATTTTGCAAACCTGGAGGAAATGGAAAACATACTGGAACAATTAAAAAAATTATCAATCTACGTAGAGTCCTAAATAAGAATATCATGGTAATAGTGTGCAGTGAATGTGAACAACAACAATCTGATTTGGCAAGTTTGTTATAAATCTGAAAGGAAAAATTAAACTATCTGTGTGAATTTGGGCTGGGCAATATGAAGATAAATTATATTTCTCATTTCTTTTGTTAATTTACAATATCTTTGTTTACATATTTGCTCTAAATTTCTTATTGGCTATATTTTGATCAGAGGAACAATCATGCCATTATTGTGGGTTCAAGTCCAAGAGAAACTGATAAAAATAAGTCACATTAGATAAAAGTATCTGCCACATGCATAAAAGTCAATGCTTTGTGATTGACATTTATTCAGGAACTGAAGTTTAAATTATAGTAAAATTAATTTAAACAACTCATTCTTGGTTAAATAGTGAAAGAGAGCAAATACCTTCTGAAGATGAGATGTGAAACCCAAGAATCAATACGAGGAGCCAGTTTAATTTTCTTTAAGCTAATTTCATCTTTTTTTATTCTGTGTGTCTCATGAAGCAGGTAATTGAGTTTGTTTCAACTTGACAAAAAAAAATCCAACCTAGATTCTTCAGTTAGTTAAAGGGTTTGTCATACTTGACTCAGGAGATTAATAAAAAAAATGGTCTTTATTCAATAATATAATACACTTTTCCACCTGTTTCTGACCATCTGAATGAAAAACCCAGTTTAGGTGCTGCTTCTCTTTTAAGATTACATTAGAAATAAGTATCAACATGCCAAGCCACAGCATGTGCGAGACTGCAGAAAATCTCTGAATGAGGGAAACATGAGAAAAT
>NW_027509189.1:195000-225000 GCF_051911475.1 Siphateles boraxobius
ATTTTCTTCATGCACATCTTGACTCGTCTCTTCTGTTTTTAACGTTTGTGAGTAAAACCTGTGAGCATTGAGCTGAACTAGCTTGTGTATTTCGGCTACGAGAGCTGCTGTTTGAGCAGGTTTAGGTTCAGAGTCTCTGATCATGTGAAATCTGCCTCCACATGCGTTGATCATTTCTCCAGCGATCCCTCTGGATGCTCCTGTCAAACGTTCCTGGTGATTTTGCTGCAGAAGAACAATGCAGTACTGAAGAACTTCTGCTCCCAGCAGATCCTGGACTCGTTTCACAACATCACACTCTTCTGATTCTTGATCTTCCAGATTCAGGAGCATTAAAACGGCGTGAGGTCCAGGAGCCGAGAGAAACAGCGCTGTTGTGAAGCTCTGTCTCGCTGTGTCGTCCTCACAGAGGTTTGGTCCAGTGACCAGCATCATTCTACGACCCTCGTCTGTAATTACTGGAGTCTTTACAATCTCTCTGTCCTCCTGTCCACCGTCTTTCCTTCCTGACAGAATTTCTGCAGCGCTGAATCTGGAGTCGCCTCGCATTCCCACTATCAGGATCCTCAAATCATCATCATCATGAGAAGCTGAAACCATCATGCAAAGAAAAAAATGGGGTAAGAAAGGCATAAGTCTTATGCAATTTTTGATTGTGAAGTAATTTGATTTTGTGTTAGAATTTTTTGAGATAAATACTGGAAAACGAGACAAACATACCGATTCAGAAGAAGGAAACTCATATGAGTTTGGAATGACATTAGACTGAGTAAATGAAGACAGTTGTGAGTTACAGGTACAATATTTATTAAAAATGTTTAGTTTAACAGTAAAGAGCAGGTACATTACCGTCTGTCTGTACAGACATGATGTGAAATGCCAGAATCAGTGTAAATAGCAACTTGGGTTTTGTCTTGGTTAGTTTCATCATACAACCTAAATACATGTAGCCAAATGTAACTTTAAACATCAGTGACTCAAATTACCCAGATCATCAAAAGAAGGAAAAGGTTTTTACTTACAGTCGGTTTATTTAGAAATGCTGTAAATGTAGTTCTGTCTTGTCTCTTGCTTTTCTAAAACAACAGCTCGACAACAGGTTAAGATGTTCGTTTAGATGCTAAACCAGTATGCCAGGTTTTGTGTGTGTGTGTGTGTGTGTGTGTGTTTTAGGAATGGGCTCAGCTCCAGACTGCGACTAAGCATGTTCCTACTGGCAAGGTGTGGTTTAACGAACACAATCTGTGGTGCGATTGCTGTCGATAAGTGTGAACACTGCCATCTGAACCCTGGTGCGGATCCAGACCCACGTTTTCAGGTGATCTCGATCCACTTCCAAACAAACTCTGGTGCGGATCGACTGAAATATGAACCCAGCACGGACCGAAGGCATATAAATGAGCCAAAAACAGGTTGTGGTGTCACCAACCAACGCATTTAGCACAGCACACAGCATTGCTTTGGATTTAGTAAGCAGTGTTAATGAAATTTACTTTTAAAAGCAATGCATTACAATATTGCAATACTCCTTTAAAAAGTAACTAATTGAGTTACTTGGTAAACAGTCTGTACTAAAATTAGAACAAATAAACAATATGCAATAGCAGAAATAAACAACAGAACATGTTGATGCAAATGAAATAAACAGGTTTTTCAGATAGATGTAACAGCAGTTATTAGGTATTATGTACAGAAATTGTATAAAATAAACAAATGTAAAATAACAGCCTAGTCTTTTCTGTATAAATTAGATATAAATTCGTATTAAAGTTTCTAAAGTTATTCAGTCAAGAGCAGTGAGTGATTTTATCGGTTACTCCTTAAAATAACTAATTTAGTTACTTTTTCTAGAAAGTAATGCGTTACATTACTTTTGTTGCTCAGCTTGGCTGGGCTTGCTTGTTTGTAAACTAAAACTAAAAAAGCTGTATTTTTGGCATATGCAAAGGCCTTTTCACACCAAAAGTGAAATGAATAAGCCTCAGAATGAAGGAAATGCACATTCATGCTTGTACAGGAGAGGAGCGCAGCTCAAACAATCCTTTCAGCTCTGCTGCCATTCTGGATTTCAGAAGAATAGGAGATAATAGAGATGTCAGTCAATATATTGTTGTTTTTTTTACTCACCAGGCTTTTTACATGGATTGCAAGAAAAATGAAAAATTCTACATAAAAAGAATATACAATATAAATTTCAAACTGTATAAATTAAACATCCTTATTTATTAATCCTTAAAAAAGTTACAAAACTTATTCAGTCAAGAGCAGTTAGTGATTTTTACTTAGTGGTTTGTTGTTTGATTTGCATTAAAAACGCAGACAGCTGCAAGAATATCAGGCTGCTGTCACTTTAAGAGCGAATGCACGGGTCCAATATACTGATATAAGAGCCAAGTGAACCGAACTATAAGCATGAACACACCCTAACAGAAACATTTTATAATTGGTCAAGCCTAACAATGTTCTTCACATGTTGTTTCAAATCCCTCGCACACAATCCCAACCATACATTTTGCATTTAACACGAGGCAATCGCACATCTGCTCTCTCCATGCTGAGGCCTTGCAAACATTTACATAATACATATTAACAATCTATTTAAGCTGCTGCAAATAATTTTTAAAGAATTATGACTCATATATAATGTTCTTAAGTTCTTTGAGCAAAATGTTCTTCAGATTGACCCATTTTAATGCGTGAATGTGACACCCTCCTGATCTCGGCTTGTTTTGGACATCATCTTTGACCAGATTGTCATGCCATGTTTGTTCAGGTTGGCTCAGTCTACTCTTTCTGGCCTGAGGGGCAACTCTTTCTTCATCTTATCTTTACATAATCCAGACATTCATGCTGTTGGCCAAGGTCAAGCTGTCCTTTTTGCTGTTATTACAACATCATTGTTCATAAATTTTTGGTGTTTGTGTTGGGGTGTTAGCTTACGAAACAATCCAAAGCAAACCCTGAAGTGTTAACTTTAAGATGCGCTTTTATTTTCTTAAATGAACTGGTGTGATTTAAAATCTCAGAGTCAAGCAATTGTAAATCTCAAGCTCTGAGCCAAGATATTATATTTCAGTGCTTCTGTAGAAAAACCAGAGCTGACATTTTCCCCTCAGAAATGAATGGGAAGATTGTCCTTACCGCAGTTGCGTCTTCTGGCTCGAAGTGGAGACTCAGCAGGGGTCTCGCTTTCCGATTACACATTTCCAAGACTTTTCACAGAAAACTGGGTTGTGAACTGATTGATATTTGTTGAGGTGCGACTCTATGAAATGAAGTTGAGCAGCAAAGAAAGGTATAAAGACTTTTTTTAATCATTTCAGAGCAAATATTTCCAAACTGTTTATTCAGCTGAACCCCTTTGACTCCTTGTCCTAACCAACCACGACGCAACACACGATAAAAGGGACCTTTTCCATGTTAATCAGTTTTTGTCCTATTCAGCCGTGACGCCCCGTAATCTTAGGTACTAATTATGTGCTTTACTTCATGTTACTTGCAGAGACTCCGCCCACACGCTCTCCTGATTGGCTGTGATTTGTGATTGATTTGGTTGTGAGTGCTGTGCGCTTGCTGAGACTCTGCCCACACACTCTTCTGATTGGCTGTGATTGATTTGGTTGTGAGTACAGTGCGCTTGCTGAGACTCCGCCCACACGCTCTCCTGATTGGCTGTGATTTGTAATTGATTTGGTTGTGAGTGCAGTGCGCTTGCAGAGACTCCGCCCACACGCTCTCCTGATGGGCTGTGATTTGTGATTGACTTGGTTGCGAGTGCAGTGCACTGGCAGAGAGACTCCGCCCACACGCTCTCCTGATGGGCTGTGATTTGTGATTGACTTGGTTGCGAGTGCAGTACGCTTGCAGAGACTCCGCCCTCACGCTCTCCTGATTGGCTGTGATTTGTGATTCACTTGGTTGCAAGTGCAGTGCGCCTTCTGAGACTGCCCCCTCACGCTCTCCTGATTGGCTGTGATTGACTTGATTGCCAGTGCAGTGCGCAAGCAGAGAGACTCCGCCCACACGCTCTTCTGATTGGCTGTGATTTGGGATTGATTGTTGCTGTATTCTTATCTCATTGTCTAGTTAGAACACAGTGTGAGCTGAAATATTTACTTCAAGTTTCCTCAAAGCTACAATATGTAATTTTTTTTGCAGGTCGCTAACCTCTTACAATAACAAAGGCGTAGGTTGATGATGCATAAGCGGAATTATGGAACTTGTCATTATGCTGATGGATCTAATAATGTTTATGGATAAGTGAATACATTGATGTTTTTAACATGACTGTGTTATGTAGCACGGCACGATTGCTAATGAGAGACAGATATCAGCGCCACACGAGAGTCCCGCGGATATAAAGGAATAAGGACATTTCATTCTACCGAACACATGTGCTGAATTACTACACACACAGGTCAGTTTATTAGACGAGTGAAACTTGTGAGGAAATGCAGCGCTGTTTCGCTTGGTCTACACTATCACACTAAACTGCGTTTGAGTGTGTTGAAAGTTATAATGTAACGGGACTTTAAGTCTTGCTTAGTAGGGGAATATTTAAATCGTTACCCTGGGAGATTTAGAAACGAAAGGAACTTAGTCCCCGCTCCAGTTCTTTGAGTCTCAGTATGCACTTATGTGTATATGTTTTATCTTACACTATTATGAAATGCAACAGGAATACGTGGTGTAGGCTTCAGGTAAGTATGTCGGCACGGTGGCTTCCTGAAGTGCATGAAGTGAAATGTAAGTAATTTGAATTCACGTCCCCACCCACCTAATCCTAATAATGCAAGCGAGACGCCCCTACCCCAAGGTACGTTCAGAAATAACTGTCAAATGTTTTGATTTGAACAACTAATAATTTATTTTTTCTTCCCTCGAGGTTATGTCTTTGCTGGAAGAGACAGCTCAAAGGAATAAAATGACAATAAAATAAAAAAAAGAAATTAAATAATTCTGAGTGTTCTTATTTTCTTGAATGATCTTCAACTGACTAATATATTAAGAACAACTCCTTTAAACACCTCCAAAGTGTTTACTCAACCTTAATATCTGGATTAGGATATTCACATTAAACACAGAAAAACTTATTCACAACCCTGAGTACGAATGACTTTTGTGATTCAATTCAAATAACTCATTCCATTAAATGACTCACTTCAAATGACCCATTTCAAATGCATAGTTAACCTTGAAATCACTAAACGACTCTTTTGAATCAATCTTATGATTCAGTTTCCAATCAACTCAGTAATCACAGTTCAAACTTACAATTGAAACAATCAGTTTGTTCAAAAATTCAGTTCAGTCCATTCTGGTTCAGTAAGATGTTCATGTGTACGTGTGTGTATTGAACTGTTGTACCAGTCTGTGGCAACGACAACTTTGATGCGATGACTTTCGAAGACTTTTGAAGATTCGTGAGGCTTGTGATGACCTGCGATCACTTAGGGCCCTTTCACACCTACCTTGTTTGGTCCGGACTTTCGGACTTTTCAGTTTGGTCCGAATCAAAAATTACAGGTGTGAAACCTCCCCCTGACCACGGTCCGGACCAAACAAATGAAATTTGGTCCGACGAAAAGAGGTAGTCTCGGTCCGGATCAAACTGAACAAAGGTTTGGTTCGTTTCTAGTGTGAAAGCATTTCTGTATGGTTCGGATTTTCAGACCTTTTAAAGGAAGTTACGGTGGTTCCCGCATAGCCGGAAAAACAGAAGGTGGCAGGAAAAATGAGCCGTACACACATGGGGAGAGGAGGAGACGAGGTTTTTAATTGAAGTATGGTCTGATGACATAATTAGAAGTCAACTGGAAAACATGCACAAAAAAAGAGCTTGCATGATTGCTTGCAGTCTTCTCCTCCTTTCCTGCCGGCGACGGTAAAATGTTCAAACGACGAGGACGTACATTTGGCGAATTTGAATTAGCCTTGTGTATAGTTGGTGCTGCAGGTAATTGTGCCAGAAAAATAACAATACAGTTGCAACAATATGCGTCTGTTCATTCATGTTGTCAAAGTTACCCGCCGCATTGACAACACGCTGACGTCAGACGCACGTCCATTTACAAACCAATCAATGTCGAGATGCGGCCCACATAGATGATGACGACAGGACGCAAGTACGTCACGTAAAGTTCTTTAGTGCGCTCGCATAATTGCAGTGTGAAACCAAACCAAAACTTTCTGAAAGTATAAAATGTATCAAAATGTGAACTTTGGTTCGGACCTTGGTGCGGACTTTCAGGTGTGAAAACGCCCTAAATGAACAGTTGAGACAGAACAGCGAGATGTCGTCAGGATGGCAGGGTAATAAGCAAAAAAAACAAAATCACGAGAAAAGTTTCAGTGCGGCCCAAAAAAAACTCTGAATCTTCCTGAAACAAAATGACGCAGCTCAGTTCAGCTCACACGCGGCTCGCGTATACGGAATGATCTGGATCACAAAAAAAATGTCTCTCAAAAACACATACTGGTCCGGAACGATCTTCAGTCCCTTTATATACAAAAACTAAAACACTTCACTCCAAAAACTATTCTTGCAGTCTGCACACGCGATCTTGTTCACTAACAAGTGCACCTAAACGGATTGCAGGCAGAAAACTCTCGCTCCACACAGTTCATATCACTTAAAAAACCCAGTAGGCTCTTGAAAATATGTTCGGTTAAAACAACGACAACACACGGCAGTGTTTTGAATGAAACTCACGACTCCAGCAACCTTCCTCGTGCACTCAGCCAGCCTCCAACACTGTTCTCTGTCCGATGATATAACCGAGCGAACTTCAGCTCTAACTGCGATTCTCGCGTCACATGACGATATAGGTGTACCCTAAACTCATAAAACTTAATCTGACTGTATTACTTCACGTTTTTAGCGAAACTTTCGAATTCTCGTACTGCAAGTATCATGGCGCGTCTGCTTCGCAGCTCTGCTCGTGCTCACCCTTCTTCTTCCCAGAAGCCTTTTCAAAACCCGCGAACACGCCGAAGAAAGGAAAACCCGTCAAAATAAAAGTCCCCATAGAGAAAAATACCTCCGTTACATAATGTTATTCTATGTGTATGTTTGTCTATATGAGACTAGCAGTAAGCTAGATCAACATTAAAATAACATACTGATCATATTCTAACATTGTTGAGCTATATAACATTGATTAGTTTAATGTACATTTGCTCACTTGTCAAATAAAGAACATGCAAGAGCGGCGTCTCTGTCGAGTCGAAGTTAGTCGCGGACGCTAGCTCTCGGCATCTCGAAAACGCCACACTGATATTGATCCAAGTTTTAGTTCTCCTTTTGTCCCGAAGTCTGCTTGCCATGGTCCATAATGTTTCAACCAAATAACAACAGCGTGAGCGCGCCGCTAGACGTAACGCAGTTGTCCACGTCTGTCGCCATGGTTACTATGGCAGTACGAGCGGAAACCAGGGATAACGCGGTATTACGTCATTGACAGGCGACAATTGAACAGGGACGAGCCATTATTTAAAACTGGAATTTCTCTGAAATTAACAATCTTTGGGAACTTTTGGAATATTATAAGTACACAACTGCAGGAAATATATCACACTGTGTAAGTGATTTTTGTATATTTTATTAAAAAAATCGTACATATTGTACCTTTAAGATCTGTAAGTTAATAATTGTATAATTTAACAACACAATCAAGGTTCTTGGATGTCGGTTAATAGTCACATGACATGCAGGTATTCTTTATTGATTTATTTAATTTAAAAATTTTATTTTTTTAAATAAATATTTATTTTAATTCTACATTTTAATGATTTATCTAATTATAAGCCTTCCATTAGCTCACAAAACCCAGTTTGTGAAACCATGCTCCTAAGTTTTCCTTATTTAAACTAGTTAGTATGTTAGTAAAAGTATTTTTTTTAGTTTTTCTTCCTATTGCCAACATTGACATTATGGCAGAACTCGGTGCAAACTTTCCGAACTGCTTCAGAAGTGATTTGGATCTCCATTTGGCATCTTATTTAGAGAGCTGGTCATAAATGACTCTGCTTGAGGGAAGTCTCACGGTTCAGAAAGCAGCCGATTTTGTTGTTTCGCTCAGACACTGATGGCTGATCATGTGGGAATTTAGGAGAATTTCGAGGGAAAAAACGGGTGATAATTCAGCAGCCAGCAGTCAGTTGGAAAAACAAACTCCTTCCTTTCGGCACCTTAATCTCATCCCTTGACCTTCTCCCCATTCACTCATCATTTACTCACCCTCGTGTCGTTTTCCTTATGTGAAACCACAGGATCATTTTTTAAAGAAACTTCATAGTGTCAGGGTCCAATAGCACCATAAAAGTGTCATAACAGTAAATGCTGCACAATGTTCTTTAGAAGGCATGCTAATTATAAATTCATATCATGCTTAATGTGAGGAACAAACACAAATTCAGGTTTATTGACTGAAAATCATAGTTCATAGGTGCAGGTTGTGACTTCAGATGCATTGTAAGTCCAAATGCAATTAATAACAAACCTGATGTGACACATTTTGCATATTATAATAAATGATAACTGAATTTTCTTTAACCCTCTTGTGCTCTTCAGTCATTTTTGACCGAAAAATTTTACAGTTGTGAGTTTCTTTATTTTTTTATGCATCAAAATGGTACGAAACTTGGTAAAGGTTTCGGCACTTGCTATGTGAAAAAAAAAAAATCATGGACACGATTCGAACAGGTTAAATGGTCCTGAAAAAAATTGTCACACTTGTGCTCCTCGCGTCAAAAATTAGTGCATTAGAAATGAATGGGAGACTAATTTCATCTAGTGAAAACTTTTGGTAGTGCGGCCAAACAAAATCTCATTGAAAGCTCTTTTTTTGAGGTATCGGGCTCAAATTTTGAACACAACTTGTTTAGATTTATGGCTTTGATTTTCTCACAGTTTTGGAGTAAAACGTGTTTTTGACAATATATATTTCATATAAAAATTGAAAATAGTATTTTTGCATATTTTTCATATCAATAAACGTAACATTTTGTAACTTTTAAGTATACTTTCTTAAAGGTGCAGTGTGTAATTTTTAGCAGCATCTAGTGGTGAGGTTGTGAATTGCAACCAACAGAAGTTACGGTGGCCGACAGGATGTGATGTCGTCGTCTGACGACGTCTGGTTCATTATGTAAGGTCTTTATATCAAACTTCAGTCTGTTTTCTCTAAAGCATTTAAGATTTACAACAGTTTTAAGAAGTCGTAGGATAAATTTAATTTTCAGGTCTATGCTCAAAAAGTGAATAAATGGATTATAAATACAGAGTAATTGTAATTTATTATCATAAAATCCCCTAAAAATACAAAATATTAAATAAAAAATACTATCGAACTAAAATATTGTACTACATTCATTTCATTGAAATAAAAATATTTTTTTTCGGCCATTTCGACACGCAAAGAGCACCTTAAGAAATTAACTTTAGGTTCACTCTAAAGGATGTGCCACGTGTATATGAGTTAATAGGTTACTCGTTGGAGAATTTGCATACATGTTATTTGTTTTACTTTTTTCTTGCATTTTAATAATACATTGACACACATAAACCTCCAAAGAAATGTGCTGAAATCTTGAGCCACATGTGAAGGTGTCTGTGTCTCTGTTGCCTAGAGCCTTTAACAGGTGTTTAAATTTCACTTTGACAATTACTAGTGAGATTGCTGTGACAGTGAAGCAATTGAAAGTCAATTTCAGCCGGAGTAACACGTCTCTGTCTGAAGATACGGGGCGGGAGGTAATATTGACTTTTCCAACAGCTGCAGATTCATCTCCATAAAAGAACCTGCTGACTGGCACGATGGCCTGATCAGTATACATCATTTTTACAGCTTTGCATATAAAGACACAGGAAATGAGAAATAGGCGTAAATCGCAGTGCAAGTTTGCTATTCAAGAGTTTGTTTAAACAAGACAGAGAGTCCTCAAATGCTGATTTAACGTCAAAATACGATTGCTAAAGTGTTTTGAGTGGTTTCTAGGGTTTAAAATGTGTTTCTGGTTGCAACACCTCTAATTTCATGATTTTCACACGGTCAGGTCACATATCTGAGATGCGTGAATCATAAATCATTTATTTCAACCTTATCTTTCGTCCTCATGAAAGTACATCCAGAACATTGACTTGATCTTTTAAGTGATTAAATACAGCACTGAAGTCTCCAGCGGTTAAAAATCTGTGTTTTTGCAGACTTTGGAAAGCGTTATTTCGTTCGGTCTTAAATAAAACAGACAGCAGGTCAACTGCTCTAATGTTGACATTCTTTGAACCTGATATTGTTCGTTAGAATGATGTGTGGAAACGACTTTTCTGGCAATTTGGGCCAATTATGCAGCATGAGCCGTGTCAGTGTGAATCAGCGCTGTGTCGTGTCTCATGATTCAGCTCTAGCGGATCAGATGTTGTTAGTGTGTTTGGTTTGGCTGTTCTGTTCAGAGGCGAATCCTGGTTTTGATAAAAAACACCTTTGTGGTGTATTTTTCACAAATGAAAGCCCTATTCAGACGGGACTAGTTTAACATGGAGAAGTGGGGTAGAGTAATTATTACCAGAGCTTCTCAGTGATTTTAGTCCCGTCCGAATGTGCATCTCAGTAATCATCACGGACAATGTCAGTAAAGATTACGACGACTTTTACCTTCAGTAAAAAGGTCCGGAAAAATTACCTCAGGTAATACTCCCGTGCGAATAGATCCGCTGTAAACATGTACAGTGCTCAGCATAAGTGAACACGAATGCTAAAGTTGCCTAAAAAGAGGAATAAAAAATCATCTTTTGGAAATTGATCTTAATGCCTTAATTTAAAAAATGAGGAAAAAATCCAACCTTTAAGGACACCAATTTTCTTTGTGAATGAATAATGTATCGTAAATAAATAAATGTTCTACCTTTAATTACAGGGTGCGTAAGTCAGGACACCCCTAAGATCATCTCTCAATGCAAATCATACCAGCTATTAGCCAAACTGAAATAACACCATGTCAATCTCTTGGTATGGTGAAGTGTGTGTGATGATGATGTGGGATATTTTTATCCCAAAGGCCAAGTGAACTTTATCAGGATGTATGTTATCCTGGATCCATGAAATAACTGGCTTTAAAAATAAAAATCTCCTGTCTCTATGGGAATTTAACATAGGGGTGTCCTGACTTACGCAACCTGTTTTTTAAGGAAGAACATTAATTTATTTACGATAAATTATTCATTCACAAAGAAAACTGGTGTCCTTAAAGGTTGGATTTTTCCTCATTTTTAAAATTAAGGCATTAAGATCAATTTCCAAAAGATGATTTTTTATTCCTCTTTTTAGTCAACTTTAGCATGAGTGTGTTCACTTATGCTGAGCACTGTACGTAAATATTTTGTCATTTAGTTCTAAATTTACATTTCTACCTTGTATACAGCATGCAAATATATTGTTTACGTCAGACTCGCCAGTTATTTAGTGTTGAATGTAAATAGGCTGTAAAGTGCAACACCATGTGACACTGTCGCACACGTTTTAACATCTTCCAATTAGGCCGATCGTTACAGTCAAGACAACTTTGATTAGGTGACATTTGACGTTACACTAACAAGAGGACTCTCGAAGCCGTCCGGCGCGCTGACCTGCATTAATGAGGTAGAAAGATTGTCTTGAAGCTCGCAAATGTCTCAGAACATAATTGAAAATCTCAGGGGAATGTGGGAAAGTGCATTCATATATATTTTTTCTTTATGTTAGTCATTTTACTGGAAGATACGCTGTTCAACAAACTGAATATCCGAAGTATCCCACAAACTCTCTTATGCCCTTTTGACCTGACATTCGCTTACATAATTTATATTCAACTTTAATGATGAACATGCAACAGAACCGGTCCAATGACGTGTCTGGTTGAATTAAAGCCAGTTTTCCGGAAGCCAGCGATCACTCCCCTGTCTTCCGTGTTTTGAGCAACTGCTTTGAATAGTCACGATTAAGGAATGCTGAATTAATCTGGTTTGGAGTCAGAAAACGAGGCAAGTGCAAAGCTGTGGTTAGGTTTAAACACAAAATGAAGACAACGTTCCTGAAAGCAGTCGTGGGATTTTTGTGAACTTCTTGAGCTATAATTCGAAACATGGTCCATTTGTTGTTTGCATATTGCATATTGTGGTTTTGATTCCAGTCATGGAAGAACTCATTATCATGTGGCTTGACTTGGACTCTTTCTCTCAGCACAAGCATACAGGCACACGAAACCACAAAGAATGTACCTTTATTGTTTTACTATTATGAAACATCAAAAGAAAATAAGATCATTAACCCTTAATCAACCCTTGTAATGATCTTCATCACATTTCAGGATGAAATAACACATGCACGCTTCAGCACAGTTAGTTTCATGCCTAAGATGATCAGATTTACAGTAAAAATAACGTGTTGCTGTCCTATTTTCTTCATTAACCTTGTACGCGTTTGTTTTTTTGACAGAGATTTCACATTGTGAAGGCGAGCTGGGAAATTGAACTTTATCTGGGATCTTTGCCAAACCAGAGGAAGAGGAATTATCATATAACAACAAGTTCGCTGATGACTATAATGGACATGGGAAGTAACTGCTTATACTGATACTGTGTTACTAAAAAAAAAAAGCCATCAAGGTTATTATAGAGTTTCTAATTTTCAAATTATTTGAACTATATCAGAAGTCAGATTAGTTTTGATTGTTACATCAAAGTTTTTATTGTATGGGCATATTCCTGCTTTGTTTTTCATTGTTTTGCATTGAATACATTGTTAGTAATTATAGATTGTTGATTTGTCCACATTCACTGATTTTCGTAACACCAGCAAAGTTTAAGATGGCTTTATGTGGCATTTTTATTTATGCACGCTGAAAACGTCTTAAAACGTAGACGTTTGAAATGCTCAAAAGCAAGAAACTGATTATTAAGACTTATGAAATGGATGCAGTTTTACTGAAATGTGAATAGAACAAATAATTGACAAAATATCAATATAATTTAGTTTACAAATCTGGCTAGTTAGTTAGATTAGACTCTTTTGATAGATGTATAATTACTACATTTTCTTTTCTTTTCTTCTTTTTTTAAAGGTTTTGGCTCGTTTTCCAAACACTCCTCACTAGGGTTGGGTATCGTTTGAATTTGAACGATTCCGATTTCGATTCCTTGTTTCGATTCCAATTCCTAACGATTCTCGATTCCGATTCTTTTAAGCGGCAGGGTCAAAAAAAGTTTAGGATTATTTTAAATGAGCTAGCTAACCAACGTTCTTTCTGAAGGAAATAGTCTGACCTTCTACATCAATTTTAATTCTATGAACTTTTTATGAACTTTACTATGAATTTCTCACAGGGCTGTTTTCAACTACAATATAAATATCAAATCTATGAACTTGAATATAAATGATGAATATATTTTCACAGGGGTACACTCTCCTCAAGAGAGCTTTATTTTTGAAAACCACATGTCATGAAAACGCATTTACACGAGTGTATATGATGCTGCAGGTACTTAAACGTGTTACCGTGCTCACAAAGCACGGTAAGCACGCATCACAAAGCTATCACAAAACGTTCCCCATTCAAAGCAATCGCGACGTCACATATGAATGTAAGTTACGTGCCCGCTTACGAGCGCTCACGCTTAACACTTCGCCCCAGGCGCTGCCCGCGCATCACAGAGTTGTCACAAATCGTTCCTCATTCAAAGCAATCGGGACGTCACATATGAAACAGCCAGCCACCGCTGTCAGCGAGCCGCCGTATTCAAGCACTGAGGGCGCGCGTCAGGGAGCACTTACGCGACACTTACGCGTCACAGCCCACCAGAATGGGTTGTGGCTTAGCGTATAAAAGTATGGCTCGGAGGCTGCTTCCCTGGATTTCATCGACTGAAGTGAAAGTCGCTCGTGGTGCGAGCATGGCAGGTTATTCATGGGGATTACCGGACTGTAATCGAAACTAGGAATCGAAATTTAAACTTTTGAACGATTCAGGGAAAATCGCAAAGCTAGTCCCGGTTCCAATCGATACTCGATACTCCATACCCAAGCCTACTCCTCACTATCTTCTTTTCTCTCGAAAATGATGATGCTTATGTTTTTTTAATGAACATAAATGACAGGAATATTAGGCTGCTGTCACTTTAAGACCGAATGCACGGATCGAATATACTGACACACATCCTGGTTTCTTTCCCAACGGTTCACTTTAGACATTACAGAGAGAATACTTGCCGACACGGGTATTTTGACATAATTTTGTGTGTGTGTGTCTGTTCAAGCGCTAGAAAACGAGAAAGAGGAATCAATTCGGTGTTCAAACGCTGTCTGAAACGTTCTCTCTCTCTCTCTCTCTCTCTCTCTCTCTCTCTCTCTCTCTCTCTCTCTCTCTCTCTCTCTCTCTCTCTCTCTCTCTTTCGCTCTCTCTCTCTCTCTCTCTCTCACTCTCACTCTCTCGCTCTCTCGCTCTCTTTCACTCTCTTTCGCTCTCTTTCGCTCTTTCTCTCTCTCTCACTCTCTCACTCTCTCGCTCTCACTCTCTCGCTCTCTCTCTCTCTCTCTCACTCTCTCGCTCTCTTTTGCTCTCTCTCTCTCTCTGTCTTTCACTCTCTCTCTCTCTTTCGCTCTCTCTCTCTTTCGCTCTCTCTCTCTATCGCTCTCTCTCTCTCTTTCGCTCTCTCTCTCTCTTTCGCTCTCTCTCTCTCTCTTTCGCTCTCTCTCTCTCTCTCTTTCGCTCTCTCTCTCTCTTTCGCTCTCTCTCTCTCTCTCGCTCTCTTTCGCTCTCTCTCTCTCTGTCTTTCTCTTTCTCTCTCTCTCACTCTCTCGCTCTCTCTCTCTCTCTCTCTCTCTCTCTCTCTCACTCTCTCGCTCTCTCTCTCCCTCTGTCTTTCACTCTCTCTCTCTCTCTCTCTTTCGCTCTCTCTCTCTCTTTCGCTCTCTCTCTCTCTCTCTTTCGCTCTATCTCTCTCTTTCGCTCTCTCTCTTTCGCTCTCTCTCACTCTCTCTCTCTTTCGCTCTCTCTCACTCTCTCTCTTTCGCTCTCTCTCACTCTCTCTCTCTCTCTCTTTCGCTCTCTCTCTTTCGCTCTCTCTCACTCTCTCTCTCTTTCGCTCTCTCTCACTCTCTCTCTTTCGCTCTCTCTCTCTCTCTCTTTCGCTCTCTCTCTCTCTCTCTCTCTCTCTCTCTTTCGCTCTCTCTCTCTCTCTCTTTCGCTCTCTCACTCTCTCTCACTCTCTCTCTTTCGCACTCTCTCTCTTTCGCTCGCTCTCTCTCTCTCTCTCTCTTTCGCTCTCTCTCACTCTCTCTCTTTCGCACTCTCTCTCTTTCGCTCGCTCTCTCTCTCTCTCTCTCTTTCGCTCGCTCTCTCTCTCTCACTCTCTCTCTCTTTCGCTCTCTCTCTCTCTCTCTCTCTTTCGCTCTCTCTCTCTCTCTCTCTCTCTCTCTTTCGCTCTCTCTCACTCTCTCTCTTTCGCTCGCTCTCACTCTCTCTCTCTCTTTCGCTCTCTCTCACTCTCTCTCTTTCGCTCTCTCTCTCTCTCCCTCTCTCTCTTTCGCTCTCTCTCACTCTCTCTCTTTCGCTCTCTCTCTCTCTCTCTCTCTCTCTCTCTCTCTTTCGCTCTCTCTCACTCTCTCTCTTTCGCTCGCTCTCACTCTCTCTCTCTTTCGCTCTCTCTCTCTCTCTCTTTTGCTCTACATGCAACAAAACATGATTTTTGCCTCGCGTTTAAAATCGTTCGAATGTGTAAATTGGCAAGACAAAATACGTCCAAATACTAAACTTTCATGAAATTGACTTTAATTTTCAACAGACTTTAATTTATGACTTAGCAGTTAATCCATGAATCACATGCATTTCGAACCTTGGGGCCTAGGCCGTACGGATCAACTGCGACACATTGCACCACTAATAATCTATGAACACACTTATCATCATAATTTGTTGTTTTACCAGAAATTAAGTAAAATCCAACTCGAGTAAGTAAACCTGTCCCTCCCCAAAAATGTTGGTAATCAAAAGCGCTTCCCTACACGTTTCTGTTGCGTATATCGTTTATTTTTACCACGCATGCGCACCAGTTATGTGCACACCTATATATACAGTATATATATATATATATATATATATATATATATATATATATATATATATAGCTAAAATAAATTTGCATTCCTTTCAAAAGACGGCCAATCCTGGACCTTTTCTGCAATCTAAATCCAATCAGAACAAAGACGTGTACAACGGTGAATTTGCTCCATTATACGTCACCAGCTGTTTCAAAGGATTCAACTTTGAAAGGACTAAGCCTAGAAGGTTTTTCAGCATTGACACAAAACAGATGAGAAGCACAAGGAACATCAATAAATCAGCTTGAATCTGGCCAGTAGCGCTTGCACACGTGTTATAGGTGAAAAGGACACCGCTTTGGCAAAACCAGCGAGTTGATTAACAGTGCAGCAATCCACACAGAAGGAAAAACCGGGAGAGATTCCAAGAGAGCTGAAACTGAACACACACACACACACACACGCACGCACGCACGCACGCACGCACGCGCACGCACACACACACACACACACACACACACACACACAGAGAGATTCCAAGAGAGCTGAAACTGAATTCACACACACACACACACACACACACACACACACACACACACACACACACACACACACACACACACACACACACACAGGGAGAGATTCCATAGAGTGCTGAAACTGAATTCACACAGACAGACACACACACACACGATCAGAGTTGTTTCAACATCCTGACACCCTAAGATTTCACATGTGTTTATTCTAAACCGCTTTGTGAACTGCAGAAATGGGCACGAGGATTGAAAAGATGGCAGGAAATATTAGAGACCAATCAAACGCTCAACTATAGATACGATTTTGCATTTAATTTACTCAAAGATAACAATTCAGTCATAATTTTCTCACCCTTTTGACTTTCTTTACGTTAAATGACAAACATAAGATGAAGTTTTTGATGCATAAAAGCAGCATAACAGTATCGTACAGTAGTGCATTTGACCTGTGGATATTTGAACTCGTATAACCTCATGGTCACCATCCACTTTCCCTTTATTGTTAAAATTAAGGTTTTAAGGTGGTATTAAGATGTGTTTTGTCGATTGGATCACTAGTGGACAACTCTGACATTGGGGTGTAAAACATTTTGAACTTGTCCACTTTACACCACTTCCAGAGGTAGTCGAAAACGGATTCGACCGGATTGCCGTCGCAGTGTAAACACTCATGTGATCGAATGTGTTCGAACAGCCACAAAAGACTGTCGTCTCTCCGTCTACTGTTCTCTCTGCATTCCTGATTTCTAACACACACTCACAGCATTCGGCTTCAGAGCAGAAACTAAAGCTGATGTTCTCCATGTGTTTTCCGTCGTCTCCGGTCGTCTTCATATGTACATTACACAAGCTTATGTCGTCCACTAGGTCAAAATATATGAAAAAGCCCATATTTAACCGTCCATAGACCCTCCCCTCGAAGAAATCAGGACAGAAGTGGTTGAAAGTGGGTAAAAAGAGAACCCAAGTGCAGTTTATTTAAAATAACGTGAACAAACATAAAACAAAAGCATGGCGTGGCGTGGCATGAACTTAGAACAAGACATAAACATGAACATAAACTAACTTTAACTGTTAAAATCCACCACAAATGTTGATGTTAATGTTGGTTGGGGACATTTCATTTTATATTTAACAATATTATTACAACATTATTTTCCTGTTATCTCTTTAAAGCTTTTTTGAGACAAAACTTGACAAAGACACATGGCAAACATGAGGGCTTAAATACACAAGGACTAATGACACTAATGACAAGACAAGGGACACCTGTGAACAATCAGACAAGGAACCAATGACAACACAGACAAGGGAACACATGGCAGGATCACATGGCTATGACAGATGATCACATGACAGACATGAAACAAAGACATAAAACAAGACAAGAAGTTACATGGGAATGTGTCTCCCTCGTCTACTTGTGATCCGAACAATCAAAACGAATCTTAATATCAGCCTAACAGGGCCTAAACTGAGCAATTACTATAATCTTCTGTATCTGCTTTACAGCCTCATTTCATAATGGATTCAATTTACAACTTTAATCTGCTTTAAAACAATCTGTCTTGTATAAAGCGCTTTATAAATAAATAAAGACTTGACTTAAACTTTTGTTCCCTACAGTTCCTCTTCCTGACCCGAGGAGTATTTATCTGGTTTAATACTGTAATGTTGGAACAACATACAAAACAACAACATGCATTAAGCAACACACACTTGAACAGAAAACATGCTTACGTCTGATATAAAAACACAGTAATTTATTACTTCGAATTTCTAATGAACACTAAAACGAATTGTTGGAAAGCCACAGCCATAAAAAGAAATCTGGACTGAAAATCTGAACGAAATGACATAAAAACGCCACCCGAGTGAAGCTCTGAGACCGCGCAGATAAATCGTGCACGGATGACACGCCACATGAGAGTCTGATTCACTGAAGTGTTCTTCTGAAAAGCTTGACATTCACTTGGCCTATTTAGTTCCTCAGAACCACGACCTCCAGTCGGCCCGTGCATTGGTTTTCTCCAGAATAGAGATCATTAAGTCTGGTTTTCAACTCTCACGTCACTGTTAATTCCCCAATCGAACCCTTAAGTGGGGTCGGGTTCACCCGCACAGACCACAGGCCTGAAATCCACAGTCCTGCTGAAGACGTGTGACGTGTGACGGAACCAAGAGGTCAAATCCTCGGGTCTGGTCACAGAGATCAAACCCATTTCAGCAGCTAGAAAATAATAAAACAGCAGGAGTCGTGCATTTAGACAAGCAGAGATTTAGCTCGGTTAAAGGGATAGGACACCCAAAAATGAAAATTAGACTATGATGGATGCACTTTTATGATGGATAGATGCACTTTTATGATGGATAGATGCACTTTTATGATGCACTTTTATCATTTTTATTTATTTATGTACTTATTTTATTTGTTAATTTGAAAAGGGACAATGTACACTGATCAACATTCAAAAGAAATGTAAGGTCACCCGAGTTAGCCACAGGCTTTGCACTTTTATATGGATAGATGCACTTTTATGATGATAGATGCACTTTTATGATGATAGATGCACTTTTATGGACTTCAAAACAGAAACGGCCATTCACTGCCATTATAAAGCTTGAAAAAGCCAGGACATTTTTTAACTCTGATTGAATTCGTCTGAAAGAAGAATGTCATATACATCTGAGTGTATATGATTTAAGGGTGAGTGAATCATGGGCTAATTTTCATTTTTGGGTGAACTATCCCTTTAATTCCAGAACGGTTTGTTATTTAATAATAAACTAACACTTTACGGTAACACTTTATTTTACAGTGTCCTTGTTACAGATGTTACATTTACTTACCATAGTAATAACAATAAATTATGTATAATTACATATAACCAGGGAAGGCGCCAGATAATTTAAGGCAGGTGCTGAGGGGGTGCTAGATCATTGAAAGGGGGAGCTGCGCAAATATATATATATATATATATATATATATATATATATATATATATATATATATATATTAGGCTATACACACACACACACACAATTATTTAAATGAGCAAAATTTATGATGAGATGTGCTCCAGTTCACGTGCAATGCAATCGCACCGGTGCCTCCATATCATGATCATATTGTCTGCTATATTTGCTTCTTATTTATTATATCCAGGCAAATGGTTGATGAAAAATTTATTAAAATTAAGACACAATTCATACAAAACGAAATTCACTTTAAAGAAAGGCTTTCTACAAAACAAAACTTAATTTAGTGGTCAAAATCATGTCTGACCCATCATATCTCCCGGTATATTGCGAATACTCATGCTGTTCAATTTCCATAATCAGCATAGATGTAAAAAAATAACATTATAATATTTTAACAAAAATGAAACTAAATGCGCTGATTTAATGGCACATAACAAAAATGAAACTAAATGCGCTAATTTAATGGCACATATAGTTGGCCTACAGACTCTAAATATTGAAATTAACAGTAATAATGCTGTAGAAGTGCAGTTTATTAATAGTAAATGTTAACTAATCTAATTAAGTTGCCGATTTTTTTATACACCGATTCAGAGGTCTGGTGAGTTCAGTGTTGGACAGGTCAGTTGTTTTAATTCATTAAGGTGAATGGTTAAAATGAGTCGTTTGCATATCGGACGTGTCATAGTGGAAGTCCAGCCTACGGCACGCTTGTATGATTATCTCGGCAGTTTAGGACATCGCACACGATTTGCGTCAATACAGAAAACATTTAATCACTGGACTGGATAGGTTTTTTCGTTTAGTGAAATGTGGTTTATGTCAGCTGAATGGGCGGAACGCTTTTAGAGAAGATAGGGCAACGTGTTTTTAATTCAGGACAAAAAAAATCTCCAAATGCTCCACGTGAAACTGCGGTCTTCCGACCTTTTACTATCGTGTCAATTGATTTTGATTAATATGCGCGAGGGAGAGAGAGCAACACAGCCCTCGTGTTGTTTGTAGACGTGAGAGAGCGCGCGCGCGGCCGTTGCGCTCTCTCTCTCTCTCTCTCTCTCTCTCTCTCTCTCTGCTCGTTTGCGCCCTGTCAAGAGCAGCAGTCTATTCTACATCACTCACCGATCAAAAAAGGTTTTGCGGGACAAAAATTTGCTTTGGCAACCGCCAAAAAAATTCATTGCAGGAAAACCCCTGTTATTATGTCGAAATAAGGAGATATTATATTGAAATAACGACTTAATATCTCGAAATAACCAGATAAGTTTTATTTTTTCTTCACCATGCGGCTTCCTATTCTATATACAGCCTGAATATAATTGATTCCAGACGTTATGTTCGGGGGTGCTATCGGGATGCTTTGGTCTTTCTTGGGGGTGCTGAAGCACCTGCTAGCCCCTACCTAGCGCCGCCCATGCAACTAACCTTCAACCAAATCATAATCCATCTAGTTGCTTAATATTACTCAGTAATAAAAACTTAAATATATAATTACACTGTAACAATGGCAGGTTCATTAGTTAACATTAATGTATTAACTAACATGAGCAATAGGCCTACATTTGTTACAGTATTAATTAGTCTTTGTTAATGTTAGTTAATAAAAATACAGCTGTTCATTGTTTGTTCATGTTTGTTCACAGTGCATTAACTAATGTTAACAAATACAACATTTGATTTCCATAATGTATTAAATGAATATTAACTAAGATTAATAAAAGCTGAAGAAGTATTGTTGATTCATAGTTCATGTTAACTAAGGTTGTTAACTAAGGAACCTTATTGTAAAGTGTTACTAATAAACCTCAAAATGCACCATTTGGGTTGTCAAAGTCAGAGTGAGAGAGATAAAGGTATGGGTTAAAGACAGTGGGTCGAATGCACTGAATAACTGTGCCACAGTGAATTCCTTCCAGTGTATTTTAATTGTCTGAAGAGGTTTGGAGAAGCACAAGAGGTTTGTAATCGTGCGCTTGAGGGTCTGTATCAGGTCTGACGAACGGCGATAAAAGCCTGCCAGAACTCATGATATCGGACCAGTGGCTACATTTACATGCACAACTTTTGTTTCAATCAGACTGAGTTCATTCCGATTGATGAATATGAATGTAGTGTTTACATGAACGCTAAACATGTGATCATGATGTGCGGGTTATATATGTCACAACTTCAAATCAGAATTTATTTTTTGATATGCACACTGCACGAATATACAGTTTCCCGCTGTTTGCGGATAATAATCTTTCTCCTACATTGGTTCTTTATTTGTTTTAAACAGCAAAACTTAATATTTATCCATTTCTGGTCATAATTATGAGATAATGAGCATATGAACCGTTGTGCCGCTGCTTATATTGATCACGCAGTAAAAATGCCCCAAACCAGTGATCTGTGGATGAGAGTCTAAACGAGGACTGGTGGGCCGTTGTCCTGCTCCACTTCACACACACACACACACACACACACACACACACACACACACACACACACACACACACACACACACACACACAGACAGTGAAAGGAGGATTATAGAAAGACGGGAAACTCATTTATACAACACTTTATTCAACAGAACAGCTCGTTCAGCGTGTCACATGTCATTACGCTATTTCTACGTCATTGCACATGCGCAGTCCTTTCAGTTTCAGTTTTCAATCCGATCAATGGTTTACATGTTCTCTCGATCGGATTAGAAAAGGAATAAACCGGCCCTTTCAATCCGATCGACATTTCATTCGGATCGAGCTCAATCGGATTGATTGATGTGTTTACATGAAGGCTTTTCAGTCCGTTTGAGCCATCAATCCCATTACTAATGGATTATTTGGTTGCATGTAAACGTAGCCACGAGGGGCGTTTATTCACACTTTCCATGCAAGTCTGATATTATAGAGTAGCACTTCTCTAAATCAGGAGGGAATTCAATCCGGACCCGCCTCCATTTCGTATTTCAAGAGCACTAACTGTGTGTAAGGGATTAAAAGTGTGGATTTCCTACTTTGATAAACGCATATTAAAAACATTTGTTTAGTTTTTATGTCTTTTTTTGAGATGGTCTGAAATTTAAGCAAAGGCGAGATATTTAAAGCTTTCCTCCGTGATTTAGCTGCCATGACATCCTGATGTAATCGTGCGCGACGCGACACTTCACCGAAGTCAGCGTGTGAATGGGTGTGGAGGATGTCATTGACAAAGAAAAGAAAAGTTGACGAAGAAAATAGAGTTTTCAAAGATGATTGGATCATTGGACAGAGAGGTGTGCTATGCGATATGCGTTCATTTTGCCCCGATCCAGCACGAAGCCATTCTGTTTGATTTGTAACGAGACAGTTGGAGTTGTGAATAGTGGGGGAAAAAATATTTTTTTCATAAAATGAGTGTTGATTTGTTATGCATGTTTATTAAAAACAAGTTTGGTAATAACCAATAGTTCCGGACCTTTGACGTTGATGAAAATTCAGATTTGGACCTTTGAATGTAGACTTTGAGGACCCCTGTTATAGAGGAACTAATGCCGATCATTTAATGAAGAAAGTGTAAAATCACAGCTCCAAAAAGCGGAGTGTTTGATTACAAGCCCAAGCTTAAGTTGTTCTGAGTGGTTGTTGTGGTTGTTCTTGGTGTTTCCTAGTTTTCTGGGTAGTTTTCCGGTTGAATACTTTAAAGACCCTCCAAACCCCACGGGTGAGCAGTTAAAGGCAGTCCTGCAGGGCTGAACACGTGTAAATGTCTTGAAAGTTTAATTCTACACCAAACAGCAGCTTCTGGATGGAGGGTCGGCGAGGTCGCAACCAGATGTTTGCTGTGTGTGTGTGTGTGTGTGTGAGCATATTTCTGGAAATGTAAACAGAACTGGTTTCTATTATAGGCGAGTTTAGTCCTAAAATAGCTGACATCCGTCCTATAGTTCAGTGCGAGAGTTCAGAGGGAACCCAGGAAAGATCAGGGTGGCCTGCGGTTGAAGAACAAGACCTCGCTCCTTCCCTTCATTTCTTCCAAATGGACATTTATAACAATCATCATTTCACAATGATCTGAAGCCAGTGTTGGGGAAGTTACTAACTAAAATTAGCCTTTTCAGTAACAAACCAATTTTCCTCAGTTGACTCATTTTTGTGTGTTGGTTGGTTTGTTTTAATGAACAAATGCAGGTGTTCATTGTTCAGGTGGTTCATTTTTGGTTATTAGGGCTGTCAAATTGATTAATCACATTTAACATAAAAGTTTGTGTTTATATATATATATATATATATACACACACACGTACACACACATGTATGTGATTAATCAACTATATACAATATATATATATATACACACACATATTTCCAAATTAAATATACTTTTTTATATATATAGATATAGACATTTTATATATTTTGTTATTATTTTATGTTTAAACTAAACTTATTTGTGAAATTATTGAACTTATTTAGAAACATTCTAAGGAAATATATATTTCAAGCATTTCACAGCATACATATTAAATATATCTTGGCCAGAACACAAATGTGTTCACCGGTCCCTACTGCCGTTTTATTTATTTTAGTTGTGTTTTGTGTAAATGTGTCTGTTCAATATACTGCTGTTAGCCTAATCGAGATCCTCATTGATTTAGTGCCAGAATTTAGTTTTATTTATTTAATTTTTGTCTAGTAGTTTGGATAACTACTTTTCACTTCACTGACAAGTAGCTGTAGTTTGTCCATCTAGTTTTCGCCAATGTTGATTGGGTAACACTTCATTAGATTGGGTTCATTAGTTAACATTAGTTAATGTTTTAACTAACATGAACTAAACATGAGCAATACATTTGTTACTGTATTTGTTAATCTTTACAGTAACATTTGTTACTGTATTTTCATTAACGTTATTAATAAAAATACAGTCATTCATTGTTTGTTCATGTTAGTACACATTGCATTAACTAATGTTAACAAGATTTTAATAATGTATTAGTAAATGTTGAAATTAACATGATCAAAGATTAATAAGTGCAGTTCATTATTAGTTCATGTTAACTAATGAACCTTATTTTAAAGTGTTACCGTTGATTGTTTGGAAGAAACGGGTCCGTGATAAGAACAAAAGGTCAGTTTGAAGCAGATATGATGCCGAATGCCAAGGAGAGACCCATGTATCCCATAATCCCCCTGAGTCCCAATCAGAGATGACTTTCACATGACACTTTACATGCAGGAGTCAGTTCTCCATCGGGCCGAATCATCATCCCTTCATCCAAGAGCTGGTGGGGGGTTTTAAAGACTGTTTTACTTGGAACTTGTTCACGGAAAAGCCTCCCATTAAGTACTTTGTGAAAGATTGTTCTCAAAACCCTATAATGATTTATGTGGTCGTCAAGTCTTGAATGTAATTTTAAGTGGGATAAACAGAATAAAAGCTTCTTGGTTTTAAGTAATCTTTGGAATCTGAACACGAATTGAGTTCTTGGCTTTCAGTCTCACCGGATTGTTGTGATTCCCTGTCCATTAGAGTTTCCTTTGGTCTGAAAACAGTGGGAAAACAATGTCTCGGGATACAGTGCATTTGAGGATGTTAAAAAAAGAAAAAGAAGAATGTTAATATATCAATATCACAGAAGCATCATTTGTTGATCTCAAAGGTTAAGGACTGGAAAAATACATATGGGCTTTTGGTTTTTGTAATCCAAAACATTCGCATTTAATGAAATTAAATACAACTGCATATATATTAAGGCCCAAAATGTGGAGGTTAAAATACACTCATATCCCAGTGTAAGAGTCAGATAATAAACCACCGGTGGTTGATCCACTGAAATGTATAATCCTTCTGGTAAAACATTGATTTCTTAGTTTGAACATCTTGAAACAGCAACACAATGGTGTGATTCTGGGGGCGGGACCATCTGTTGATCGACCAATGGCAGACGTGGTGAGTGTTTGAAAACCTGCTGTTCTTATTTTCTTCATCTTTAAAAGTGATCCATCTGTAAACCTGCTCCATTGCCAGACACTCAAAAGAAACAAAAAATAATGTGCTCATGAGTGATTATATCATTGACTGCGAACACCGTCCAGCCCTGATTAACTGTGTTCATCTCTCATGGTTTTGTCATATTCACGTCATCACACACACACATCACGTCGAAATGAGATTTCTAGATTTCCATGTTGGATGTCCAATGTCAGCTGGGAATCTTCTGCACTTTTCTAAGTAGAAAATTGGAAATTTCAACTTGGGGACATTTATTTTAATATTCAACAATATTTTTGATCTGCCTGCATTAACAACATTATATAAGAACTGAACTGAGCTGGACGATGACATCACGGTTTTCTCCAGAGCGATATATATATATATATATATATATATATATATATATATATATATATATATAAATAAATAAATGAACTAAATTAATAACCTTTTTTTTACAACAAAAATGAAACATCACTGAAGTTACTTAAGCTGTGATTGTGACGCTATTTTCTTCTGGAAACAAACTTTGTTGCATTATTTTCCTGTATCTATCTCTGTAAAGCTGCTTTGAAACAATCGGTATTGTAAAAAGAGCTATATAAATAAAGGTGACTTGACTTGACTAGAGTGCAATATGACACTAAAATCACCTTAATATCAATTATATGAAAACGAAAGCCATTGCAAAAATGGTTCTGAAAAACCACCTGCTCTGCTTTGATAGTTTATATCTAATGCAATGACCGTTTTAAACCTTATTTGTGTGTCCAAAACATTTTTTAGGCCACTATATTTTTAGAACTAATGAAAAAATCAAATGTTTGTATTTTAAGTTACATTTAATATATTGCTTATTACTGTAATGTTGTTGAGAATTTCAAGCACGCCTCTGTTTAATATTCCACATAAAACCACCATATTTTAAAAATGCATGTCTCAGAGTTCAGAAATAGTTCAAGAAATTAAAGCTATTTAAATGTCATGCACAAACGGGTTTGCTCTGATTTATAGTATCTGTACATGATAAGCAAATACAGACTAAATCAGACCTGATCCTTCAGAATTTGTCATCAAGTTTGGGCATCACTAAAAAATGCTTTGAACTTATTTCCTGTAATGTTTTATGTATGTTTGGATTATTTTCACATGTGGCTGTTTAATATCAGGTGTCAGTCACAGAGTTACATAACTGTTCATATGCATACATATAAGTACATGTTATATAAGGTCCATATCCGTTTGAGGTCAGTAAAATCTGAATCTTTGTTTGTGAAGTTGTGCGTATATCACAAAATGAGCCAGTATTTAATAGATATATAAAACTTATATAACTGACTCAGTTTTGAATAGCGTTTTATGAGTCTCATAAAAGTCCACATTTTATTTTTGATATTAATTTGAAACACAATTGCTTTTGCAGGTTATCAAACCAGCGTTCATAATAGGGGAAAACAGATGAAAAATAAAATCCCATTCGTTTTCACCATAGAAAAATAGATTTTTAACAATAATGTATACAGTTTTTAGCTTTGAGGTTAAGTGATTTTATATATATATATACTGTAGGCCTATGGATTATAGTATAGAATAAGTTAATCAAATCTCTCTAAACGCTCTATGCTATTTGCAGTGATTTATAGAAGTAGTTAATATGCATTTCATTTCCTTGTAAAAGATTAAGAAATCTTATACACTAAAAAATGCTGTAAAAAACAATTTTCACTCATTAATTGCTTGTAAATTTTATGAATGATTGCAAAGAAATGGCAAGTAAGAAATGGAATTAATAGTGAAATTGAATCGAAGTACTGAAATAGTATATTCTTGTAAAACATACTGCAATAATCTTTGTTTTATTTACATCTCAGAATTTTTTTTTTTTACAATGTCATTTTACATTGTACAATGTCTGTGATTAGCGAATATTTATTTATTTATTTTTATTTCTATTTGTTCTCCATCCAGATGTAAATTTAATTGTTTTAAGATTTGTTTAGAATTTAGATTTTTTTTAGAATAGTATGAAAAATACATCATTAAATACTACATTGCATTCATAAAAATATGTAATTCATTCTGGCACAACATTTCAGAATAGAGTGTTGATGGTGTAAAGATTTTTAGAGATTCGCAATGTTGCTCAAGAACATTTATTTTTTGCACCTGACTTTCATTAAAATAGTGTAAGAGCCGGTTTACACTGTAACATGATAATCGAGTCCGTTCACTTCGAGATGAACATTACACCAGCCGGATCTGGATTTTTGTCATTCATTTTTATTAGACGGTCTGGATCTTGACAGTAGAAAAACAAGTTTTCAGCTGCAAACTCTTGAAATCACTATAGAAACAGATTATGATCTACAGAGTTTCCCGTGTTTCCCTTCCTAAGAGTTTCTGATTTTCCAGCACACATTCCCACAGGAAAGAGAAATGACAAAAATACGATTTCTTTTTCTGTGTGTAAGAGAAGGAAGAGTGTGTGTGTGTAAGAGGAGGAAGAGTGTGTGTGTAAGAGAAGGAAGAGTGTGTGTGTAAGAGGAGGAAGAGTGTGTGTGTAAGAGAAGGAAGAGTGTGTGTGTAAGAGGAGGAAGAGTGTGTGTGTAAGAGAAGGAAGAGTGTGTGTGTAAGAGGAGGAAGAGTGTGTGTGTAAGAGGAGAGTGTGTGTAAGAGGAGGAAGAGTGTGTGTGTAAGAGGAGGAAGAGTGTGTGTGTAAGAGAAGGAAGAGTGTGTGTGTAAGAGGAGGAAGAGTTTGTGTAGGAGGAGGAAGAGTGTGTGTAAGAGGAGGAAGAGTGTGTGTGTAAGAGGAGGAAGAGTGTGTGTAAGAGAAGGAAGAGTGTGTGTGTAAGATGAGGAAGAGTTTGTGTAGGAGGAGGAAGAGTGTGTGTAAGAGGAGGAAGAGTGTGTGTGTAAGAGGAGGAAGAGTGTGTGTGTAAGAGGAGAGTGTGTGTAAGAGGAGGAAGAGTGTGTGTGTAAGAGGAGGAAGAGTGTGTGTGTAAGAGAAGGAAGAGTGTGTGTGTAAGAGAAGGAAGAGTGTGTGTGTAAGAGGAAGAAGAGTGTGTGTGTAAGAGGAGGAATAGTGTGTGTAAGAGGAGGAATAGTGTGTGTAAGAGGAGGAAGAGTGTGTGTGTAAGAGGAGGAAGAGTGTGTGTGTAAGAGAAGGAAGAGTGTGTGTGTAAGAGAAGGAAGAGTGTGTGTGTAAGAGGAGGAAGAGTGTGTGTGTAAGAGGAGGAAGAGTTTGTGTAGGAGGAGGAAGAGTGTGTGTGTGTGTGTGTAAGAGAAGGAAGAGTGTGTGTGTAAGAGGAGGAAGAGTGTGTGTGTAAGAGAAGGAAGAGTGTGTGTGTAAGAGGAGGAAGAGTGTGTGTGTAAGAGAAGGAAGAGTGTGTGTGTAAGAGAAGGAAGAGTGTGTGTGTAAGAGAAGGAAGAGTGTGTGTGTAAGAGGAGGAAGAGTGTGTGTGTAAGAGAATGAAGAGTGTGTGTGTAAGAGAAGGAAGAGTGTGTGTGTAAGAGAAGGAAGAGTGTGTGTGTAAGAGGAGGAAGAGTGTGTGTGTAAGAGGAGGAAGAGTGTGTGTGTGTAAGAGGAGAGTGTGTGTAAGAGGAGGAAGAGTGTGTGTGTAAGAGGAGGAAGAGTGTGTGTGTAAGAGAAGGAAGAGTGTGTGTGTAAGAGAAGGAAGAGTGTGTGTGTAAGAGAAGGAAGAGTGTGTGTGTAAGAGAAGGAAGAGTGTGTGTGTAAGAGGAGGAAGAGTGTGTGTGTAAGAGAAGGAAGAGTGTGTGTGTAAGAGAAGGAAGAGTGTGTGTGTAAGAGGAGGAAGAGTGTGTGTGTAAGAGAAGGAAGAGTGTGTGTGTAAGAGGAGGAAGAGTTTGTGTAGGAGGAGGAAGAGTGTGTGTAAGAGGAGGAAGAGTGTGTGTAAGAGGAGGAAGAGTGTGTGTGTAAGAGGAGGAAGAGTGTGTGTGTAAGAGAAGGAAGAGTGTGTGTGTAAGAGAAGGAAGAGTTTGTGTAGGAGGAGGAAGAGTGTGTGTGTAAGAGGAGGAAGAGTGTGTGTAAGAGGAGGAAGAGTGTGTGTGTAAGAGGAGGAAGAGTGTGTGTGTAGGAGGAGGAAGAGTGTGTGTGTAAGAGGAGGAAGAGTGTGTGTAAGAGGAGGAAGAGTGTGTGTGTAAGAGGAGGAAGAGTGTGTGTGTGTGTGTGTGTGTGTGTGTGTGTGTGTGTGTGTGTGTGTGTGTGTGTGTGTGTGTGTGTGTGTGTGTGTGTGTGTGTGTGTAAGAGGAGAAAGAGTTTGTGTAAGAGGAGGAAGAGTGTGTGTGTAAGAGGAGGAAGTGTGTGTGTAAGAGGAGGAAGAGTGTGTGTGTAAGAGAAGGAAGAGTGTGTGTGTAAGAGGAGGAATAGTGTGTGTGTAAGAGGAGGAAGAGTGTGTGTGTAAGAGGAGGAAGAGTTTGTGTAGGAGGAGGAA
>NW_027509189.1:230000-232500 GCF_051911475.1 Siphateles boraxobius
TGTAAGAGGAGGAAGAGTGTATGTGTAAGAGGAGGAAGAGTGTGTGTGTAAGAGGAGGAAGAGTGTGTGTGTGTGTGTGTGTGTGTGTGTGTGTGTGTGTGTGTGTGTGTGTGTGTGTGTGTGTGTAAGAGGAGGAAGAGTGTGTGTGGAAGAGGAGGAAGAGTGTGTGTGTGTGTGTGTAAGAGGAGGAAGAGTGTGTGTGTGTGTGTGTGTGTAAGAGGAGGAAGAGTGTGTGTGTAAGAGGAGGAAGAGTGTGTGTGTAAGAGGAGGAAGAGTGTGTGTGTAAGAGGAGGAAGAGTGTGTGTGTAAGAGGAGGAAGAGTGTGTGTGTAAGAGGAGGAAGAGTGTGTGTGTAAGAGGAGGAAGAGTGTGTGTGTAAGAGGAGGAAGAGTGTGTGTGTAAGAGGAGGAAGAGTGTGTGTGTGTGTGTGTGTGTGTGTGTGTGTGTGTGTGTGTGTGTGTGTGTGTGTGTGTGTAAGAGGAGGAAGAGTGTGTGTGTAAGAGGAGGAAGAGTGTGTGTGTAAGAGGAGGAAGAGTGTGTGTGTGTGTGTGTGTGTGTGTGTGTAAGAGGAGGAAGAGTGTGTGTGTAAGAGGAGGAAGAGTGTATGTGTAAGAGGAGGAAGAGTGTGTGTGTAAGAGGAGGAAGAGTGTGTGTGTGTGTGTGTGTGTGTGTGTGTGTGTGTGTGTGTGTGTGTGTGTGTGTGTGTGTGTGTGTGTGTAAGAGGAGGAAGAGTGTGTGTGTAAGAGGAGGAAGAGTGTGTGTGTGTGTGTAAGAGGAGGAAGAGTGTGTGTGTGTGTGTGTGTGTGTGTAAGAGGAGGAAGAGTGTGTGTGTAAGAGGAGGAAGAGTGTGTGTGTAAGAGGAGGAAGAGTGTGTGTGTAAGAGGAGGAAGAGTGTGTGTGTAAGAGGAGGAAGAGTGTGTGTGTGTGTGTAAGAGGAGGAAGAGTGTGTGTGTGTGTGTGTGTGTAAGAGGAGGAAGAGTGTGTGTGTAAGAGGAGGAAGAGTGTGTGTGTAAGAGGAGGAAGAGTGTGTGTGTAAGAGGAGGAAGAGTGTGTGTGTAAGAGGAGGAAGAGTGTGTGTGTAAGAGGAGGAAGAGTGTGTGTGTGTGTGTAAGAGGAGGAAGAGTGTGTGTGTGTGTGTGTGTGTAAGAGGAGGAAGAGTGTGTGTGTAAGAGGAGGAAGTGTGTGTGTAAGAGGAGGAAGAGTGTGTGTGTAAGAGGAGGAAGAGTGTGTGTGTAAGAGGAGGAAGAGTGTGTGTGTAAGAGGAGGAAGAGTGAGTGTGTAAGAGTTAGATGAAGTTGCACATGTAGAACAGCAGCTTTCTTTGTTACTGTAACTGGTTTGTGACAAATAGCCGTATCAAATTCTGGAATATTGAATTGCAACACTCGTTGTGTAACTATAGGTCCAGGGCTCGCCGCTAGAGCTCGATTCGACAGGCTATGCAGGGTGAACCATGAGCCCACCAGCGGTGAGAGTACGAGATATTGTTTTATTGAATTTATTTGATTTTGTAAATATCATTTGCATCTGCATGGCAAACGTCTTGTAGTGATTCTTTAGCGTCACGCTGACGGTTTTATTTAGTTATTCACTGTATTGAAGCCAAACACGAGCTGGAAGCTGCAGTTTGGTCGTCTATGAGAATTAAACTATTTATCGAAGAGGATAAATAAGTGGGATGTTAAAACAATCAATTCAAACACAAGATGCATGTGGGATCTGAATGTGTGCATGTATGTGTCATACTTTACTCTGTGTATTTTAAATATAATCAGTAATTCATGAGATAAAGTAGAAAATTACTTTTTCCAACTAAAAAAATCCCACAAATTAGTTTGGTATCATATACTGTCCACTGTTCTGTAATCAACATTATTGATGATGACATATTGATGTAAACTTTCAATTCAGTCTCATAGTTACAGTCAGTAATTTTTTAATTTGTACAGATGTAATTTTTTACATCTCATCACATCTGATGTTGAAATAGAGTTGATGTTAAAGTAGAGTTCAGAAATGAGTGAAGAAAATGTGAGTGGTGAAAGCTGTGTGGTTGCTAGGGTATTCTATATGGTTGCTAGGGTGTTGCTAGGTGATTGCTAGAGTGTTGTGGGTGTTTCTTGGGGTGTTGCTATGCAGTTGTTATGTGTTCTAGATGGTTGTTCAAGTGTTCAGGGAGTTTCTAGGGGTGTTGCTATGCAGTTGTTATGTGTTCTATATGGTTGCTAGAGTGTTTTGGGTGTTTATTGGGGTGTTGCTATACAGTTGTGATGTGTTCTAGATGGTTGCTTGACTGTTTTGGGTGTTTATTAGGGTCTTTGTCATTGAGTTATGTGTTCTATATGGTTGCTAGAGTGTTCTGGGTGTTTCTAGGGGTGTTGCTATGCAGTTGTTATGTGTTCAGGGTGTTTCTAGGGGTGTTGCTATGGAGTTGTTATGTGTTCTAGATGGTTGATCAAGTGTTCAGGTTGTTTCTATGGGTGTTGCTATGCAGTTGTTAT
>NW_027509189.1:240000-245000 GCF_051911475.1 Siphateles boraxobius
TCTATACATTCATTTTTAAAAAATATATTTACTTTTATTTTATTTTAGAGTGAAAGATGAACCGGTCAGGTGTTACAGTGTGGGAATATTGTTTGGTTATAATACAGTATGGTTCTGTACTGTATGGGAATGTGTCAAGGCGGATCGTCAAATAAAGTAGACTTTAAGAGGGGTGTTTTCTCCAGGGTCCGGTGGGCGGAGGGTTATCTGTATGTTCTTCAACTATAGGACTGAATTGAGCTGATGAACACCGGTGGGTTTGGCTCCGCGTGCGTGAAATCCGAGGCGGGTTTAAAAGGCTCCGAGCAGAAGCACAGTCAGTCGAGGAGAGACACTTGAAGATCAGGGTTGCGCGGGCATTAGATAAACTACAAATTACCTGTAATAGTCTCGGGCAAACGCAAAATGGGGATAGTAAATAATTCAACCCTTGTGGGATTTAAATCTCCATCATTTTGGTTACTAACACAGATATTTAAACAGTAATTTGTAAGAGTAGCCCGCAACAGGACACCTGCGTTTCCATTTACGCACGGAAAGCGCGCACTTTTTAACGCGTTGGACTTCTGTTGTTTTTGACGAGCCTTACAATGTTACACCCGAACAACACATCGCACTCGGTTAACTCAACAGACCCGTACGGACGCGATGAAGAGGTCGCCAAAATCGAGATCGCGGTCCTCAGCGTCACCTTCGCGGTCGCCGTGATCGGGAACTGCAGCGTCCTGGTGGCCATTCACAACACCAAGAAGAAAACCTCGCGAATGCACCTGTTCATCAAACACCTGAGCCTTGCCGATCTCGTAGTCGCGTTTTTCCAGGTCCTTCCACAGCTATGCTGGGAAATAACCTTCCGTTTCTACGGGCCGGACTTTCTGTGCCGGATCGTGAAGCACCTGCAGGTGATGGGCATGTTCGCGTCCACATACATGATGGTTATGATGACTCTAGATCGATACATCGCCATCTGCCACCCTCTGAAAACCCTCCAACAGTCCACCAGGAGGTCCCACATCATGATCGGGGGCACGTGGATCAGCAGCCTGGTCCTCAGCACCCCTCAGTACTTCATCTTCTCCCTCAGTGAGATCCAGAACGGGTCTGAGGTGCTCGACTGCTGGGGCCACTTCATCCAGCCCTGGGGACCCCGAGCGTACATCACCTGGATCACAGCTGGGATATTCCTCATCCCGGTCATCATACTAATGACCTGCTACGGATTCATATGCCACAGCATCAGGATGAACATCAGATATAAGACCAAGAAGACTCCGAGTGATGGCGCGCACAAGAACGGGCTGATCGGGAAGAACTCCGTGAGCAGCGTCACCACGATCTCCAGAGCGAAGTTACGCACCGTCAAGATGACTTTTGTCATCGTCCTCGCTTATATCATCTGCTGGGCGCCGTTTTTTACCGTGCAGATGTGGTCGGTGTGGGACGAGAACTTCAGCTGGGCTGGTGGGTGAACCTCACCTACATGTTGGGAAACATCAATACATTTTTAGTATTAAATATGCATGCAGAAAACACATGTTTTCCACATGTGAAATCACTATTCCAAACCCAAATGTTTCCCATGTGCGAAGTTTGTATGTGTTCCATATGTGTTTTTGCCATAGCATTTAAATATAATATTTAACTAACAACAGATTAATATACATTCAAAGAGTTGACAAAATGCAATGCACATACACATTTCATACATTTTATATTTGAACTATTTTAATAAACTGTTTTATTATTTAACTACCTAATATATGCAGGATGACACTTTATAATCACTTATCTAATTTTAATATAATATTTAATTTAAGAAAAATGTTATGTTGTATAATGCTCCACATGCAGCATTTTAGAATTACTTGAATATCATTAAATCTATGATGTAGAATTAACAAAGAGTAAAAATTTCATTTCATATTTGCATATACCGGATTGCACTCTGTGCAAAGTGAAAATATGCAGTTATGTTATTTCTATAGCTGACAAGACCCTGAATATGTTAAACACATATTTATTGTATAACTTTAGTGTTACTACTATATTTTTTTATATATTATATAGTATTATTAATAGTATATAGTATTATTAATACTATGTAGTTTCCCAACATGTATATATTTTTGCAGTGTGATAAACGCATCACTGTAAAAAGTGTTATGCTCAATAATTTATGACAGCATATGTTTTTACATTGCTGTAATTCAACAAAATAAGTTAAGCTTTTTTATGTTATGTAAAATTCAACTCATTTTTTAAGTCAGTTTAATGTAATTTATGTTGAAATGACTTAAACATCCAAGTTGATTGTTCTTAAAAGTTTAAGGCAGCAACTATCTCTTTTCAGAATTATTTATTTTCTGTATCAAATTTCAATAGAAAACATATTGTAATCATGAGGTATTAGTGTGGTAAAAAAACAAAACCTAGAATCTTAATATAATAAAATGTGCACCAGTGTCTTCAGAATCACAGCTTTTTTTGAAGTTTAAATTTAATGAGCAACAAATGGCTGCTAATGGAAAGAAGTGATAATGCGTTAAATATAGTCTCTCTGATATGATTATAGATATCTTTGAAATGAAGTCATGAAACCAGAATAGAGCGTCCAAGCAGAACATCTGCAGAGGGTTTATGATGTGTAAATCTGTCATTCCACATTGAGGTTATTGGATGTTGTTTTAACCCAATTTCACCCCATCTTCCCCTAATAGTTCAAGACAAATTGCTTTAATCGAAACAAACGAATTAAAAATTACTAAAAAAATTAATTTGATTAATTTTTACATATACATTTATATAATTTTAAATCTGGAGGTCTCTATGACTCTTGAAGAATGAAAATGACACTGTGTAATATTATTTTATAAAGCATAGTTCCGCTCCTGGACGCTGATTGGCCAATGCAGTGACTTTAGAATCTGATTGGATGATGCGTGTTCTAAAATACAGTGTTACATTCTACGTTTTTTTTGTAATGGTAGTGTATCAAAGTTTCCACCAAAATATGAAGCAGCAAAATGATTTCTGAAGGATCATGTGACACTGAAGACTGGAGTAATAATGCTAAAAATTCAACTTTGATCACAGGAATAAATTACATTTTAACATATATTCACATAGAAAACAGCTATTTTAAATTTAAATAATTTTTCTAAATTTTTACTGTACTTACAATTTCTAGACTCTTGAAAAATGAAAATGACACTGTGTAATATAATTATTTTATAAAGCTTATAGGTATAGTTCCGCTCCTGGATTCTAATTGGCCAATGCAGTGACTTAAGAATCTGATTGGATGTTGCATGTTCTAAAATGTTGATACAGTGTTACATTCTATATTAATTGCCATTGCTGTGTTGCTTGCCAGTAGAGAAGCTAATGAACTGTGTTACGTGTGGAAAGGATTATTTTGATTATTAACATTAAAAGCACATCGCTGTATTAAAACATTTCACTACCAGGTATTGTTGATACAGTCAAACCAAAGATTATTCAGACACCAGATATCATTTTTTATATATTTTTTACTAGTGGGTGCAGGACACTAGTTTAAGTATTTTAGGTAAACTGTGACATATTATACCCAAAAATTATTCATACAGTGACTACCAGTGAAATTTATAAAAATTTGGGAGCAAAAATGATTGGGACACTTTGAGCTGATGATGTTTTGCTGAAGTGTTTTTTCTGTAATTGCTAATGCACCTTTTTACACCACAGACTGAACAACATGAAGCATTGCTTGGTAATTGTTTGAGCTAAACTGGTATTATCTAATTGTGTAGTTAAATTTAACAGCTGACAGATATTCAACATAATTCATGTGTGAGACAGTCTAACAGAAGGACGGACAAAACCAGTCAAATATCAACTGAGTTTTTCTCATATTTTATTACCATTTTCTAAACTATAGCGAATAAACCAACGCTATTTTACGACCGATTCGTACGAATTTGTAGGATATGTCTAATCCCACGTGATGGTTATGTTTAGGGGCGGGGACAGGGGTAGGTCATTCGTACAATTCATACGAATTGGGTAACTCGTAAAATATGTAGGCTACGATTTAGCAAAAATCAGATTGAGGTTGTATGAATTTGCACGAATTAGCCACCTCGTAAAATTCGTACGAATTGCCGTAACTGTGACAATGTGAGAAATGTTGAAGGTGTCTGAATAAACGCTGGTTTGACTGTGTGTTCATGTGTGTGTAGACTCCGAGAACACGGCGGTGACTCTCTCTGCGCTGCTGGCCAGTCTCAACAGCTGCTGTAACCCGTGGATTTACATGGTTTTCAGCGGACACCTCCTGCACGACTTCACACACTGCTTCCCCTGCTCCCATCGAATCCAGCAGAGCTTCAGGAAAGAGGATTCGGACAGCAGCTTACGGAGAAACACACTGCTCACCAAAATCACCAACCGAAGCCCCACGTGCAGCTCGGGAACCTGGAAAGACCTCGATCAATCTCCTAAATCTGACCGATCGGCTCCGGCTCCGACCGGCACGTGATGCCCCTGGGAATGTGACTTTATTAACCAGACTTTATTGATAGTTCGATAATGTTTTTGACTTTATTGATCGTCAGCACTTTGGTGAGACTCTCACAGACTCTTCTGGATGAGCGGAAATACACAAGCTCAGGAGAGTTTCATTTAAGCATCAAATGTTTCTCTTAAAGGGGTCATCGGATGCACAATTCACTTTTATATGGTGTTTGCATAGTGTGGACACAACCACCATACAATGAAAAACAATCCATTCACTCCTTTTTTTTAACCCTCAAAAAGTCTAAACACTCTCATTTTCTGAGCACTATGATGTCATATTGCTCATGCTCCTCCCACGACCGATGACGGACTGTCTCATATTAGCATATTTCCCGTATTTGCATATTTCCCCTGTCAGCCAGTTGCTCATTATCATTTAAAGAGACATGCACCGAAACTGGTCGCTGTGAACAGAGCTGTTTTTGAGGAGGTGAAAAGGGTGA
>NW_027509189.1:250000-260000 GCF_051911475.1 Siphateles boraxobius
TAAAAAAAAAAGCGGAAAAAAATAAATAAAAGTAAACTTTTTTGGTCAAAAATGACTAAACAGCACCAAAAGGGTTAACCTGTCCAGCAATTTGATTTTCCTCAAAAGGGCTTATTGTACCAGCCTCATACAAACCTGCTAGAAGTTGCATAAAGCCAATCAGATTAGTATGGAAGCTTGTTTCCGCCACAGAATGAAAAATAAAAAAAGTAATTGCGACTTTTTATCTCACAATTCTGAATTTATTTTTATATTTATTTATTCTGACAGAATTGCAAGATATAAAGTCAGAATTGCATGATATAAAGTCGCAATTGCGTGTTATAAATTCAGAATTGTGAGAAATAAACTATTCTGAGGGGGGAAAAAGTAAGTCTTTTTTTCCATAGAATTGGACTTTATAACTTGCAATTGCGAGTTTCTATATCACAATTCTGAGAAAATATGTTAGAATTGCGAGATATAAACTCGCAATTATGTGATATAAAGTCAGAATTGCGTGATATCAAGTCGGAATTGCATGAAATAAAGTCGCAATTGCGTGTTATAAAGTTAGAATTGCGAGATATAAAGTCGCAATTGCATGTTATAAAGTTAGAATTGCGAGATATAAAGTCAGAATTGCGTGTTATAAAGTTAAAATTGCGAGATATAAAGTCGCAATAGCATGTTATAAAGTTAGAATTGTGAGATATAAAGTCAGAATTGCGAGATATAAAGTCAGAATTGCGAGATATAAAGTCAGAATTGCGAGATATAAAGTCAGAATTGCGAGATAAAAAGTCAGAATTGCGAGATATAAAGTCAGAATTGCGAGATATAAAGTCAGAATTGCGAGATATAAAGTCAGAATTGCGAGATATAAAGTCAGAATTGCGAGATATAAAGTCAGAATTGCGAGATATAAAGTCAGAATTGCGAGATATAAAGTCAGAATTGCGAGATATAACGTCAGAATTGCGAGATATAAAGCCAGAATTGCGAGATATAAAGTCAGAATTGCGAGATATAAAGTCAGAATTGCGAGATATAAAGTCAGAATTGCGAGATATAAAGTCAGAATTGGGAGATATAAAGTCAGAATTGCGAGATATAAAGTCAGAATTGCGAGATATAAAGTCAGAATTGCGAGATATAAAGTCAGAATTGCGAGATATAAAGCCAGAATTGCGAGATATAAATTCGCAATTGTGAAGAAAAAAAAAGGTCAGAATTGTTAGTTTTTTCTCTCGCAATTCTGACTTTATAACAAGTAATTGAGATTTTATTTTCGCGCAATTCTGACTTTATATCTCGCAATTCTGAGAAATAAAGTCACAATTATATTTTGAAATGTTTTATCCTGCGGCAGAAACAAGCTTCCATAGATTATAGAACATTCCATAGAACATTTTCAGTTTTGCTCTTTAACTGGACTGTGAAGCTGAAACTAACAACTATAAAGAACCTTTCTGAAACCATCAATCCTGACTAGTGGAAACCAGCAAGTTGCCCGAGGCCGGTTTAATCAGTCCTGTTCTTCAGCGGGGTTATTTAAGGCTCTCTGAGCTTGTCAAGCACTCTCTCTTCAAGGTATCAAAGAAAACCAGGGTCCAATTAATATTTCCTGCAGCTATAATTTCTCATGTTCTCCTCTGAACGATCAAAAGTAATGAAACTGCACAGGACTGGCGTTCTCTCGGCTCATTCCAGCTGAAGAAAGCCTGCAGTGCTTTTCCGATGAGGAACAGTCTTTTGTTCCCAAAGCCGAAGCTGAATCAGAGACATTACTGTGAAACTGAAAGCTGAGATGATGGAAAAGACCCTGATCTGTCGCTGGAAGTGAACATATCGCATGCACAGGTCTGGTTTCACTTCTAAAGGACTAAACATGATCATAGTCTTGGTGATTTAATAGGGAAAGGAAGTTTTCTCTTTTATTTAAAAAAAGTGTTTTTTGCAGTGATGAACCGTTAGAAGAACCATTTTTAGTTTCCCAAAGAACCTTTCAGTGAAATGTTTAAGAAAAGTTCTTAAAAAATTTTTTTGTAAGCTTTAAGAACATTTGAAAGATCTAAAGAATCTTTTTTTCCAATATAAAGAACTGAACTATCGCTTCATTATGGAGTCATATATCAATGCCAATAAAGAACATTTAGCAAAAATTACAGATTTTTTTTAATTTCAATTAAATTAATGTACTATATTTTAGTTCGATATTGTTTTTATTTAATATTTTGTATTTTTAGGTGATTTTATGGTACTAAATTATATGAATGCAGTATTTATAATCCATTTATTCACTTTGTGAGCATAGACCTGAAAATGTAATATCCAATTTAAACATTTTAAAAGCTTTAGAGCGACAGACTGAAGTTAGATCTCTTTTCAAAGACGACACTTGGCAGATTATTGCTGAAGTGAAAAATGTTTTAACTGTCAGTTAAAAAAAGTTACAAACTTTTACGTTTATTGTTATGAAAAACACGTTTTACTCTTAAACTGTGAGAAAATCACATTCCACTAGATGAAATTCTTCTCCCATTCATTTTTGACTATTTTTTTTAGAACCATTTAACCTGTTCGAATCATGTCCATTATTTATTTTTGTGTTCACAAAGCAAGTGCCAAAAGCTTTACCAAGTTTCGTCCCATTCCTAAAAACCAATGTACAATTTCTTCGGTCAAAACTGAGATCATCAAGAGGGTTAAGAGTGAATGTTCAACATCCGCTTTATAATCCATTGGCTGAGGATTCACGTCTGCATTTTTTCTTCCTTGCGTAAAGCACATTTCTGGCATAAAACTTCAAAACAAGTGGCTCTGATCACGACGTTTCCTCTCAGAATTAGTCAGTTTGACACTTTTTGGATCATTCCTGTTCTCCCGAACATGTTGAACTCTTTAGCTATTACTGGATGATTATGCCTGTGTTGTTATTTAAGAAAATATTTCTATAAAAGGGTATATCAGACATCTGTTCTGATCAAACTTACACAATTACTAAGGAATAGGCTGTCCTTCTACAAAGGACAAAATAAAAATAGGATGGAAATGGGTATTTATTGACATAAATTGAAAAAGAAGCAGTGAAATGGTTTAAAGTTCAATGGTTTAAAAATATTGAGATATTATGATAAAAGAAATCTATCTAAAATTTCATCAAATATTTGAAAACAAATATCCCCATTTTAGGGCCATATAAATTAATTGCATTGTAGGAATGACCTTTGTAAAGTTCATGATCAATTTTAAAGCCACATTATAGACGCATACTTGATGAATCATGTTTGATATTATGAAAGGTTGTCATAATAAAAAAGGGGGGGAATTGGCAAAGTCTTGTTGCATTAATCGTAATTGTGCAATTTGTAATCAGACATCGGTAGGGGAGGATCGTAACTCCATTATACTGGCGCACACACGTGAAAGAAGCCCTTTAAATGCACATCTGGATTTTGAATACTGGGTTTCTGTCTTGTCTTGATGAAGATTAATTGCTTCTTCTGTTCAATATAACAGACTCCTTTCCATTCGCTCCTTCCAGATGAATCCGTCTGATGTGTCCGGTCCAGTACGTTCTGTATGTATAGATCTCAATCTGAGGTCTGGGATTAACTGAAGTCAGGCAATACTTCTGTATTTGTAACTTTTTATTAAGTATATTTATTATGTTTTAAGCAGATTCTCTCAGACATGATAAGAAACATGAAATCCCACAACAAGGTCCAACCAGTGTTATATCACAATCGCACTATCTGACTCAAACCCAGGGCTCTGTATTCTCATAATATGAACACCAGCTGTTATGAATATTAAGCGATCAGAGGACACCTCTATTGTGTTTGGACTAGCGTTACACAAGAGTCAACGCTTACACAAGCAGCAAAGCTTTCGTAACCACCATCTTTTCCAGTGATTCATGTTGTTGTGGAAAAGACTTCTCTTCCTCTTGATGTTCATCTGTAGATGTTCTGAGCTCAGTGATGCGTTTGGGACATTACGCTTTGATTTTCACTTGTTTACGCCACAATGATCAAAGAGAAGGTCGGAAGGTTTATGTCACTTTTTGTTGTGTAATTTATTAGAACTGTAAAATGTATTCCTAACCAGCCACTTACAAAGCACTCAGAAAACTTTAGAAAGCACATAGCAATGCTTTAGCAACCACCCAGAACACTTTAGCGACTGCATAGCAACGCCATAGTAACCACCCAGAACACATAAAAAAGTGCATAATGCCCTAGCAACCATTCAGAAAACTTTAGGAAACACAAAGCAATACCCTAGCAACCACCCAGAATACCTTAGTGACTGCATAGCAACGCCCTAGTAACCACCCCAATTTTTTTGGCAATAGCAACACCCTAGCAGCCATCTAGAAAACCTTATCAAAAAAAAATACAAACCACCCAAAACATCTTAGAAAGTGCATAGCAACCCCCTAGCAACCACCCAGAACATCTAAACAAATGAATAGCAATGCCCTAGCAAACCATCTAAAATACTTTATCAAGCTAATAGCAACGCCCTAGCAGCAATACAGAGCACCTCACCAACACAGTAAAACCCCAGAACTACTTCGTAAATGCATGGCAACACTCTAGGAACCACCCAGAACACTTTAGCAAATGCATAACACCCTAGCAACCACCCAGAACACTTTATCAAGCACATAGCAACGTTCTTACCATCCAAAGTACCTTATCAACACGGTAAAACACACAAAACACATTAGCAAACGCATAGCAACACCCTAGCAACCACCCAGAACACTTTAGCAAATTAATAATAGTGCCCTAGTAGCAACCATCCAGAACATGTTATCAAACACAAAGAAACACCATAGCAATCTCCTAGAACACTCAAGCAATTCACAATAAAAATCACTCAAAATACTAGCCCAGATCAACACCCTAGCAACCACCCAGTGCAAAGCATTGCCCTAGACCGTAGCAGCGGTCTCTTCCAGTTTAAGGGTGGTTATTATTCAGAATAAGTTTGTGGAAAACATGGTTTCAGGGTACAGACTAAGAATTTAAAGCCCGATGAAAGTCTATCCAAATGTTCCCTCCCCTTTGCTGCTCATTACAAACTCCCATTCCATAACAACAGGCCTTTTGTTATTCTTCTCCCGCTGTTGCCGTGGGAAACGCTCATTAAGCAGCGTTCGGAATGTTGAGAAGGTCGTTGCAGTCGGAGAGTGATTGATTGAGTGACAGGAGGGAAGTCGGAATCAAATATTTCTTCTTTGTGTACGTTAAACGGATGTCCCAAAGTGATAAATGAGTATTTCCCAGAATTCATTGCCGGCTATAATAACAGTCCCATCCTATAGTGGAACACAACACATTTGTCTTTATTATATTGTATATTTGGTTACACTTTAGAATAAGGTTCATTAGTTAACATTAGTAAACATGAACTAATAATGAACTGCACTTATACAGCATTTATTAATCTTTGTTAATGTTCATTTCAACATTAATACCTTATGCACTGTGAACTAACATGAACAAACAATGAACAGCTTTATTTTTTATATAACATTAAAAAAGATTAACAAATACAGTAGCAAATGGATTCCTGTTCATATTAGTTAATATATTAACTAATTTTAAACTAATGAACTTTATTGTAAAGTGTTACCGTAAATTTTTACACAACAAAAGCTGCTTCTGAGAGAATGTGTGCAATTAAGAATAAGAGAAATAAATAATGAAAAAATCCATCCAATCCAAATCATTTTGTTCGAAATGACATGACATCCGTTCGTTCTTCGATCGGGGCCTTTATCCTCTCCCTTGGCCTCATGGGATAGTAAAGCCTACATCATATACACACTTCCGAATCTAGCTGAAAGAAGTAGATCATCAGGGTACTTTTCCCTTCTTTTTTACGAGTATACTGTGAATTCAGACATACTTGTTTTGTCACAATTGCTGCGTCTCAATTCGCCTACATATACTACGCCCTAACAGTAGGTTGTTTACTCATTTTGTGAAGAAAAAGTAGATACTTTTGAGTGTGTATCAGAAGAGTAGACAAGCTTTGGGACAAACAATCACGTCATACAATTGCGTCTTTATCGGCCTAAACTGGCCTGTCAATCATCTTTTTACAGTAAACAGGCCTGTCAATCATCTTGTTACAGTAAACTGGCCTGTCAATCATTGTTACAGTAAACTGGTCTGTCAATCACCTTGTTACAGTAAACTGGCCTGTCAATCACCTTGTTACAGTAAACTGGTCTGTCAATCATCTTGTTACAGTAAACTGGTCTGTCAATCATCTTGTTACAGTAAACTGGCCTGTCAATCATTGTTACAGTAAACTGGCCTGTCAATCACCTTGTTACAGTAAACTGGCCTGTCAACAATCTTGTTACAGTAAACTGGCCTGTCAATCATCTTGTTGCAGTAAACTGGCCTGTCAATCATCTTGTTAAAGTAAACTGGCCTGTCAATCACCTTGTTACAGTAAACTGGCCTGTCAATCACCTTGTTACAGTAAACTGGCCCGTCAATCATTGTTACAGTAAACTGGCCTGTCAACCATCTTGTTACAGTAAACTGGCCTGTCAATCATCTTGTTGCAGTAAACTGGCCTGTCAATCATCTTGTTACAGTAAACTGGCCTGTCAATCACCTTGTTACAGTAAACTGGCCTGTCAATCACCTTGTTACAGTAAACTGGCCTGTCAATCATTTTGCCACAGTAAACTGGCCTGTCAATAATCTTGTCACAGTAAACTGGCCTCTCAATCATTTTGTTACAGTAAACTGGCCTATCAATCATCTTGTTACAGTAAACTGGCCTGTCAATCATTTTGTCACAGCAAATTGGACTATCAATCATCTTGTTACAGTAAACTGGCCTGTCAATCATCTTGTCACAGTAAACTGGCCTGTCAATCATCTTGTTACAGCAAACTGGCCTGTCAATCATTTTGTCACAGCAAACTGGACTGTCAATCATCTGTTTACAGTAAACTGGCCTGTCAATCATCTTGTCACAGTAAACTGGACTGTCAATCATCTGTTTAAAGTAAACTGGCCTGTCAATCATTTTGTCACAGTAAACTGGACTGTCAATCATCTTGTCACAGTAAACTGGCCTGTCAATCATCTTGTTACAGTAAACTGGACTGTCAATCATCTTTTTACAGTAAACTGGCCTGTCAATCATCTTGTTACAGTAAACTGGACTGTCAATCATCTGTTTACAGTAAACTGGCCTGTCAATCATCTTGTCACAGTAAACTTGCCTGTCAATCATCTTGTTACAGCAAACTGGCCTGTCAATCATCTTGTTACAGTAAACTGGCCTGTCAATCATCTTGTTTCAGCAAACTGGCCTGTCAATCATCTTGTTACAGTAAACTGGCCTGTCAATCATCTTGTTACAGTAAACTGGCCTGTCAATCATCTTGTTACAGTAAACTGGCCTGTCAAGACTGTTATTACAGCAAACTGGCCTGTCAATCATCTTGTTACAGTAAACTGGCCTGTCAAGACTGTTATTACAGCAAACTGGCCTGTCAATCATCTTGTTACAGTAAACTGGCCTGTCAAGGCCAATCATCTTGTTACAGTAAACTGGCCTGTCAATCATCTTGTTACAGTAAACTGGCCTGTCAAGACTGTTATTACAGCAAACTGGCCTGTCAATCATCTTGTTACAGTAAACTGGCCTGTCAAGACTGTTATTACAGCAAACTGGCCTGTCAATCATCTTGTTACAGTAAACTGGCCTGTCAAGGCCAATCATCTTGTTACAGTAAACTGGCCTGTCAATCATCTTGTTACAGTAAACTGGCGTGTCAAGATTGTTATTACAGTAAACTGGCCTGTCAATCATCTTGTCGCAGTAAACTGGCCTGTCAATCATCCTGTTACAGTAAACTGGTCTGTCAATCATCTTGTTACAGCAAACTGGCCTGTCAATCATCTTATCACAGTAAACTGACCTGTCAATCACCTTGTCACAGGTAAAAGCCTCCACATTTAATTTAATTTCATACTCTATCGTAGAGAGATGCAGAAACATGTAGATCTGCAGTTTCATGCAAAGACTCTCCTCATATGAATGCATAATGATTTTTAAGTTAATGGCCAAACAGAAACAGATCTTTATAAAAGTCCACATTGTTATTGCAGTTGAAATATAACACGGATAACATTACATAAATATTTTTTTATTAGGTTAAACTTTGATTAGTCATCTAAAACCTTCTCCCCCATGTTTTGTAGTTTTTTTTAACACTTCTTACTCGTGTTTGTGGTTCATCCTCTAAAGCGCGATTGTGGGCAATATTACCCTTTATAGTGAACACGGATCCACACTTCGAAAATCCATGGGAAATAGTAGACCATCCGGGGACTTCTGGCATAATCTTTTCAACATGCTTTGGGACACACTTATTCTAATCTCACACACAGTCTAGGATGGATAGTGTAATTGAAAAGCAGGGATAGTGTTTTTCGCCTACTATAGGCTAACTTATAGTAATGAAGTATGCGATTTCAGACGCTGTCAATCAATCAAATGCACTACAATTGTGACGCTTTAGCATGACATGAGATATAGCGCATGCCATAGAAACCTAAATTAAGTCATTCTTTATAGCACAACACGTCCTTTAAATGTTAATGAGGCTCATTCTGGATTCACAAATGATTAACGTGACGCTAACGGCTCAAAGAAAGGATGCTGTAGGCTAAATAAACGTTTATTTCAGGTTCGTAAATATGTTCATAAATTGTCTCATTTGCATGTTTGTATATATAATTCCAGATTGTATGTACAGGTAGGCTTAAACAACTTATGTAGCCTAAATAAACCACATCAACAACGCGTGCAATTCATAAGTGAACTCTCTCTTCTGACTGCAGTGCAAAGCATCATATTTAAACACGTGTTTGTTGTTGTAATGACACGTTCCCTTAAGTCTGTGTCTTCATAAACTGACAGTCTGTGACCCGCACATCAAACCAGCGCTGTGCAAAAAACAAACACATTAAAACATCACTACACAACACGCCTGACCTTTCAAATCCAATTACACAGAGAAATGCCACTCTTTGAGCCGGTGGAGCCCTGATGCTCACTGACCCGGGGAGAGACTGATGCAAGTCTGGCCTGATCTCAGAGGATCTGGTTCGGGACACTGGTCTTGGATCAGTCATCTGGAAATAATTAAGGATTTTTTTTTACTGTGTGAACAGGCAGATGATGGCAGTGACGTCATATAAATGATTTGTTGGATATATTTAATCTCCGTCCAGAACATTCCAAAAATCTGAAGTCATAAATAAAACAAACATTTAGCTTTATCGAACGTATCCGGCGACATTTAAAGCATTACACCATTAAACTGCTCATATTGTCATTCTTAGCTTTTTTTAGTGTCTTTAGTTTGGGCAGATTCAGGTCACCCGCTGATCTGAAAAGTCACGTTAACATTCGTGTCTTTGCAACGGCCAAATAGGCTACAATTGTTTAGTCTTTTAAATATTTTTTTTTAAAATATCTCGAAAAAGCATACATTTTAAAAGCCTTGTCAAGATTACCCAAGACACACCAGATTTAATTGTAAAAAAAAAAAAAATCGTGTTTACAACAAAATTATATTAATAGGTTACTCAAAATATTTAAATAAAGATTTATTTGTTGAAAATATCGATTTCTTTTTTTTTTACAATTACAACTCCACGGAGTCATTTTTCTCAGTGTATTCCTGCGTGAGCCAATCATGACTTTCCACAGAGTCGACTTGTGTGTGGGTTGTGTGTCCTTTACCAAACACTGATGGTGTGTGAGATAATAAAGTAGTTTGAAATATAATTGGTTTTTTATTCTCTTGATGGCAGAAAATCTCAGCTCGACACATTTGGCTACACATTTCTTAGTCATTTCGTCAAAACATCAACATGCGATTTCGAGGTTAATTGATCTAATTTAGAGATCAGTAGCATTTTACACATAATGAAATAAATGTTTTTTTGACCACAATCATTGG
>NW_027509189.1:265000-365000 GCF_051911475.1 Siphateles boraxobius
TGATAAACGGTCATGTCGGATATTAGCGTATAGCGTTGTAAGCATGCAGGTGTGTGTTGTGTAAAGTAGCACACTTTTTCTTTTGTTTGTTATTTTATTTTTGGTCCTCTGGCACCTTTTTATTCTATTACTTTAATTAGGCCTACTTTGTATTTTTACGTTGAAGATTATGTCTCATTGTATTGATCTGGTTCATGGTAGCTATTAATTAAAAATAATAATAATAATAATAATATAAAAACTGTCATGTCTAGTTGTAGACCTACAGCAGACTCTATTATTACCGCATTAGAATAAGATTTCAGACAGGCCAGGTTGAGGTTTATGAATGTTATATACTGTATGTTTGGTATTAATGATACATGGATATTGTTTTTAATATGCAGTTCGACTCCCAAACTCAGATGAGGATGCTCTATCTGACTCCATCTGTGCTGGGATGGGGAATATTACACCAAAGCTGTGATTAATATGACAGTGAGATGAACACACTGACCTGTTTGTTATTTTGGTATTATTAATGTGTCAATATTTTGAATTAGCCTTTATTTTTTATATTTTAAATTTAATTTAAGTTTTAATAATTATGTTATGTGTTTTGATCTTTTTTATTATATATATATATTCAATTTATTTTTATTTCGGTTTTAGTAATTTTTGTTTTCTTAAGTTAAAGTTTTTCCATCTAATAATTCTATTTCATTTTATTTCAGCTTTACTTAAATTAACAAAAACTATTTTTAATAGTTATATTTAACAATAACATCGCTGCAATTTACAAGAATGACAACTACAATATGTAAATATATTTAACCATTTTGCAATTAGCATAACATATTTTGTATGACGTGATTTGATTACATCATTCCTCATGGGATATTTTGTAAAGTAAATGAATATTCTTCAGTCCAGTTCAGTCTCTCTACATTACGATCTGTAACATCTTCGAGATGTTGAATTCTCCTTTAGCTCTGATGAGGATGTTAAAGTGCGACTCACTCACTTCCTGATGTCGGTCTAGAGAACTGAGATTCAGGGAAAGAGCTCTCGAATGCCGGGTCACATGACCAACTCTCAGGAGAACCGGGTCACATGACCAACTCTCAGGAGAACCGGGTCACATGACCAACTCTATCTATCTATTATTCTATCTATCTCTATCATTCTATCATTCTGTCTATCTCTATTTCTATCTATCATTCTATCTGTCTGTCATTCTTTCTATCTATATCTATCTATCTATCTATCTATCTATCTATCTATCTATCTATCTATCTATCTATCTATCTATCATTCTGTCTATCTCTCTATCATTCTATCTATCTATCTGTCAGTCTATCATTCTATCTGTCTGTCATTCTTTCTATCTATATCTATCTATCTATCTATCTATCTATCTATCTATCTATCTATCTATCTATCTATCTATCTATCTATCTATCTATCTATCATTCTATCAATCATTCTGTCTATCTCTCTATCATTCTATCATTCTGTCTATCTCTATTTCTATCTATCATTCTATCTGTCTGTCATTCTTTCTATCTATCTATCTATCTATCTATCTATCTATCTATCTATCTATCTATCTATCTATCTATCTATCTATCTATCTATCATTCTGTCTATCTCTCTATCATTCTATCTATCTATCTGTCAGTCTATCATTCTATCTATCATTCTCTCTATCTATCATTCTGTCTATCTCTCTATCTATCTATCTATCTATCTATCTATCTATCTATCTATCTATCTATCTATCTATCTATCTATCTATCTATCTATCTGTCAGTCTATCTATCTATCTATCTATCTATCATTCTATCTGTCTGTCATTCTATCTATCTATCTATCTATCTATCTATCTATCTATCTATCTATCTATCTATCTATCTATCTATCTATCTATCTATCTATCTATCTATCTATCTATCTATCTATCTATCTATCTCTCTGTCTGTCATTCTATCTATCATTCTGTCTATCCCTCTATCATTCTATCTATCTATCTGTCAGTCTATCTATCATTCTATCTATCTCTCTGTCTATCATTCTATCTATCTATCTGTCAGTCTATCTATCATTCTATCTATCTCTCTATCTATCATTCTATCTATCATTCTGTCTATCTCTCTATCATTCTATGTATCTATCTGTCAGTCTATCTATCATTCTATCTATCTCTCTGTCTGTCATTCTATCTATCTATCTATCTATCTATCTATCTATCTATCTATCTATCTATCTATCTATCTATCTATCTATCTATCTATCTATCTATCTGTCTCTCTGTCTATCATTCTATCTATCATTCTGTCTATCTATCTGTCTCTCTGTCTATCATTCTATCTATCATTCTGTCTATCTCTCTATCATTCTATCTATCTGTCAGTCTATCTATCTATCATTCTCTCTATCTATCATTCTGTCTATCTCTCTATCTATCATTCTATCTATCTATCTATCTATCTATCTATCTATCTATCTATCTATCTATCTATCTATCTATCTATCTATCTATCTATCTGTCAGTCTATCTATCATTCTGTCTCTCTCTATCTATCTATCTGTCAGTCTATCTGTCAGTCTATCTATCATTCTATCTATCATTCTATCTATCATTCTATCTATCATTCTATCTATCTATATGTAATGGCAGTCGCACCTATTTGCGTTTAATTCTTCTGTACCACATTTTGAAGTCAGTCAAATTGTAACCAGTATTTGAAACACAAGCAAACCACGATCTTCTTTTTAAATGTTTACTTCAAAAACATAAAACAAAAACTGTTACATAGACACGGTATGCACGGTCAAAAAACTGTGTTGCTTCCAACGTCTCTAACTTCAAAACTAAATACATCCAATCGCTTGCATTATGACGTAGTGCGATCTGACTGGAAGCTCAAAATAATTAAATATAATCAGATCTAAACATTACTAAATATGCATTTTAAACCAAAAAATAAATAAAATAATAATTCTTATAAATTTTCCTGAAATATTTTCTTTTTATTTTTACTAAATTATTATTTCAGATGAACTAATCCCTATATGGCTCTTACATTACCCGGCCCATAATTGGTTAGGCAGGTTAGGCAATTGGTTAGCAATTATAAATTTAAACACTGAGCGCCAAACAGTTTCTAAATGTCCATAAACTATCAACTTGTTTCTTTTTTCTTCTCTCTTCTGACATCTTCGTACTGTTCCATTGGAATCTGGCAACGTTTCAACAACTTTTCCCATGAGCCAGGAGTTCTGTGGGGAAGAACTATCCACTAGTAACACAACATCTCCTGTCATGAGGTTTCTTATTGGCTTTAGCCATTTCTGGCGTTCCTGAAGAAGTGGAAGGTATTCACGCGTCCATCTAGTCCAAAATAAATCCACAAGATATTGAACTTGCTTCCATCTCTTTCTTGTGTACATGTCATTTTTGCTGAAAATCCCTGAAGGCATGTTGGGTTGAGATTTCAACAGCAGTAAATGATTGGGTGTTAGAGGTTCTACATCATTCACATCATCTGAAACAGTTGTAAGTGGCCTACCGTTGATGATGCTTTCGACCTCACACATTATTGTCAGAGGACAATCATCGTTCACTTGCTCTTTCAGAAGAGAGTTAAGGATTCTTCGCACAGTCCAAATTTGTCTTTCCCAAATCCCGCCTTGGTGCGAAGCAGCTGGGCTATTGAATATCCACTTTATTCCCTTTGGTTGCAAGGCCTTTTCAATCTTGTCATTATCAAGCCGTTGAATGGCTTCTCTCAACTCTCTTTCAGCGGCCACAAAATTTGTGCCGTTGTCAGAACGCATGATGGTAACTTGACCTCTCCTGCACACAAAGCGACGAATTGCATTAATGCAGGAGTCTGTGTCAAGGCTATCTGCAACTTCGATGTGCACCGCTCTGAGTGTGAGACAAGTGAACATCACGCCGTACCTTTTGACTGTATTCCGGCCCCGCTTGACATCAAACGGCCCGAAGAAATCAACACCAGTATTTGTGAAAGGAGGCTTATCTGGCAAGAGCCTATCTTCAGGCAGGTTTTCCATCTTTTGTTCACCAACCTTTCCATTAATCCTGCGGCACACTGTACATTTGTTGATTATCTTTCGCACTGCAGAATTGGCTTGTGAGATCCAGTACCTGCATCTCAGCTGTGCCAAGACATAACTGCGTCCGCAGTGTCCTGTTCTTTGGTGTATATCTCTCAAAATCAATGTAGCAACTCTGCTGTGCTTTGTAATAATTGCTGGATGTTTAGCATTTTCTGGCATGGCAGACTTGTTGAGTCTTCCGCCAACCCTTAACGTGCCATCTTGAAGAATCGGATCCAATTTAAACAACTGACTGCTGCGACTAAGCTGTTTACCTTTCTCCAGTACTTTGATTTCTTCTCCAAACTGCTGTCTTTGACTGAATTTGATTATTTCCGATTCTGCGACAACCAGATCATCCAAAGTAAGTGATTTATTTTCTGTTGCTTTGATTTTCTTCATTTGTCTTTCTAATTTCGATCTTGCCTTTTCAGGGTCCTTTTCAGTTTCCCTGATCTTTCTTGATACTTCCTTTCTTTCCTCTTTCAGTTTCCACAGATCTTCTTTCACCTTTAAAATCCAAGCCACTGATCTTTTTAGTTTATGCCAGTCTGAGTAATAGCTGATCAGTTTGTCGATTGGTTCCATGTTTTCTTCAACTTTGATCATCTCATCAACATTTAAGATGACTAACATCTTCAATCCATCTTTTCCAAACTTCAGCGTGTTTTCCGCCAATGTTCTCGTCCCACCCGTATTGTTCTTTACAAAGATCTTTTAGCAAGGGTTTAGCAGGCAAGATGACCGAAGCCAGAAAGCCAAGGGGGTCGTAGATGGAATTCACAACTGATAAAATGCCTCTTCTGGTCATCGGCTTGTCTTGCAGCTTCATACTATAGGTGAAAGTATCAGTTTATGTGTCCCACTGTACACCGAGGGTCCTCTCAACTGGCAAAGCGTCATGTCTTAGATCCAGGTCTTTCACTTCACTGGCTCTATGTACTTCAGGGATTGACATTAACACCTTCCTGCTATTGCTCATCCACTTTGTTAAAGTGAATCCTCCTCTGGCACACAGGGTACGAAGATCTTTAGCCAAGGTCACTGCATCTTCTTCTTTAGCTGCACTCTTCAGACAGTCATCTACGTAGAAGTTGCGCAGAACTGTCTGGACAGCTTCTGGAGATACATCAGCCTTGTGATCTTCAGCAGTTCTTTTTAGTGCATATGAGGCAACACTCGGTGAAGACGTGGCTCCGAAGAGGTGCACAGTCATTCGTAATTCCTCCATAGGCTCGTTCAACTTGCCATTGGGCCACCAAAGAAAACGCAGTAAGTCTGCATCACGCTCCAGCACCTTGACCTGATAAAACATCGACTCGATGTCCGCCATTATAGCTACTGGCTCCTCACGAAATCTTAAAAGCACACGAACTAACGTGTTGGTCAAATCAGGTCCTTGAAGCAGTTCGCTATTCAGAGACCTATCCTGAAACGAAGCTGTGCAGTCAAAGACCACCCGCAGCTTTTGTTTCTTCGGGTGATACACCCCATGATGTGGTATGTAAAACAGCCTGTTGTCGTCACGGTTCAGCTGATGAACTGGAACCTGGACAGCGTAACCATCTTCGATGATGGTCTCCATGAAGCTCTTGTACTCTTCAAAAAATTCTGGATTCTTCTTGAACTTTCTAAGCAAACTGGCTATGCACTGTTCCGCCACACAACGGTTATTTGGCATTTGGAGCTTCTCATTCCTTAGTGGCAGTCCAATGCTGTAATGCCCGTTCTCAAAAATTGTGGTTTTCTGCACAGACTGCAAAAACTGTTTGTCTTCACAAGACATCTCCTCTTGATCATCGTAGTTACGCTCTGAAAAATCAGTGTTTATACTGTTGGACCAGTAGCTTCTCAATCTCCATCACAGAAATTCTGTTTTCTGAAAATGTAGGCATTTCATTCATTGCATCATTCAGTTCCTTTCTTACAGGCCCATTCACAACCCAGCCAATAGCAGTCTGCACAGCATAAGGGCCTCCATCCTCAGCATTAATAACATGCCATGGTTCCATTGCTCTTGAACAGTTAGCTCCAATAAGCAGGCCTACATCAGCTTCTATCTCTGGCAAGTGTACTTCATTGAGATAAGGCCACTTCTGGATATCTGACCTTTTAGGTATGTTCTCAACGTGAACAGGTATGTTGCTATGAGTAAACACCTTAGTTAGGTCAATGAACTTGGTGTCTTCCAGCCCACACACTTCCAGGTCTGATATGACTAAACTGTTCGTGAGCTTCTGTTCTTCAGGTTTGTCTTGACCCATGTTGCTAAGAAGTATTCGTGTCGGTTTCCCTTTAATGTTTAGTTTCCTTTGCAGGTCTTCTGTGCAGAACGTTGCTGTGCTTCCCGGGTCCAGAAAGGCATATGTTTCAACACACTTGTCACTCTTTTTCGATTTTATCTTCACCGGTACTATTGACAGCACACATTCTGCTTCTCCAGCCCCCGTGAGGCTACAGGACTCTTGCAAAATAGAAACTTGAGCACAAGATACTTCACTTCCATGACGACCATCTTTCTTTTCAGGTGAGACAGAACCTTCTTCTTTTATTATGTGCAGAATGTCTGGATGCTTTAAAGCACATTCTTTACACTCAATTCTTCTTTTGCAAAATTTGCTAAGATGACCCGGAACTAAGCATCCAAAACACAAGCCTTTCAGTTTTAAGAAATCCACACGCTCCTTATGTGTTTGGTGTTTGATTTTGCTGCATGAGGCAAGGGTATGTGATTGCTGGCAGTACAAACACGGCTTCTCAAAGGCACTCACAGTTTTAATTGAATTTGTTGGCTTAACATGTGTTTCTTGAGGCCCTTTGCTTTCGGTGAAAACATTTGTTGCGAAACTGCTTCCACGAACCTCTCTGTTTCCATGATGCTTTTCTTTTTGGTCAATCTTTCCACTTGAGAATGGACGGCTGTCTGAGAGATTACCAAAGAGGGGATCCATCGCTATTCTAGATTGGCGGTCTATGTAGCTCACCAAATCAGCAAACTTTGCTCTCCTGCCTCTTCGCTCTTTTATGTCATAAGCTTCAGCACGCCAACGTTCCTTCAGTTTGTACGGTATCTTAGACACCACTGTCCGTAAGTTGGTAGGGTTGTCCATCTCCTCTAAGAATTCGATGTCTTCCATAGTATTGCGACATCCAATCAAAAACATTGCATAAGCGCTCAATGCTTTCCCATCATCAGACTACACTTGAGGCCATTTGAGTGCTTTGTCAATGTATACGCTGGCAATCCGTAATTCATCCCCATAGTGCTTATGAAGTTGTCGTTTCGCTTCACAGTAGCCTTTGTTAGGCGTCATATGAGCACAGCTGCGAACAAGCTCTTGAGGTTCACCGGACGTAAATTGTTCCAAGTACAACTTTTCTTGATCATTGCTGGTTTTCTGATCTATTGCGTGCTCAAACACTCTCATGAAAGATTTGTATTGTAGCGCATCACCCTTAAACACAGGAATATCCTTTGTTGGTAGATGAGACAGCTGCTGTTGTTTTACAAGGAGCTCAGTGATTGCATTCTGTTTTTGCATAACCGCTATTATGTCATCACCTCTGTTAGGTTGAGCATTAGGCACATTGAAGACCGGTTGAGATTGTTGTTGTATTTGGGAGTGCTGTGTTTGTGGTTGAACATGAGTGTTCGTATTAGCTTGTTGTGGAAGCATAATACTTTCCTTCAGGTGTCCACCTCGTGGCTTTTGCACTGCCGCGTAGCTACTTAAACCATCTTCAGATCTTTCATATTTTTTAAGCACGCTTAATTTTGCTTTACTCTCGGCTAACGCAGTTTCCAGCTCTAACTCTTCTTTTTCAGCTTTGATTCTAGCTGCTTCAAACTCAAGCTGCTGCATTTTCTTTAGCACTGCAGCACGTTCGAGCAGGGCTGCATGTTCCGCTTCCTGTCTAGCTCTTGCTGACGACACTCGTGACACAGCTGAGGTGCGACTTACTTTTGATCCACGTGAGCTGGCATGTGTGACATCACTGACCCCTACTTGTGAAACACTGTCATTTGGTTTAACAGTTTCTTGCAGATAATCAACAACATTTTCTTCCTGCAGCACCGTTTCCACTGGCAGTATGGGTTCATGCTCAGCTGCAATCCAATTTTTTGTAGTTTTCATAAATCCTCTAATTACTGCCATTTTAGGTTCAAACCAGATCTCTTGATCAGCTCTTTTTTCATCTTCAATCAAAAGATTTGCAACTTCGTTTTTGAGACGGTTAAACTCATTTAGTGACGTTGCAAAATCATTTTCCATCATATTTTTCACCCTTGGTAAATTTTGAACATCACTCATCATTGTTTCTAACTCTATTCTTTTGCTTGTCAGAGTTCCTAATGTTCTTCTTCTCAGTGCAATGCATCTCTGCAATCTCTCTTCTAATGCCTTCTCTGTCAGCTTATGTGACCTTCCCTGTTCCATTGTATCTTCGATACATCTATGTTCATCTTCCTCAGCCATCTTACAAATAACAGAGTTAATGCTCTAGTTGTATGCAAACGTTTCAAGCACTTTCTTCAATGGTCATTTTTTTAATAAACCGAGTGCAAAACAACTTCTTAAAGATCGCTATAACTCCACATTGACTGAATCAGAGCTTGCTATAAGCATACGTTTTGCAGGGAGAAATTGACCTACTCTTTTTCTCTTCCAAACTCACTCATATATCTTCGTGCGTCCGCCCGTATCACCTCTTTTGAAGAAAAAAGTACCCACTTCAGCACTCAGCGTCACTTCTCTGTTCACAGACAGGCCAACGAGGAAAGCCCGACAAACGGAGAAACTGCCGCCTGATGTCGCTCCTTCACGGGTCTCAGTAGCTGACTGGCCCAATCCTTTGGCTTGATTGCGGCGCTAAAGTCCCATCCGCTTCCTCATCCAACAACAAGCTAGACACGTCCTCCCCTTTATCCAGCTTCGCTTCGTATTAGCGAGTTTTTTGACTATTGTAATGGCAGTGGCACCTATTTGCGTTTAATTCTTCTGTACCACCTTTTGAAGTCAGTCAAATTGTAACCAGTATTTGAAACACGAGCAAACCACGATCTTCTTTTTAAATGTTTACTTCAAAAACATAAAACAAAAACTGTTACATAGACACTGTATGCACGGTCAACTGTGTTGCTTCCAACGTCTCTGACTTCAAAACTAAATACATCCAATCGCTTGCGTTATGACGTAGTGCGATCTGACTGGAAGCTCAATCTATCTGTCATTCTATCTATCATTCTATCTATCTATTATTCTATCTCTATCATTCTATCTATCTGTGTCTCTATTAATCTATCATTCTATCTATCTTTCTCTCTATCACTATATCTATCCCACTGTCATTCTATCCATCTATCTATCTATCTATCTATCTGTCTGTCTGTCTGTCTGTCTGTCTGTCTGTCTGTCTGTCTCATTTCGTCAACAACAACCTGAAATAACATTTAAACAATGATTGGCAAAAACCCTAACCATAAACTACCCATAACTTGAGTGGTTAATGTGTGTTTTTTAACCTTGAACCTGACGGATCTGATTAGTTGTGAGAAATGTTGTTCCTTGAATCCAGTCACGTTCGGAACATAAAAAGCAGCATTTCCAGCAACAGGAATGAGACGTCACAAATGTCCCTGACGAAAGATGTCTCCTCTCAGGACAGGCTGTGAACTCTATGAATCCCATTAGATCCTCATTAACTAATGAGGATGCAGAAATCAGTTTCTGTGGAAACCCTGTTGTGATGTGGGCGATCATCAGATGTTCACGAGTCTCGTGCTCTTTCACTCACGCTGTGACTCTTCTGAGATGATGCAGTTGTGCAATCAAGAAGCGTTTAGGAGCTCGAAAAGCGTTGTTTGATGAAGACCTGATGAAGGTTGTAGATTTAAACCTAAAGGTGCCATAGAATGCTTTGATACAATATTTTAAATAGTTCTCTGATATCTACATAGAAAGTATGTGCCTTAGGTAAGGGCAAAGTTTTACATGTCCATTTACAACCCTAGGATTTGTCTCTGGAATGAAATGGGCTGTTATTACCTTATTTGGAAGGATAATGAATAGTGATGTTGAGCTGTGCTCTGATTGGCTGTTTCACAGATTTGTATGCAGGACTGTTCACAGACTGATTGGTCCCCAGCTCAATCTGCTTTCAATCACATCATTCTCTATAGACTTTATGCGCCATAGAAACCAGGGCGCCACCATCTTTAGAAAATTGTCTTTGAACTTCCGTTTTTGCGGTCGCTCTGTATATTTCTATGGCATTGCTGTCCAGGAGTAATCAGCTTTTGAAGTGGTTTTACTTAATGTAAAGTTAACAAAAGTTATCATGAGGATTGTGATGTTTAAAGCAGATGTCTTAAATGTGAGTAGACCGGGAAGATTTTAAAACGAGTCGCTCATTCATAAATAGGCGGGATCGCTGTGAAAATACAGACCGGAAGACAAAAGACAACGAGCGCAGCGCTGAAAAGGGGCGGGGCTACATAAGGTCTATATGGCACAGCTGATTGGTTCGTGCTGTATCAATAGCCAATGAGGTCGCAGCTCAACCTTCAAATACTTGGTTAAGCTTTTGCTGTATCAGTTGAAGCATACTTTCAGAAACCCTCCACCTTCCCCAGCTCCACCTGTATAGATCTGCTCCAGGTAATTCATGTAGGGCTGCAACAACTAATCGATAAAATCGATTATAATCGATTATGAAAATCGTTGTCAACGAATGTCATTATCGATTAGTTGGTCTGCTTACGTCACGGGGAGCGTTTACTGGTACGCACACACACGCAAGGTCTCTCTCCCTCAGGCGCTCTGCCGAGCGCGCGCGCTACACGGTTTGGAGCAGTCTCTTCTGTCTCGCATGCGCGCTCTTGCTTGCGCGCTCTAGATTTCGGGAGTTTGAACTAATTCGCGGGCATCAGGGAGCCGCAATCAATATGCGGGAGACTCCTGGGACTTCCGGGATCTTGGGATGTCTGTATTTTGTTTCGAGCATCAGGTTGCGCAATCAGTTCGCTCGCAACGTAAGTGATGGATTAAAATAGCGCTACCGCAGAAATAGGTCAAATTAAAACGGTGTTTACAAAGCGAAGCACTAAATATAAAGGCAGTTAATAACAGCAGCAGTAAAATATTGTTTTTTAGTCACTGTACTCAGTGGTTTTCAGCGAATGCTTGTGCACTAATGCATAATTTCTCCTGTCCTTTACTCAAGCCTGTTAGCTTGCTGGGTAACGTTACCTCCATTCCGTTCTCTTTTTATAGCATTTGTCTACTAAGTTTTAATTGTTTTTCAAACGCGATCTACTGCGGCTCTACGTTCACACAATTGTTTTCAGTCTTTCTATATTTATTTAATCAATTTATCCTTATATTATTCTTTTATATATTATATATAATATATATTATATTCTTTATCCTTATATTCCTTATATATAATTAATTTTAAATAAAAATTAAATGAATTATATATTTTAGATGTTTTTAGTTTGTTTTTAGTTCAGATATTCACATCTGAACAACATGTCTGTGTAAATTTGTTTTAACAAAAATTGTGTTAAAACATAATATGTTGGATATCATTTTTTTAACAATAATCATGTTTGTCAACTTGCCATCAGCAATTATCATTAAAAACAATGCAAATATTGATATTAGTAAAACTCAATGTGTGGCTTTTGCACTTTTTAAAGTACACTTTTACACATAAATACCCTGATTTACGGTTCCCTTTCGAGGGAACTCGCGATGCGTCACTTGACGCTTTGGGAACGCCCCCAGCGTGCATGCGTCTGAGCATCAATGTCAACTAGTCCAATGGAAAGAATGAGCGTCACGGGCGGGTGACGTCATGACCAGGAAGGGATAAAGGCTCACCCGGTGAAACGCGGCATTAGCTTCTGTGTCTCAGCAAGCGATCTGTGTCATTTTGTCTCTGTCTATTTACTGTTGTCTGTTGCGGAAAAGGATGGAAACTAAGCAAGTGTACAAACTGTGTGTTTCTCCCTGCCCGCGTTATTTAACGGGTGGGGACACACACGAGCTTTGTGTCGTTTGTTTGGGAGTGGAGCATGCGGTCTCAGCCTTCGAGGGGGCTGAGTGCCAGCACTGTGAGATGTTACCGCTTCGCATGCTCCGCTCTCGCCTGTCACTCTTTGATAAAGTGAGTGGGCAGGCTCGCGATCCACAGGGATCAGGACCCGCGTCTGCTGAGGCGGCGCGGAGAATGCATTCCTGGGGATCGCAAAAGGATCTTTCGGAGGGGTTGGAGACGGGTCCGAGGGCTCTTTCTCCTTCCTTACCCGAGAGATCCAGTGCTCTCTCCCCGGTGTCGGAAGCACGCTCTGCGGTTTCTTTCGCCCGGGGAGAGAGCCCTCCACTACTTTGTTGCTCTTCCTCCGAGGAGGTTGATGTGATGAGTGTGGAGAGTGTAAGCACACACATGGGGGAAAGGGATTCACAATTTATTTCCCCAGCATATGATGAGCTGGTGGATGTTATGTCGCGGGCTGTAGAGAAATTAAATATTGAATGGCCATCTGAGAATAAGGGCGCTCGTCCTAAAAGCAAATTAGATGAGCGCTTTTTATCTTCAACCACATTATCTCCACCACGAGGGCTTCCATTTTTTCCCGATTTACACAATGAGATTTCAAAATCGTGGAATAAACCATACTCATCACGTCTTTTCAGCCCTCATGTTAACACTTATTCGAGAATAAGAGGGCTGAAAGAGTATGGTTATGAGGCGATGCCCCAGGCGGAAGAGAATTTAGCCAGTTATCTTTCCCCTGGTCCCGCATCGTCTCTGAAAGCCTCGGCTTTGCCCACTAGACCGCTTAAAGCCACTTCGGTGTTAGTGGGCAAAGCTTATACGGCAGCAGGTCAAGCTGGAGCATGTCTGCATACTATGGCAGTGCTCCAGGCTTATCAAGCTGACCTGCTGGGGGATCTGGATAGTAGTGAGGGAGTCAGTCATGACGAGATTCGTGAACTTCGTCGGGCTACCGATCTTTCTCTCAGGGCTACTAAGGAGACCGCCAGAGCAATTGGGCGGTCTATGGCAGCCTTGGTAGCTACTGAGAGACATTTATGGTTGAATCTGTCTGAAATCAAAGAAAAAGATCGAGCTTTTTTATTAGATGCTCCGCTTGAACCTTCTGGTCTCTTCGGCGACGCAGTCCACGCGGTCGTCGAGAGATTTCAGGAGTCAAAAAAACAAGCGGACGTTTTTAAAAAGTTTATCCCTCGCCGGGTCCAGCCCCCTGGGGCTGCTGGGCGTGAGCAGCCCCAGCCGTCAAGCTCATCATATCGTGTGCATCAGAAAGAGAGTGTTGCGTCTCGTGCACCTCCACGTAGAGACTGGAGACAGACGCAACCCTCTCAACCGAAGTCTTCTAAGTCGAAGCCGGATCTGAGGACCGTTCTTCAGGCGAAGAAGACTTCGGTTCAAAAAAAAAAAAAAGGTCCTGATGTTCACGCATCAGGCCTGTGAGGACAGCCCCGACCGAAGTGGAGCGGTGTACACCTCATTTTACGGTGCCCGTTCCATTTCGGGGTCCTCACGAGACCGTTCTGCCAACCCTGCCACCCTCGGTGCTTCAGGGCGCAGCGGTCTCCAGCGAGTCGCTGATGCTATGCTGCGGCACAGCATCGGTTTCGCGCCCTCTGAGGGGGGCCTTAGAGCGGCCAGTTCAGGTAGTTCCTGCCATTATGTTTCAGGCTCCGGAATTGGCTGTCTCGATAACACCAGAGACCAGCCTCGAGAGGCTGGTTCCCTTAGTAAATTTTCTGGCAGCGTGGAAGCTTCTGCCGAATATTTCTCATTGGGTCCTGCAGATTGTAGAGAAAGGATACAGAATCCAGTTTGGTTCTCGTCCTCCTCGTTACAACGGGGTGCTGCCCACAGTGGTGCATCCCGAGCAGGCTCTGGTAATGGAGCAAGAGGTAAAGGCCCTGTTAGCAAAGGAAGCTATAGAACAGGTGTACTCACCCGACAGAGAGTCGGGTTTTTACAGCCGTTATTTCATTGTTCCAAAAAAGGATGGGGGGTTGCGTCCCATTTTAGATCTTCGTCTGTTGAATCGTTCAGTACAGAAACTCAAGTTCAAGATGCTGACACTCAAACAGATCGCGACTCAAATCAGATCCGAGGACTGGTTTGTCACGATAGATCTGAAGGACGCCTACTTCCATATCTCCATCCTCCCTCAGCACAGGAAGTTCCTAAGGTTTTCTTTCGGGGGCAAAGAATACCAATATCGGGTTCTTCCTTTCGGTCTAGCTTTATCACCCCGCACGTTCACGAAATGCGTGGATGCAGCTCTAGCCCCTCTCAGGCTTCAGGGCATACGTATTCTGAACTACATCGACGACTGGCTGGTTCTGGCGGAATCAGAGCAGTCGGCGGTTCGGCACCGAGGTGTCGTTCTCGCTCATATGCAGATGTTGGGGTTGAGGCTCAACGCCAAGAAGAGTGTTCTTTCTCCAGTACAGAGAACCACTTTCCTTGGTGTGGTATGGGATTCAGTGACGATGCGGGCCACTCTATCGCCCGTTCGTGTAGCTGCTATCCTGACAGCCACCAAAGAGCTAAAGCTAGGCCAGTCACGCACTGTGAAACAGTTCGAGAGACTGTTGGGTCTCTTGGCGGCAGCGTCCAACGTGATTCCTTTTGGCCTGCTGTACATGAGACCTTTACAGTGGTGGCTAAGGACCAGAGGGTTCTCCCCGAGGGGAAACCCACTTCGTATGATCAAGGTCACGCGGCGGTGCCTTCGTGCCTTAATTATATGGAGGAAACATTGGTTCTTAACCCAGGGTCCGGTATTGGGAGCTCTTTGCCATCGTGTTACGATCTCGACAGATGCTTCCCTCACCGGCTGGGGAGCGGTAATGGAAGGCCGCTCGGTTCAGGGTCTGTGGAAAAGTCATCATCTTTCGTGGCACATCAATTGCCTGGAGATGATGGCTGTCTTCAATGCGTTGAGACAGTTTCTCCCAGACCTGAGGGGCCATCATGTGCTTGTACGAACAGACAACACATCAGTGGTCTCTTATCTGAACCGTCAGGGGGGTCTGCGGTCGCGTCCGCTCTGCAAACTGGCGCACCAGATCCTCCTGTGGTCTCTGGGGAAGGTACTCTCCCTGAGGGCAGTGTATATTCCTGGGGACCAGAATGTGGGGGCAGACATCCTGTCGAGGCAGGAGCTGAGGCCAGGGGACTGGAGACTCCACCCCGAGGCGGTGGAGAAAATTTGGGAGTTTTACGGCCAAGCAGAGGTGGATCTGTTTGCGTCTCAGCACACGACGCACTGTCCACTTTGGTTCTCCCTTACTCACCCAGCCCCCCTGGGGCTGGATGCTATGGTGCAGACGTGGCCGAGGCTACGTCTGTACGCATTTCCCCCTGTTGCTCTGCTCCCAGGAGTTCTGGAACGAGTCCGCCAGTACGGAATAAGCCTACTGCTTGTAGCACCACGCTGGCCGAGTCGGATCTGGTTTGCGGACCTGATCCATCTCTTAGACGGTCCTCCCTTGGAGATCCCGATCAGGAGAGACCTTCTGTCTCAGGCCGGGGGCACAATATTTCACCCTCGGCCAGAGATTTGGAACCTGTGGGTTTGGCCTCTGAGGGGGCCCAACTCATAGAGAGTGGTCTCTCAGCTGAGGCTGCTGAGACCATCCTAAGCTCCAGAGCTCCAGCTACTAGGAAACTATATGCGCTGAAATGGAAAGTTTTTTCTGTATGGTGTCACCGACATCAGTGGGATCCGGTTAACTGTTCTGTGAACACAGTACTCGAGTTCTTGCAGGAGCGCTTTACGTCAGGTTTATGTCCTTCCACACTTAAGGTTTACGTGGCGGCCATTGCGGCTTACCACGCCCTGGTTGGGGGTACATCGTTGGGTCGAGACCCCCTGATTACACGTTTCCTTCGTGGCACACTGAGGCTGAGGCCTGCAACTCGCACTAGGGTGCCAGCTTGGGATTTGGCATTAGTACTAGAAGGCCTGTCTAGGGCTCCATTCGAGCCCTTAGATTCGGTTTCAGAGAAATTTCTTACCCTTAAGACTATCTTTCTGCTAGCTATTTCGTCCCTTAAGAGAGTTGGAGACCTTCAGGCCCTTTCGGTTTCCCCCACTTGCCTTGAGTTTGCACCGGGGATGGTCAAGGCATTCTTATATCCAAAACAGGGATACGTCCCTAAGGTGCCGACCTTGATTCCGAGGCCTATCGTGCTGCAGGCTTTCTGTCCTCCTCCTTTTACATCTGCGGACCAGGAAAGGCTGAACCTCTTGTGTCCAGTGCGAGCACTGGATACTTATGTTCATCGGACATCTTCTATGAGGAAGTCCGACCAGTTATTTATTTGCTTTGGATCACCTAAGAAGGGTCTTCCTGCTTCTAAACAGACGGTTAGCAAGTGGATAGTCGAGGCTATTTCACTTGCATACGAGTACTCTGACCATCCGTGTCCCTTGGTGGTCAGAGCTCACTCAACGAGGGGTATGGCGGCCTCTAAAGCCTTGTTATTTGGGGTTTCCCTCCAAGACGTTTGTGATGCGGCAGGCTGGTCCTCACCGCTCACATTCGTCAGGTTTTACAGTTTGGACCTGGATGCTGCCCCAGGTTCTCAGGTGCTTAGTGCTTAGTTCCAACAGACTGACACTCAGGTACTTGGAATTCTGGCGTTTTGGGTATTCTCGTTCCCAAAGCGTCAAGTGACGCATCGCGAGTTCCCTCGAAAGGGAACGTCTCAGGTTACTACTGTAACCATAGTTCCCTGAGAAAGGGAACGAGACGATGCGTCACCCTGCCATACTTCCTGCTTCCCTGTGATCGGCTTGCTTCGACTTTTTGAAGCTAATGCCGCGTTTCACCGGGTGAGCCTTTATCCCTTCCTGGTCATGACGTCACCCGCCCGTGACGCTCATTCTTTCCATTGGACTAGTTGACATTGATGCTCAGACGCATGCACGCTGGGGGCGTTCCCAAAGCGTCAAGTGACGCATCGTCTCGTTCCCTTTCTCAGGGAACTATGGTTACAGTAGTAACCTGAGACGTTTTATTTAGTTATAATAAAAAAAAAATCTAATTTAATTTCTATCCGATTAATCGATTAATCGAAAAAATAATCGTCCGATTAATCGATTATCAAAATAATCGTTAGTTGCAGCCCTAAATTCATGTATGCTATATTGTACAGCAGCAGCATGTCGTATACTTGCTCATAGCAGCGCGTCGTGTGTGTATTGGCAGTAGCAAATAACACAAATAACAAACAGCAGCATCAGCATAGCAGGTCGATTCTGTGCTAATAATTATCTATCCATTACCAGGCCAGATGTCATGACCAGGCCCACACGGAATACGCGCCCGCAGGCTTCCGCAGAAACCTCCGCAGATTTCCGCAGATTGTAGTAGTGTCCGACCATCATTGACAAGTACAACTTGCGCGTGTGCGATTGTGAAACTGAACGCGGAGGAATTAAGGAAACGTCACTTGTCTGCAAAAATCACAGCACAGGACAGAGCAAAATAATTTGCGAAAATTTTTTATGAGAATGGGGGAGTTATGTTTTGTAAAGACTGTCAACACTATGTTGATTACCTGAGGTGACAGACGGCACTGGAGCATCTCAAATCCGCTCGCCATAAGAACAGAAAGGGAAAATGAGCGCCGCAGGTTCGTGTACTATACATACTCAAGTACGCGCTCATCTCCAGCATTTCATCGTCAGATACACTCAGAAACCCGTCAAAATAAAAGTTCTATTTGCATTTGTATTGTGAACCTCCAATAAAAGTTAAGTGAATATTTTGTAATGTTTTCATTTCTAATACTCAAAGATCTTTTTAACAAATTTAAAATAATTCCACAGATTTTTTCCAAAAATGCCAAAAAAAAAATGCTAAAAAATATATATATATACAATTATTAAAACCATTCCGCATAATTCCGCAGATTTTTCCAAAAATTCAGCACAGAAATCACAAAAATAGTCCGCAGATTGCGTGTGGCCCTGGTCATGACAGAACTTCACACTTATCCACATTATCTACTTAGGGCGAGCACCCGTCCCGCTTTGCGTTGCACCGCACAGCATTTTCACCCCTTGTCCCGCACGTCACATATTGAGAAAATGTCCCACATTTTTATGAGTCTGTTGGTTTTTAATTATCATATTAAGAAAACATCTATTCTTTTTGCGGGTTAGTTTTTCACCTGTATTTAACAGCGCTTCATCAGAAGTACAAATACAACAGCCGTTTTTAAAATCATATCCAATGGGTGAAAGGAGTAAACACGGTCACTCGGCTGTGACGCTGTCAATCAAAATGAGGAGCGGTGATTCGTTCCGTGTGTTTCTGTCAGAAAACAAATGGATAATTCGGTAAATTAAAATTTAACAGAATTTATCAGCTTGTTGCCTGCTGTGATTGTTTTAATTCACATTCTTTCTAAAAATATGAAAGTTTTTGGTTTATTGAAAGTTTTTGAAGAATAGAAACCGTTTTTCAAATAGAAACGTCGTCTCGTGGTTTAGGACAAAAACTTTGATTAACATGGAAAAGACGCCTTTATCGCGTGTAGTGAGGCTTTGTCTACACTAGGGTTGGGTGTCGTTTGAATTTTTTACGATTAAGATTCCTATTTCGATTCTGCTTATCAATTCCGATTCTTATCGATTACTGTAACATTGAAAAGACTCCTTTTATCACGGCGTCGCGTCACGTTATTAAAGAATTAGTTCACTTTTAAAAAAACTTTTGCTCATAATTTACTCACCCCCATGTCATCCAAGATGTCTTTCTTCAGTCGAAAAAAGAAATGAAGGTTTTTGATGAAAACATTCCAGGATTTTACTCCATATAATGGACTTCAACAGGACCCAAACGGTCCAAGGTCCAAATGACAGTTTCAGTGCAGCTTCAAAGGGCTTTAAACGACACCAGACGATGAATAATATCTAGCGAAACGATCGCTCATTTCAAAAATAAATAAAAAAGTTAAAGTTTTATAAGCACAAATGCTCGCCTTGCTCTGTTCTGTGATGCACGTTCGTGACTCTCCTGTTCGAACTCGTTCATCAAAATGAACAAATCTTTTTTCCGAGTCATTTCGTTCATTCAACGAACGAAATGACTCGGAAAAAAGATTCATTAATTTTTCATTGTTCTTTTTTCCGAGTCATTTCGTTCATTCAACGAACGAGAAATGAACGAAATGACTCGAAAAAAGATTTGTTCATTTTTATGAACGAGTTCAAACAGGAGAGTCACGAACGTGCATCACAGAACAGAGCAAGGCGAGCATTTGTGCTTATAAATAAAACTTAAAGTTTTTTATTTATTTTTTAAATGAGCGATCGTTTCGCTAGATAAGACCCTTATTCATCGTCTGGTATCGTTTAAAGCCCTTTGAAGCTGCGCTGAAACTGTCATTTGGACCTTGGACCGTTTGGGTCCTGTTGAAGTCCATTATATGGAGAAAAATCCTGGAATGTTTTCATCAAAAACCTTAATTTCTTTTCGACTGAAGAAAGAAAGACATCTTGGATGACAAGTTTTTTTTAAAAGTTTTTTAAAAAGTGAACTAATCCTTTAATGGGGAAACTGCAGCTGTGATGATCTTCTGTGTCTCCACAGGGTGATCAATGCAGGTAAAAGTGCCCTAAACGAGGACCAGGCGTGTTGTGAGGTGGTGGAGCTCAGGAAGAGACCCGCAGACCCGTCCAGCCCCAGTTACACTCCCACCAGGAGACGCTCCTCTCTGCCCAGCGCTGACATACTGGAGACCATCGACAGCACGGTGAGGAGGTTCACATCTCTACTGGGAGAAGGGCTTTCCACAGATAATGAGAGATGCTCATTATCTCATGGACAAGGTTGTCGGATGGAAACGTGCTCAAATGTGTGTGTTTGAACTGCTGCAGAATTTTTCATATACACCACCGTTCAAAAGTTTGGGGTCAATACGATTTTTAGTGTTTTTTTAAGGAAATTAATAATTTTCTTCAGAAAGGGCGAATTAAATTGAGCAAAAGTGACAGTAAAGACATTTATAATAATGCAAAATGCTTTTCTCTTGAACTTTCAAAGAATCCTGAAAAAAGTGAATCACGGTTTGCACAAAATATGAAGCAGCACAACTGTTTTCAACTGTGATAATAATCATAAATGTTTCTTGAGCATCAAATCATCATATTATGTTGATTTCTGAAGGATCATGTGACACTGAAGACTGGAGTAATGATGCTGAAAATACAGCTTTGATCACAGGAATAAATTACACTTCACTATTAGGGTTCTGCCGATGGACGGTGATGGCTGACCGACATCACGATGGTGAGCCACCATCGCGATGCCACGCCCCCTGTCAGACCGGCCCAGTCTCACGACAGTTCGTGTTCGTCTGTACACAAGTGGTTGGGGACCTGGCTCGCGAGCCACACCTGGTCTCTCACCCTTTACAGTCAAACACTGCGGAAAAGCCAGCCGCCACCTCGAAATGAGCGGTCAAACTAGCCGCCCCTATATTTCGCGGTGCGCGTATACACTAGCTATTACGGTAAGACCGTCAGACCGTCATCTGGATTGAAAACAATTGATCTTCCGGACGAAGGCTATTTCACATTAATTTATTCTTTCTTTCTGTCTTTCTGTATATAATTATCTATCTATCTGTCTGTCTGTCTGTCTGTCTGTCTGTATCTGTTTATAATTATCTATCTATCTATCCATCCTAAAATAATAATATACTGTTGTGTCTATACATTCAGAAAATCACTAAAAAAAAATTCCTAGTTTACACTGCCCAATTTCACCTCAGATGGAGAGTACACCTTCTCACCGTGTCACCTGCACAGTTTCAGGAAATTCTGATGTTGTTTTACAAAATAAGAGCCCTCCAAATTTCATAAATAAGCTGTTGTGACTATATATTTAGAAAATCATTTAAAAAAAAATCCTAGTTTACACTGCCCAATTTCACCTCAGATGGAGAGTACACCTCACCATGTCACCTGCACAGTTTCAGGACATTCTGATGTTGTATTACAAAATAAGAGCCCTACAAAATTCATAAATATGCTGTTTTGGCTTTACATTCAGAAAATCACAACAAAAAAAAAATTCCTAGTTTACACTGCCCAATTTCACCTCAGATGGAGAGTACACCTTCTCACCGTGTCACCTGCACAGTTTCAGGAAATTCTGATGTTGTTTTACAAAATAAGAGCCCTCCAAATTTCATAAATAAGCTGTTGTGTCTATACATTTAGAAAATCATTTTAAAAAAATATCCTAGTTTACACTGCCCAATTTCACCTCAGATGGAGAGTACACCTTCTCACCGTGTCACCTGCACAGTTTCAGGAAATTCTGATGTTGTATTACAAAATAAGAGCCCTCCAAATTTCATAAATAAGCTGTTGTGTCTATACATTTAGAAAATCATTTTAAAAAAATATCCTAGTTTACACTGCCCAATTTCACCTCAGATGGAGAGTACACCTTCTCACCGTGTCACCTGCACAGTTTCAGGACATCTTTATCTGTCTTTTCCGGTGGATTGTGATTTTATGTACAGCGCTTTGAGAAGCTGCTTTTAAAGGCGCTCTATAAAATAAAGTTTATTATTATTATTATTAAGCCTATATAAAACAGAGTCGAGATAGCCGTACCCCCCGAAACTCACGGTATAATTCGAACACTAGGTCTATAAACAATGCTGAATAATCACAGAATGATTCGATTTTTTGTTCCAGCAGGAGGTGAAGGAGCTGGACTTCCACTACTGGGGTTTGTTTGACGGTCACGGCGGTCCTGGAGCTGCTGTTTTCGCAGCCAAGTTTCTCCACCTGCACATCGAGGAGCAGCTCCAGGAGGTTCTGGAGATCCTGCAGAACCCGTCACTCCAGCCGCCCACGTGTTTAGGCGAGGAGAACCCCGTACACCACCCTCCCCAGCTCCACCTGTCTGCCGGAGGCTCCCAGCGAGGCCTGTCCCGGGCCGCCTCGCTCAGGGGGGCCGCAGGGGCCCCGGGGTCCCCGAACACCACGGCGCCGCGCTTCTTCATGGAGAAGAAGATCAAGCAGGAGAGTCTGGTGGTGGGAGCCATAGAAAACGCCTTCAAGGAAATGGTGAGTGGTTTTGGGATCAGGAATCTGAATCTCACTCGGCCACTAGATGGCAGGCTGAGATCTTGTATGAATGATGCATTAATGTAAATGAGCTGAACTTAAAGAATCCTGAGCAAAATGATCATGGTTTCCAGAATAATGTTTTCAACAGTGATAATTATCATGTTTCTTGAGCATCAAAACATCATATTATTCTGATTTCTGAAGGATCATGTGACACTGAAGACTGGAGTAATGATGCTGGAAATTCAGCTTTAATCACAGGAATAAATTACATTTGAACATATTCACATAGAAAACAGCTGTTTTACATTGTAAAGTTTTGCATTGATTTGAAATAGCTTTGGGTTGAGTTGTCCGTGTGTGTGTGTGTGTGTGTGATCTCAGGACGCTCACATCGCTCGAGAGAGGCTGGTTTACTCCATCTCTGGAGGATGTACTGCGCTAGTGGTGATGTATTTACTCGGAAAACTGTACGTAGCCAATGCTGGCGACAGCAGGTGAGACTGAATATTACCAAACCACATCATTTCATAAAGCATATTTCATATACTCTTATTTAAGAGAGCTTATGTCTAGCCTGAAGGTATAGTAATTACTATAAATGAATAATAATTTCAATAATACATACACTATAGTTTAAAAGTTTGGGGTCAGTAAGATTTGTAATTAATACTTATTCAGTAAAAATCCATTAAATTGATTAAAAGTGACATTTATAATGTTACAAAAGATTCTATTTTTAAATAAACGCTGTTCTATTGGACTTTCTATTCATTCAAGAATCCTGTGATTGGATGTAAATCCCAAATGGTTTCCACAAAAATATGAACTGTTAATAATATAAATATTGTATTCACTCAGACAGGCCTCTTTTAATATTTTACTATATTTCATGAATATGCATTTTAGTCTTTGTAATTAGACGAAAGAATTCCTCCTCCACATTAAGTTGATGTAATTCTAACTTTATATTGATTTTTCTCTCTGGTCAGTTGTAGTTTGATGAAAAATAAAATGTATCACAGTTTACACATAAATAGTAAGCTTTTTCAACATTGATAATAATCATAAGTGTTTCTTGAGCATTAAATCATCATATTAGAATGATTTCTGAAGGATCATGTGACACTGAAGACTGGAGTTGTGAAAAAAATTATATTTAACATGTATTGAGTCATTCCACGAAACCGGTACGATTTGGACTTTTTACGAATATGTATTACTTTTCTAAATACCCCACAACATTAATGAAAATTTATCTTCCAAAAAAACATATTTTCCCACCTCAGGCATTAAATACTTATTATTATTATTATTATTATTGGTATTTATTTTAAGATATGGGCACTATTAGTCTTCAACCCCGTTATGGACACTATGGGAGCTCTCTGAATATGATTATAAAATATATTTGTAATGAAATCAACATTTTTCCTATTAATCAGATGTCCCTCACACTAATTCAATAATTGCAAATGTAAAATGTACATATAATTTGACACTTATGCTATATTAAAGCCTGAAATGGGCACTTTTTGTGACCGCAACCTCAGCATTTTTGATCAAAGATGTGGCTTAACTTCAGAATCTGAACTAAAATCAGTATTCTTATGATTGTTTCAAAACATTTCAACACACATTCAATTATTTTTCGTAAACGTAAAAAATAATTACTAAAAATGTAGGTGTGATGGGGTTATAATATAATATCATAAATTGTAATAATATTTCACTGTTTTTACTGTATTTTTAATTAGATAAATTCAGCCTTGGTGAGCAGAAGAGACTTCTTTCAAAAACATTAAAAACTCTTAGTGTATGTTTAAATGGAATGGAAAGGAAAATAAATGTTGATTTTATTTTGCTTTGTTTTTAGCAGCATTTTCATTATCTGTTCTATGTTACTCTTTTCTTCTCTGGTAGATTCCACACAATTTTGATTTGTGCAAATATATCAATTCTATTCTGCTATGTGATGTTCTGTTAAACAGAGTAGAATAGAACAGAGCAGAATAGAACTGATTCCGTGTGTTGTGAGGTAAGCGTGATTGTGTTGTGTGTTTCAGGGCTCTGATCATCCGGTCAGGAGAGATCATTCCCATGTCCAGCTCCTTCACTCCAGAATCGGAGCGTCAGAGACTTCAGTTCCTGGTGAGAGAAATCTGGATTTCCCAGAGATCCGGTTTATTCAGTAATCCAAATGTTTATTCCTCAGTTGTGTCAGAATGTGGCCTTGGGAAATGTGTTTTTCTGCACTCTGATGTTTGTTTGAATTTGATCAAGGACAAGATCCTAGATTATGGAGCATGTTTACGGTTTCCCGCAGGAAAACTCCACTGTTTTTCATTTTGTCCCGTTCTCTCCCAGGCTCACCTGCAGCCGTCACTGCTGGGAAACGACTTCACCAACCTGGAGTTTCCTAGAAGGGTCACGAAAAAAGAGGTTGGGAAGAGAATGCTGTACCGAGACTTCACGATGAACGGATGGTGAGCTTGAATATTGACAACAATGAATATTATCCTGCTCTAGAACCGCACACTTAAGGCGATTGCACACTGAGTCCAAAATATTTGTATGCGTTTTTTCGTATTCGTGATTCTGTGGCTCTGAATTGTCAAAACACCATTCAAACTGCTTGCTACGGATGCGAAAAATGCAGAAAATAGAACCCGATCCAAATTTTTTTATGACGGACGAAAGTTTCGAAGGCAGTGTGCAAGCGTGATTGACATAACGTGAGGTTGTTTTACTTGCGAAAATTTCAGATGCGAATTTCGGACTCAGTGTGCAATGGGCTTAGGCCGCGTGTCCACCAAAGCGTTTTTAGCCAGCTGAGAACGCCTAGCTATGGGCACTTGATAGCGTTTTGGCAGCGCAGCATTTTTTTTTTTTCAGTTGAGACACTTTGCTTGTTATGATGCGGAATACCCGCGAAAGTGTTACTAGTATCTCATTTCACACATATTTTGTTATCGATTCTATATTAAAATGTCGATACAATGTAACGTATTTTCTCTGGCTCTTGTTTTAAATTATTTTGTTCCGTTATTATGCTTGTTGTTGTCTTCTGTTGATGTTGAACAAGCAGAATGTGGCGGTTGGTCAGTGTGATATTAGTCCCGCCCCTCCTCCACTGTGATTGGACGGTTGGGTAAAAAGTGACAGTGATGAGCGCTGCGTTTTACCCAAAGTTTAACATTCTTCAACTCTCGGCGACCAGTAAAAAACGATCAGCGTCTCGCGGCGCTCCCATTGAAAACAATTGGAAAAATACACCAGCTGCATGAAAAACTGCTGTGGTGGACACACTGACTTAGGAAGAGACCGTTTGAATGACACGTAAAGCAACCAATCATTCTGATTTCATGCCTTTATCATATCACAATAATAGACCAGAAACCTCAAATAATAAAAAAAGAATAAGCAAATAATTACTATATATGTATCTATTTGAATGGATAGTTCTCCTAAAAATTATATTAATGTCATTCCAAACCCAAATGACTTAGAAATTTAGATTTAGAAACAAGCACATTATTCAAAATATTCAATCAATGGAGAGAATGAATCATAACATAATGAACATAATAAATGCACCATAACCGTTATCAATATGACTCTTGCACAATATTCCAAGTCTGCTTCATTGATTCTGTTATTTTTCTGTTTATTCCTTGGAACAAACTGTCCTATATAATGTTTGATATAGATTACCGATTTTATTATATGTCAAGTCTCTTCTGCTCACAAAGGCTGCATTTATTTGATCAAAAATACAGTAAAAATGGTGCAATATTATTACAATTCAAAATAGCTGTTTTCTATGTGAATATATGTTAAAATGTAATTTATATTGTGTGATCAAAGCTGAATTTTCAGCATCAATACTCCAGTCTTCAGTGTCACATGATCCTTCAGAAATCACTCTAATATGATGATTTTATGCTCAAGAAACATTTATGATTATTATCAGTGTTATGAATATAATGTTTCAAACAACACAAAAAAATCCTGACCGTAGTGTACATGCGGCTGCTCAACACTGACGTTGATGATTTAATAACCATTCAATGTTTTCGTATCAGTATTCACTGTCCGTAGCTGAAACTCTCTGCTTTCAGTGAAGTCTCTTGAGTTTGAGTTTTCTCTCTGATGTGTGTTGTGTTGCTTTGTTCAGGGCGTACAAAACAGTTCAGGAAGAAGATCTGAAGTTTCCACTCATATACGGAGAAGGAAAAAAGGTAAGATGGCGGTTAGACGTATTCCTGCTTCACAGAGGTCATACAGGGGTCATCTTAGAGTTAAGTACGACTTTAGTTGCTCTCGTCTTTCTACATTCTTAGAAAAAAAGGTTCAATAGGGTTCTATATAGAACTCTAGGGTTCTTGACTCAATTCTAAAGAACACTTTATGCCAAAAAGGTTCTATATAAGGAGAAACGTCTTCAATTATTGCATAATACTTTCATGTTTTAGGGCATATTTCATTTTTCTCTAGTGATAAAATATGTTTATGAGCTGTTTAATTCATAACATTTGAAAATTAATTTAAAGAATGAATTAGTTCAAACTAGTCTAACACTAATTCATACACACTGGATGATTTTCAAATTCAACATCCAGCGGATACAATTCATTTGTACATGTTTGTTGAAACGTTTAGAAAAAGTACAAAAATACTTTGAATTGTGTTTTGCATTTGTATATATAAATTTTTTGAGCTATTTGCAAATGGCATTTTGTGAATATGAATTAGGTTGAGTTGCTTGCAAATACGTATATACATTTGTTTTCTCCGATTGTGAATTGGTTTACACATTAGAGATTAGAGATTAATTTCAGTTCTGTCTCTTTAAGAAAGAGTTAAAAGGTGAACTCAATGACCTTACAAGGATCTTTCCAGCTTAATCTTTGGCCATATTTGGAGATTGAACGATCATATCAGAGAAGTTGAGGAAGGGAATAAAAGATCAAGGCCAGCAGAAGAAATCTTCAGTCGTGTCGTGAGATTGCACACGTCTGTTGTTGTGATGTCAGCGAGACCGAGCGATTGCAAAAAGAAAGGCTAAGGGAGTGACGGCAAATTTGACATCTTTCTCTCTTCTGACCAAACGTGATCAATCTCTTGAATTTTTTTCCTCTTTTGGAAAGTCATAAAAACACTATCATGGATTTTTTTTTTTTGGGAGCTTCTGAGGGCCCTGGAAATGTGAGAAGAGTCCATGTGTGAGTCAAACATAACGAGTACTAGTGCTAATATCACTCTTTTAGAAGAAAAGGTTCTATATGGAACCTTCAAGAGTTCCGTCAGGCCCTTTGTATATAGAACCCTTTTAGGGGTTCCATCATGGGAACATTTTATGAATTTAGTTTTAATTAGTTTATTTAGTCTTATTTGAATTCTATTTACTCATAAAGAAAAATAAATGAATTACATGTTAAACGTGGAAGTATTATGTAATACTTTTAGACCTTTAGAACCTTTCTGGCATAATAAAGTGTTCCTTCAAATTTAGTCAAGAACTCTAGAGTTCTATTTGGAATCCCACTGAAGATTTTTGCAGGAGTTGTTGGAGCTGTTGGGGTGTTACTGTGTTCTGGGATCAGTGTGGTGTGACGAGTGAAGGAATCTGTTCTGAATCCTGACCCTCGTCTCGTTAGCGTTCGGTTGCCGATATCAAAAACGACTCCGCCGCGACACGAGGGAGTCTGAGGAAGCAGCTGGTCGAGGGCATGTGTATTATTAACCAGCAGGGGCATTCTGGGAAAGATCTGCTCGCTGAATTCCCTCTGTATCAAACTAACCGTCATGTACACTCTTAAAAATAAGGGGTTTTTCACTGTGATGCCATAGATGGATGAACCATTTTGGTTCCCAAGTGAACAGAGACTGAAAATCAAGTTTTTGATGTTGTTTATATGTCTATGTGGTGTTTTTAATATGCTTTAAGACAAGCCATGTGTAAATTCATAAGTCGACAGCATTGCTGAGTATTTTCTCCTTGAAACTGAAGTGAACCAAAGACAGTCTCAAAAACACGGTTTGAAATCGCTGGTGTTTCTGACGTCACAAACTACCTTATAACCAATCAGATCAACGTGTGATCGTCAACGAGTGGATCTCTGAGCTGAGTGAGTGAGTGGAGGCGGGGCTCATTTGCATATTCATAAAACTGCGTATACTAAATAAGGCAAGGGTGTCGAGTTACATTCAAGATATTTTAAGGCATGAAGACATTTCTTTTCTAGGAAAAAAACATTTAAATATGTCATTTTGGTGATCAAAGATGAGTTTTAAGGGATAAAATAATTGACTACAGGAACAGCTTGAATGTTGATTATTTTCCTCATATTCTCCATTGTTGCGGCTCCTCTCTTCCCAGTCTGTCAGTAACGCTCTGTGTACTTCCTGTCTCTATGAAGCCCCTCCTTCTGAAAAGCACACTGTGCTCTGATTGGTCAGCTGGAGCAGTGTGTTGTGATTGGTCGAACGCTTCGAGTGTGTTTGGGAATTGTCCCGCCCCTTAACATAACCACCAGTTTAACACACTACTAATAAACTCAACCAGGCCCCGCCCCTTTATTCTGCGTATGAATTATTTAAATGAGGAATATTATGACGTGTTCGTTCCAGAAAGGGGCGTTTGAGCGAGTTCAGAAACACTGACACAGAGCAAACAGCAACATTACACTGTAAAGGGTTTTACAAGTCAAAGACCCAGAACCAGATATGATGAATGAAGACCCAGAGTCAGAATTATAATAAATTGAAGAAAAGTTTTACTGAAGATAGTTCAAGGTCTAAGATACGTCCTTGCTTCAGTTTGCGGTTTCTGATTGGCTGAGAGATCGATAAACAGTCATTTTCCACACATATACAGATAGACTGAAGCATATCTCCATGGATTAGCCAGCGGACACTCGGACCCTGAAGTTAGGCACGTCGTGACCTTCCAGGTCTCAGATTTGGGTTGCTGGTCCAGAACAACAACTCAGTCAATCTCCAATAATACCAGTGGTTTCTTAACCTGTAACCAAGAAGACCAACACACACACACACACACACACACAGCTGGATTTGACCAGGCTCTCACTATAAACAGGAGAGTCGTCTCAAAACATCAAGATAATGCGTTCTTTCTCTCAAGGAGAGCAACACTATTGACCTATGGCTAAGCCACACCCCCAAACGCGATGAGCCAATCACAGTGCGCGTAGCTAACCCAATACACTCGGACATTCTCTGCTTCCTCGTCCAATGAAATGCATTGCAGTTAGTCAGTTTTCATTCGTTTTTATATGTTTTTTCTCTTCATTTTAAGCTTAAAATGGTCACACGGTGTGCATGGAGCACACGCAACTCCGACACTAGGTGTGTTTTTTACCCTTTTCCCAACCCACATCTCAATCGAGATAAGTGTCTGGATTAAGTTATCCGGTAAACCACAACACCAACTAAACGTGGATAAATTAAACAAGGATGTCCACATCTGTTCTAAGATAAGTCAACAACATTTTTTAACATTATCTTTAACATATCTAACGTAACGTTAGCCTAACATTAGAAAACGTTAACGTTAGCTTCTAGCTGCGTTGTACATCATGTCACTTAGCTTCATTAATGTATCTGTAAATAACCGAGATAACAAATGTTAGCAATGTTGTGCTGAATGATTGAAGTAAATACTGTAGCACCAAACTAACGGAGAGGTACTCTTGGTAAAGATGGTAAAAACGCTTGTCCTGGAAACGTATGCAACTTAGACCTGTACATATTTAATTTGATCATGAACCATTAATTAAATTTTGAAGCACAACATTTTAGACAACTTTTTACCAAAATATAATCTATGTAATCTTTCTGTCTCCAAAAATCATCAATTGCCTCCTGTGAAATGTCTCCTGCTGTGAGAGCTGCCATAGCGCCTGTCACCGAATGTTGACTGTTTGTCTGAGTGAGTGGAGGGGGCGTGGCTTAGCCACAGGTCAATTGCCTTAGTAACTGGAAAGTAAGGCTTTAACAAAGAAATGGTCCTTTAAAGGGGTGGTAAAGTATGATTTCACTTTTCTAACTTTAGCTAGTGTGAAATGTTGCTGTTTGAGCATAAACAACATCTGCAAAGTTACAGCGCTCAAAGTTCAAAGCAAAGGGAGATATTTGCTTTTAAAGAAAAGGACTACAACAACCGGCTGGTAGAGACTACACGACATTCCTCCCGGGTTAGTGACATCAGCAACCCTAAAATGTACATAAGCCCCGCCCCCGGGACAGGCAGTCCATGTTGAGAAGAGGAAAAGTTGTTGTGTAAGAGTGTATTTGTGAGTCAGCTCAAACTTTAGCATCCTTCTTTTCACATGCAATAAAAAGTCACTCTGTGTGCATCTCACAACAGTTCCTATACAAGCGATTTATAGATTATCATGACAGAATATGCTAATTGAAGATAGTTAACTCCACATCAGCAACATACATTCATCAACTAACCATTCAGAGGCGTCCTGTTGCATTCTACATGTTGTCACTTCTTCTTGAGTCTCTCCATCTTTGTCTGACTCTGTTTTAACATTAAAGGCAGAACAGTTTCTGTCATTTTAGTGTGTCTGCGTGAGGTAATCGCAGCGGCTAACACGCACAAGCTCTTGAAACCCCGCCCTCTGCAGCAGCTCATTTGCATTTAAAGGGCCAGGCACAAAACGGTGCGTTTTTGCAAACCCTCAAAAAGTGACAACTTTAACATGCTATCTAAAAATATCTGTGGGGTATTTTGTGCTAAAACTTCACACACACACACTCTGGGGACATCAGAGATTTTACCATGATTTTACATGCCATTTTACCACCCCTTTAAACTGTTGGCTTCAATGAGCCCTATATGTCTTAACACGTTGAAGACCTTTCTCAAACTCAAAACAAGTGCATATATAAGCTGGGATAAATGAGCAAGCACTGTTACTGCATTCAGATATCAAATACAGACATTAAAGAATACATGAAAGAAGCATTTCATTAATCACACTGGTGACTTCTATAACAATCTCTAGAGATGTCTTTTAACTCATTTGCTATTTTAGAAGGAAAAATATTGATTAATACCGTGATTATAATCACTCATATACATTGAAGTAGCGGGATTCCTATACACCCCCTTCAACACACTGAAGAAAGATGATCTTTAAAGAACCTTTTTCCACTATAAAAACCTTGTTTGAGGCTCTTCATGGAGCCATTGATATCAATAAAGAAGCTTTATTTTTAGGAGTGTAGACACATTCGTTAGTTTGACTAGGAAATACAGCAGATTAGGGAAGTAAATGGGTTTGAAAGCTGTCGCGTGTTGGCATACATGAAGTAAGTTAAGGTAGGACACGGCAGGCAAAAACATAATGTTTTTTCACTGGTCAATTTTGTGATTTTGGGATATTTGTCTTCAATAACATGTCTTTTTTCAGACTTGTGGTGAAAAAAAGTCCGAAATACACAAATAAGGTTTTATTTTACTACACTTTGTCCATTTGCGTATGTAGATTTCTCATAAATTCATCAAAAGTTGGCGTTTTAAATCATCCCGCGATCGCTGCCGGCACCGTCATCACACACACCGTTAGAAAGCTCTCTCTCTCCTGTACAATGCTGCCGGATCCAAATATAGTCATTTACTTTTTTATCAGCAACCGATCGTGAAAGTAAAAGGGCGGATTTAACTCTAAATGCGCACTCTCGTTTTACAATATAAATCTTTAAAGCCTGTTTTCTCAAAATGACTTTTCTCTCATACTCCATGTCTGAAATCTCCACTTCAGTAACACCTATATACACCAAACTTTCCAGTCTTGTACCTAGTTATATCGTGAAGATATTTACAGAGGGATTTGTAAATATATTATTCCTAGCCTGATTTATATAACATTTTATTCCAAAAAACGGCGAAAATCATTATTTAAGGCTATTGACTGTATATTCTGATTTACAGGATAACAAAAGTAGATATTAATCCCTCAGTAAATTTTTTCCCATCTAATATGTGAACACAATGAAAAAAGAATTTTGAGCCTGGGTTTGTCCAATACTCAGATTTCGTTTCTTAAAATATATGCAAATTAGCGCATATGCAAATTATGCATTATCTAATTAAATATTTAAACATTAAATTACAGAAAACTTGTAATACATTTTTTTCTCATCTTAATGTAGGTAATTAACTGGGAAAGTTTCATGGTGATATCTGCTTGTTAAAAATGTTACCCTATTCACCTGTAGTGTGTGTGTGTGTGTGTGTGTGTGTGTGTGTGTGTGTGTGTGTGTGTGTGTGTGTGTGTGTGTGTGTGTGTGTGTGTGTGTGTGTGTGTGTGTGTGTGTGTGTGTGTGTGTGTGTGTGTGTGTGTGTGTGTGTGTGTGTGTGTCGCTCAGTCTCGTGTTCTGGCCACCATCGGCATCACTCGAGGACTCGGCGATCACGACCTGAAGGTTCACGACTCTGACATCGCTATCAAACCCTTCCTCTTGTGTTCTCCCGAGGTTTGTAATTCATCTTACACACACAAACACACTATTGATGACTTCATTACTTCATTTACTAAGAAAGACCATGGTATTATTATGTTTTTGGGAAAGGGTATGATGATATCATGTTTTGTTGACTGTGCAACATGGTAATAACGTGACTTGTTAATATCATGTTTTTTTAAACAAGGTACCATGTTACCATACCGTGTGGACATTTACCATAGTATTACCATGTTTTTGGATGCGTTTTGCATGGTATTATCATGTTTTTTGGACATTTACTATGGTATCGCGCCCCAACCCCCCCCCCCGCAAAAGATATCATGTCAAGTATCCTGAAATTGCTGTTGTCATTAAATATAAAATCATTCTGTATCAGCATCTACTGAATATAAAAGTACTATGGTATTCCCATCTGGTGCCGACACCACAGTACTTTTGCAAGGGTTTCTGGGTCAGAAATCGGGTCAGTTTTGCTTATTAACCCCTTAAGTGTCACCCCCCCCCCACACCTTTATTTGAATAGACATGAAAATTCACATTCAAAACTTAAATGGTTGTAAATGAAGAATGCTTTGAAATATAGATGTAAGATTGGTCTTGTTTTAAATTAGACATTTGGCAGATTTTTGTTGAAGTGAAATAAATTAAGAAAGTGAAACTTCTATAAAAGTTATAGAAGTTTGAGTTTATGGAAATGTACAATGTAAAAATGTAATTATTCATATTTTATATAAAATATACATTTTCAAAACATTTTGGACTCTAAAACTGCACGAAAATCAAAGCCAAAAATCTGAACAAGATGTGTTTTTAGGTTGATATCTCAAAAGATGAGCTTTCAGTGAGATCTTGTGTGTGCGCAGTACCACACTCTTCCACTAGGTGAACACCAGACTCCATCACTGCCCATATAAGGGCGCCTTGATCTGAACCATTATTTCCACAATTTTTATTGTGTAACCATCCTATTCAGAAGTAGTATGGGAAGTTTGTCAGATCTGAAGCTTCTATACGTGATATACCTCAGATATGTATATAATGTGCTGTATATCAGAGCCACAGTTGTCCTCTTGTGTGTAAGAAGGCAGTTTTGGAGTTAAAGCAGTGAAATCCTCCAGTGACACGAGTCTCTCCTCAAATCTTCTGAAGCTCTCTTGATCTGTAATTCACACGCTGTGTAAAGTTCATCCACGGTTCGTCCTGTCGTCTGCACTCTCTCTCTCTCTCTCTCTCTCTCTCTCTCTCTGCTTCTCTTTGATCTGTTTTTCTTATTCCTCCTCCTCTTCGATGCACTTTTCCCCCGTTATATGATTGTGCAACATTGTAGAACTCAGTCAACTGTGCTCTGGCTAGATCGAGTCGCTCTTCTTCTGTCTGTTGCACAAACACTGTGTGAAAGATCGAGGATGGGTCATCAAGGACAACCAGACACTTGCATCAAATATGATTAAAATATGAATATGATTAAAATATGATATATATATATATATATATAACCCAATCATAATAAATAATACAATATAACCCTATAATAAATGTAATAAATGTTATAATACACTTTTATAAATTAATACATTTTATTAGATTTTACATATTTTAATATATATATATATATATATATATATATATATATATATAATGCATTCTATTAGATATTTAAATATTTTAATGATATATAGGCCTATATATATATATATATATATATATATATATATTAGAATACTTTATAAATTAATACTTTTTTCTATAAGTAGTCTAGTCTATTATTCTAATCTCTATATTCTAAAATATATTTTAAATAAAACAATGTATAGATAATTTAATAAAAAACTGATTTATTATTTAAAAATGTTGAGTAGTTTTTTAATTTACAAAGAAATGTAAATGTACATTTAAAAGAATTAATACAACATCATATTCATGTATAATCATTTAATTATAAAATATATATCATAATGTATCATATAATAAATGAAAGTTTAATGGATTAAATAATGTTATAATTTAAACATTGAATAAAATTTAGTAATTTAAAATAAATTAAATGTGCATATTTTTAATATTTATTTTTAATTATTATAGTATCTATTTCTATCTAATAAATATATATATATGTTTAATTATTTTAATCTTTATATATAACAATTAAATAAACTAACATATAGATAATTAAATGGATTTATTATTTAAATATCAAATAAAGGTATTAATTTATCCACGTTAAATATATAATTTTTGACACTTTTTTTATTAAAAAAATGTATATAATTAATAATTATATTTGATACATTATGATTAATAATATAATTGAAATAAAATTTCTCATTTTCATGCATCACAGGATTGTTTAAGAAAGCATCTGTGAATGATTTTGCTGATTGCTGTTTTCGCTGCTGTGGATGCAGTGATGAAATCCGTCTCGGTCACGATGTGTGAGCAACACTGTCAAGAGTCTCTGACTACAACTAACAGGATTATGGGATTGTGAGCGTTTGGCCAGTCGGATGTTAAATAGAAATTCAGCTTTAACCAAAAACACTGACCGTTTGAGTGAGTTAGACAGATGAAGCTACAAGTGTGTCAGTGAGTTTACCACTGTTAAAAGCAGGAGAAGATAAAACACATCAATATTTAATAAATCATTTTTTACATTTTATAAGTACCATTTTCATTGTTACCCAATAATACACATTGTTTTTAAATTAATCAGTATCTATTTACTTTTGTTTGTGCTTTTCTCTATTTTACATATAATGTTACCTAATAAATCTTACAGTTAGCCAATTTATTTAGTTATTTGTTTTAAAATAATATATTTTGTTTGGTTACATCTGATTTTACCCTGATCTTGCCAAGAAAATAAGCGTTCTGATATGAAACAAACAAACAAACCAATAACTAAATAAATCTAATGCTCACTTAAATTTAACATTTTGGAACAATTAATTTTTTTACAAATAATAAAAATGCCCATTTATAAAATCATAAAGTAGTTTATCACTTATTAGACAACATGTCTTTGAAAAATTAATATATACAATTTTATTAAAACAATTATATTAAAACAATTATATTATTGATAATAATCACACTAAACACTTCTTCTGTTAATTTAAATAGCTAATTCGTGGAGTGTTTCAGTTGTCAAGCTACACAACAGTATAAATTCACTGATTTACTAATTATTGGCGCATGAAAATAGGATTTATTAATGTTTGTGTATTCCAATATTTCATTTCTACAGGTGAAGGTCTATAACCTGTCTCAGCATGAGCATGGCGCTGATGATGTCATGGTGCTGGCTACAGATGGACTCTGGGACGTGTTGTCCAATCAGGAAGTGGCAGAGGCGGTTTCTGGTTTCCTTGGAAACTGTGACCCTGATGACCAGCACAGGCAGGTTCCTCAGTTTTGGTTGAGTATCAACTATGTACTCGTGCGAAACAGCAAGACAGAGTACAGCATGATGGCCTGGTTTTAATATGAGATGATGAAACTTACACTCTTAAAAAATAAAGGTTCCAAAAAGTAATGTTCATAGAAGAATAATTTCTTTCCGTGAACATTTGCGGCGTCCCAATTCGCCGCGTTATGCTGCGTTCACACCAGATGCGAATAAAGCGTAAAATTCGCGCCTAGTTATACGCTTATTTCACGCAGCCGTTATTTTGAAAGCGAAAACGAGGCTCCGGTGGGAAGAAAACCGGAAGTGTCGCCTTTAATCACAGGAGAGTCGCGAATGCGATGGCGTATTGTTGTGTTTAATGTAGAAATTAGTTATTCTAAAACTGTACATACATGTCTTTCATACTTTAGGCTATATACAGTGAAATTGATTTTAAAAAAAAAATTTTTTTTGTATATAATTCAGAAAGTAAAAAAAGAAGCAGGAACGAACCATATGCACATCCTGTATTGGATATTAACATCCAGTAGTGTAAATCGCAGCAGCAGCTTCAGGTTGGTAGTCCAAGGCATTGTTGTTTATCTTTACTTCCGGGATTCTTCCCACCGGAGCCTCGCTTTCGATTTCAAAATGGCGGCTGCGTGAAATCAGCGTATACGCTTGAACACTTTGAATCCATTCTCGCGTCAAGAGCGAAATTGACGCGCGTAAAAAACAAAAGTTTGAAGCGAAATTTACGCGCGTTGGAGGCGAAATCCGTTGGCGGCCATCTTTTTACAAGACGGCAAATGTTGATCAAGCATTCATCGAGAGAGTCAGCGCTCTGTATTTGCTCTGGAGAGCAGAACAGCGGTTTAGGGATCATCGTCGCCGTATTTGGGTCCACCTGACCCTTCGAAGGCGAACCCAGTTCGGCGAGTTTCACCAGTTGCTCCAGGAGCTGCGTCTGGATGACGGCCGCTTTCAGCGGTACTTCCGCCTGTCCCGCGCCCAGTTTGATGACCTGCTGTCCCGCTTCGAAACGAGGATCACCCTCGCCCTCACGCACCTAACTGTCATTTATTTTTGTTTTGATGATAAATGGAGCCAGCCTAGGCTACTACAAAAGTGATTAAACTGTCCTTTGATTTTTTTTTCCCTCACACAACACTGTCCAGACACGAACTATGTTCTTGCACTGTAGTATGTTGGTTGTCTTTAGATTATATGAAACATTATTATTATTCTAATGTAGAGTAGATATGGAATAAATAGCATTCAATACACATTTTAATGTCTCATATTAAAATCAAGTTTTTATGTGATAAAATATTCACTTCACCACGTGACAGCAGCAAACTGACGCGAACTGGCGCGAACTGACGCCAAAGTTCATATTTTTTAACTGGGGCGGCAGACGCGAATTCGCGTCAAATGCGTGAATGCACAAAAAGCACTAAATAAAATCATACGCGCGTAACGCACCAGGGGCTCAATTCGCGTCATTCGCACGAACGAGGCGAATTCACTGTAAACTGACCTGTCAATCATCCTGTCACTGTAAACTGCCCTGTCAATCATCCTGTCACTGTAAACTGCCCTGTCAATCATCCTGTCACTGTAAACTGACCTGTCAATCATCCTGTCACTGTAAACTGCCCTGTCAATATTCCTGTCACTGTAAACTGACCTGTCAATCATCCTGTCACTGTAAACTGACCTGTCAATCATCCTGTCACTGTAAACTGCTGTGTCAATCATCCTGTCACTGTAAACTGACTTGTCAATCATCCTGTCACTGTAAACTGACCTGTCAATCATCTTGTAACCGTAAACTGCCCTGTCAATCATCCTGTCACTGTAAACTGCCCTGTCAATCATCTTGTAACCGTAAACTGCCCTGTCAATCATCCTGTCACTGTAAACTGACCTGTCAATCATCCTGTCTCTGTAAACTGCCCTGTCAATCATCCTGTCACTGTAAACTGACCTGTCAATCATCTTGTAACCGTAAACTGCCCTGTCAATCATCTCGTCACAGTTAAAATTCTCCATTCAATCTAATTTAATTTCCTAGCGTTTCGGAGAGAGATGTTGTCGCACGTTCATCTGCAGTCGTGGGTCTTTCATGCGGAGACACTCCTCATATTTTTGTAATTTGAATATAATGATGCATTTAAAAGGTAATGGCTAAACGTATCTTTACAAAAGTTCACAATGCTGCTGCAGATGCAATATAATGTAGACAACGTTGAATTTTCGTTAGATTAGATAATGATAATCAATCACTCAAACCCCTTTATCTAAACCTCTCTACATAACCGCCGGACTCGCGCGTCCTCCATGTTTGTAGTTTTTTAACACTTTTCACTCGTGTTTTTAGAAACTAGTTCCTGTAAATGTAATGCGATCATTGAGATGCAAGAGTAGTTTGATTCCTATCATTATTCTCTCAACAGACATTTACATCGATAGTCTGGCGTTATAATTTATTTGCTTTTGGTGTACTGTGGAGTGGGTAAAATTGTTTTTAATGGCAGGCTAGCAGATACCGTTGAATCGCGCTAGCCTAGCATCGGCGAACTATGCAACTGGAGGGACTGGATGAAATTTTTTGAAAACGGTCTCCACTGATAAATAACACCCAGGCTAACTTGGAAATGAGGTCCGATGTCCAAAATCCTGAACCGCCCTTTAATTGTGAGAGACTGATCTGAAGAGTATCATTGTTTTTCAGGTACACTATGGCGGCTCAAGACCTGGTGATGAAGGCCAGAGGAGTCTTGAAGGACCGAGGTTGGAGAATCGCTGGAGACCGGCTGGGCTCTGGAGATGATATCTCGGTCTTCATAATTCCTCTAATGAACCATAGTAAACAGCCTCAGTCGAGCTGACCAATCAGGAGGCAGGGCGCCAACCGAATGGGACTGAATCCGTCTCTAACACGACGCTCAGATGCTCACACAGCGTCTTGCTGGAGTTTGTGGAACTCGCTCTGCGTTTGAGCTCATTTACAACACGGACATTTGCTTTAAGACTTAAAAGTCGACATCTACTGACTTTGAAGACCCACGTCAACGTTCCCAACCTCCGCGTGGGATGATGGGATCAGTATATAAGTTATAACTTTGCACAATGACTGAAGGAGTTGTCCGACTCTTTGAAGTTCTCCGTGGACAGATGCGCACCCACCGCAGTTTGTTTATCCACACTCATCTGGCAGCTAGGCGGAAACAACCGTGTTTTGTTTGTCCTTTCAGGATATTCATTTATCCTTTGAATGTTTAGTTTGTGGTTTTCCTTCTTTTTGCGTTCCTTGAAAAAAATCAAAGCAATTCTGGCTGTTATTTGTACATCCTGTTTTAAAAGACTAAAAACCAGGACTTTTTTGTTTCTCTTGTGCGCTGTATATTTGCAATAGCTAAATAATGCCGACTTAATCTTCCACTCATCTCAGTTAGATGATTTTTAGGATGTGTCAGTGGAGAAGTGTGTTCAGCGAGCATTACCTTTGATTTCTGTACGTGAATTAACACCTACCTGCAATCTGTTCTTCAGGACCCCCGTGTGGAGGTTCGCGGAGGTCTGACTAGCGCTACATCATGTTCACAGTGGCACCTTCCTCTTCTACAGCACAAACCCGCTGTGAGCATTTGGAAAGGCTTTCGTATACACACACACACACATAATGTGCAAACACACATATATACACACTCCCCAAGAGAGTGGCCATCTGGTCAGCACAACCTGAGTGTGACCAAAACAAGACTAATTTGGCCATAGATTTAAGTGTGTGTGTGTGTGTGTGTGTGTGTGTGTGTGTGTGTGTGTGTGTGTGTGTGTGTGTGTGTGTGTGTGTGCGCAGCTCTCTAACACTTTAGCGCAGTCGTTTGTGTGGGTGGACGGCACTGCAAGGGTATCACATGCTTACTAAAGGCACATACTGGGATGTGCACACACACATGCACTGCAACAATGATTCATACACTGCTTATGTGGCTCCATTAATGCTTATTGAAATGGCCGACAGATTTTTAATAAAAACTCAAGATGTTTCTAAATGTTTCTAAAATGACAGGAATAATTTCAAATGTTTAGCCAAATGATGTACTCCCTGTGTAAAACAAAAAAATTCCAGACAGCTGTTAAATGAATAAAGTCGTAGGTTCACATCAAACCACACATGTTGTCATTATTGACCATGGCTTCTATTGTATGTGATACAATACACAGTTATTCAGTTATTGTTTATCAGTTATTCGCTGATAACTTCCCGCCGCGCTTTTCGAAACTTATTGGCTCTTCTGCAAATTAAAATTTGCATTGCATTAAGCGCCAAATTTGTTTTTGATTTGTGAGCTGGAGATTTTGAGTAATGATTTAGTTTTGATTGAGAAACGGACCATAATGACACAATGCTAGACTACTTTTTTGGTTTTAATGGACTTTTAAGGGAGGTAAACCATTTTGGCGCGAATAAAATCAATGCAGTTAAGGATAGCCGCATCTCTGATGTTGATTAAGTCATATAAAACACTAAAATGAGTTTAAAAATACTCAAATTAAATGTGAGCTTAATTACTGTAAGACAGAACAGCACTGAATGACTTGTGTTTCATTTGCATAATATCCCAGCAAGCAATAGCCATCATTTCAGTTAACTATAGACCCGATATAGTCCGGCTGAGTAATAACTTGCGAGATGTTTGATATTCCATCATGTAAGTAAAGTAAACAGTGATTACAAGGTGTTTGGTTTCATTTCTTTATCTAATTGAATAGTCTATTCTAGGGCTATGGTTTAGATGATTTCACTGACTGGCCAAATTTTGCCTTGTTTTAGCCTAGACGTTTTAGCCTGTGTTTCAACGGCAATCGGACGTCTTTTAAACGTAAAATTGCTTATATGGCATCCATCTTGAATAAGTCATTTGGTGTTTAGTCTTTTTTTGTAATGGGAACCGACACAACATGTTTTAGTGTTGAGGAAAAGCATACGGATTTGGGGGAGTGAAGGAAGAGATTGATTTTCATTTTTTGGTAATTTACCCTTAACGATTCTGTCCAACAGAGAAAGATGATCTGCTAATTACATGTAATGTTGGCAAACCTCCTCTGAGAATAAAACCTTCCTTGGCGAAGAAGTAACTGTCTAGCCTTATGATCTGAAATTGAGTTGAAGTTCACATATTTGACAAATGCATGGATTTGCCAACAGCTGAGGTGATAATATTCCCAGATTTACGATCTTGAAACGTCAGCGGTGGATTTAAACCCTGTTCGAACATGAACGTCTTTAAAACACTTGTAGAAGTGAGTTTCTGAAGGACAGCGTTTTATCTCTAGGTCGTGAACCTTAGAAGTGTAAAACTGAAGGATCTTCTCAGATTTTCCCGAATGGCTTTGAGCATACGTGCTGCATTCACTGCATGAATGACGTCAGCACATTATCTACACTAATCATGCACTTCCGCAATGAAAACCAGTAAACTGCGACCACTTCCAGCACATGCTCCAGATCAAGAGTCAGATAGAGATTCATTTATAGCAGTTAACACACGTAAGATGTTAGTTCAGATTTGTGTTTATCAATATTATTTTAGAACCTCTAATACTATACACGTATTGATGATATATTGGTACTTCCCTTTTTTGGGATAACACTGGAATGTTGATTCAGATCAAGATATTGTAGTCATATTTCTAAGTTACAGTTTAACCGAGGTCTTCAGGGTTAAATGAGGATAACCCTTTCATCAGAGCACATCACCACATGTAGGCTACATTGTCTGCACTTTTTCTTCAAGGATTGAATTATTAACGTACACTAGATGCACGTGCTCAGGTTGAGTAGTCCAAACCATCCCAGGTAATGTCGTTCGGTACCACGTGACGTCACGATCGATGATTCTATGGTAGTGGGCAGAAAGAGCCACGTCAGAGCTCTCTTCATAGCAACAGTAGAGTATGACCTACATGTATTAGCCATCCCAAGGGCAAAATCAAGTATCTATTAAAATTAATAACCCTTACCCTACCCGTCGTGTTCCCGAGGGTAATACCTGCTTTTCTGCTGTGCTCGACAGAAAAACTGAAGAAAACTGGGGCATATGGCCAATCCCCATTAATTCACAACTCAGTGGCAAAAAGAAAGGATCATTAAAAAAAAAACAAAGATTAATAGAAGCAAAAAAGACACTTAAGACAGCAATGTGTTTCATAAGTTACACATTTATTGAATTTAAATTAGACTTACCATGGAGCACACGTTTACAACTCTCAGAACAATTTTAACATGCACACAACACAACATGATGACTATATCACACACATATCACATAAAAACATATTTTTCCCCAGAAGATTTGGATTCCAACGCGATTTCCAGCTTGGGAAGAGTGTATCCAGCACTGGCAAGGGAGTAGCTTGCGCAGTCATCTCCATAACGGGCAATGTCACATCCCAACCAACAGCACAAACTACTACCTCAGCCAGTACACGGATAAATCACTTTCATAACCCGTAGAAGGCAGGGAATTCGAATCCGTTTAAAAAGAATTCCAAGAAATCGCGCTGAACGTTCTTGAGCGCGCGAAGATTCCGAGCTGAATGGTCGTAGTACTCGTCTCGTGAGCGGGCTACACTCCCTTCAGCTGCTCTGTCATTGGCTGGGAGCGCAGCCAATGGGGTGTCAGAGGGACACCGCCCACGACACACACACCCCCAAAAGTGGCCACGCCTCTGGCATTCTTCAGCCAATGGCGGTGTCCTGACTTCACCCGAGACTTTGAGCACGTGATTTTGAATGAGTTGATTTTTTTTATTGACACTCACTTACCTACTTACTGTAAAGATCTCATAAGATAAGACTCGTGCGTAACACAACAGCCCTTAAATCATATAATCTTCTGAGGGTGTTTTTGTTGATAACCCCCATGGGTAATATTTCATTGATTATTCAATTCCCTTTTTTCCCTTTGCATTTCTTTAGGATTATGGTGTTTATCTATACGGTTTGCTGCTATATGGACTATTAGAAGTACTGCGATGAGATAAGATACACCTTTATCGGTCACCCTTTCTGATAATAGACATGAAAAATGACTATCCAAACTTAAATGGTTGTAATTCAAGAATGCTTTGTAATATAGACCTGATCTTTATAGAAGACTATTATATAAGATTATTCCTGAAAAATTAAAGTATGAAAAAGTTATGGAAGTTTAAATGTACTGTAAATCAAATGTACTGTACAAAATATATATTTTTATTTTATGTGTGTATATATACATATATATATATTTATTTTGTACAAGCATTTTCAGATCATAAAAAAACAATTCAGTAAAAATATATTATAAAACGGATGGTTCTGGTCCTGGATGCTGATTGGTCAATACAGCGTTTCAGTCGTACTGAGGCAAAATGGCTTCGTCCAATAACATAAAAATCGTGCCGTTAACTCAAAACTGAAGACAATTTGAATGAGAATCCAATTGTTTTTTGTTTTTTTAGGCTGTAAAGCAAATGCAAGTGAAATCAGTTCATCCATGTGCACTGACGTTTTTTCAGGATTAAGATTTTAGGTCAAATGTAAATGGGAAATGTATTTAATGTAGAGTGGAAAACATTTTAGGTGTAGTTTTTTAATCAGTTTTTGTCTCGTTTTAAATAGTTTTGTGGTGATTTTGTTTTCAACGCCCAAATATTCTCAATTAATGCAAGCATGCATTATAATAAAATAGTTTAAAGTAGTTTTAGATGCAGTATAGCGTGTCGAACACAGGACAGGTGCTGGCATCCTGATCAATTACATCCTGCGGTAATTACTGCCTGACTACGTTAAAACACTTATTTAATGCTCCATGAAGATTCAAAAAAGCTTTTTTCACATTCATATTTCAACGTAAATAATCTTCTGACCTACTGGAAGTGAAATATGTGTAATGAATAACCAGATGAGTGATGCGTTTGATGTTCATAGAACTGTACCATTTATTATTGTACACACACCGGGTTCAACCCTTCTCAATGCGGCTAAAGATGACATGGAATGTTACAGTAACATCTTGCATAAAGTTCATTGCTGTTGAGAAAATTTCACACACAAAAAAACATCCTTCATGTATTTATTACGATGTTTCCGTTCTCTCTTTTTAAATGATTTTTTGGATTTGATTTTTTAATCCAAATACGTTATTCTTAATTTAACACTATCACCAAACACTGTACATTAAGGGGGGGGGGGGGGACCAGAAAACCCATAAAAACAACAAACACTGCAAATTTAACGTAGCAGTTAATACAGGCCAATCAGAGTCTACCGTCAGCTCGTATTAGAAGAAGCTTAGAATGATGGGATTTGGAGCTGTCAATCAACAGTTTGCCATGACGATGGAGTCCTCGCGCGTGGTGTATGAAACAGTCACATTCATGTTTGCGGTGGAATAAAAACGTTCAGTCACGATTCGCCGTTCTGCACTTTGGAGACGGGTGGTTGCATGAAGTCTTTGAAGGGCCCGAGGGCGTCTCTGAGGGCGGAGCTCACTTCAGGAGACGAGCATGTGATGCACTCCACCAGCGTCGGGTACAGCGCGATCACCTGAGCCCACACGTTCCCGTCCACTGACGCCCGGACAGAGAAGAGGAAGAGATGAGCACAAACATGGATGCAAAACTCGTAGCTCGTCTGTGATCAGGGCTTGACATTAACCTGTGTGTATTTCAGGAGTGGTGTTTAACGCGTCACTCCTACTAGCCACTTTAAGGGCGCGTGTCCACCAGAGCGTTTTTAGCCGGCTGAAAACGCTGGGCGCTCTGCTGAAAATGCCTAGCTGTGGGCGCCTGAGAGCGTTTTGGCAGCTCAGCATTTTTTGTTTCTTCAGTTGAGACACTTTGCTTGTTATGATGCGGAATACCCGCGAAAGTGTTACTAGTATCTCATTTCACACATATTTTGTTATCGATTCTATATTAAAATGTCGATACAATGTAACGTATTTTCTCTGGCTCTTGTTTTAAATTATTTTGTTCCGTTATTATGCTTGTTGTTGTCTTCTGTTGACGTTGAACAAGCAGAATGTGGCGGTTGGTCAGTGTGATATTAGTCCCGCCCCTCCTCCACTGTGATTGGACGGTTGGGTAAAAAGTGACAGTGATGAGCGCTGCGTTTTACCCAAAGTTTAACATTCTTCAACTCTTGGCGACCAGTAAAAAACACCGGGCGTTCAGCGCTTCAGCGTGAAAAAACGCTTAGCGCCTCGTTACGCTCATGGCGTTTAAAAAACGCGGCGCTCCCATTGAAAACAATTGGAAAAATACGGCAGCTGCGTGAAAAAGTGCTTTGGTGGACACACGGACTAAGGGTTGAATTTTATATATACATTGGTAACACTTTAACTAATGAACCTTACCTTTAACATTAACAAAGATTAATAAATACTGTAACATGTATTGCTCATTATTAGTTCATGTTTGTTAATAAAAATACAGTTGTTCATTGTATGTTCATGTTAGTTCAGTGTGCATCAACTGAAGTTAACAAATACAACCGTGCAAATTGTGATTTTGATAATGTATTAGTAAATGTTGAAATTTATTTTAATATTAATATTATAATTAATATTAACTAAGATTAATTAATGCTGTAGAAGTATTGTTCATTCTTAGTTCATGTTAACTAATGAACCTTATTGTAAAGTGTTACCTATACATTTTTCAATTTTAGTCTTTTAATATGGTATCTGAAATAAACTAAGTGCAATGTGTTGTCAAAAATATCGATATTTCGATACATAAACGCGTCCAATACTCATTTCCTGCAGAATTGATACACGATACCAGCTGCTATTTCTCTCCGACAGCGAGTGACACACAAACCCGCCTCTCCTCACTCACTCGCTTCATTTGCTCCGGATTAATATTGTTGCTGCTACAGGGCTTGAATTTCAGGGTGGTATTGCTCATTCAATTATTTATTCCCGCAGATTTTGTGCTCAAACACCCAAAGTGCAGCACATAAAGACGTCTCTCAGGACTAAATTTGGTTATTGCGCTTAAAACAGTTAAATACACACAAAATAATGTAAAATGGCAGGCTTGGCGAGTTTTCAGGTAAACAGTTATGTTTTAAGTGAATGTAAAAAGTCGAGAAAGAAAACGCATGTGTAATGGATCCGTGCGTCAGATCTTAAACGGACAGCAGCCTAATAAACCTGCTGACAAATTATGAGAGAATATTAAAAATATCTATATGGCGGTTTTTCCCCATGGTATTGATGTCAGAATTGTGACCAGAGAAAATGGCAAGTAACTTTGGAAAACCAGTAGCCACAGTGTGAAAAGATAATGTCAAGCCCGGCCTATGATGCCTCAAAATGCTGTCTAGGTAGGCAACTCACTAGTGTTTGAGACAAAATAGAATCTTTTGCAATGTTTCACGTTTATGTTTCACGTAAATGCAGAAGTTCTTCATGGTTGTGTTCAAATAATCCGAAGGAAAAACCCATCTCACCGTTCTCTGGTTGAGTCTTTTTCAAGGAATCCATGAGTGTGCTGATGGCTTTTAACACAAAGATGATCTCAGTCACTTGTTGCCTAGAGGATTAAAAAAGAAATAGTGACGAACACTCAGAATCAAGTCCTGTGCAATTTAGTTAGTGAAAACATGGAGAAAGCGAATGTTGTATGTCCAGCGCACATTTCTATGGAAGCTCGTTTCTGCCACAGAATAAAAACAAAACGGGTATTTGTGACTTTTTTCAAGCCCCCATATACATTTCATCCCAAAAGCCAAAGAAAGAAAATAATCATCTTGGATTAAGAATGTAAGCCTAATTTTAGAAATAGGATTTTTTTTTTGCATTATATAATTTTCATGATATTAAAGCACATTTATTCATCAAAATAATATCATTCTCATTGTAATGCAAAACAAATAAAAACATTGATATATTATTTTAATTAGCATTTATAATGTAGCATTTTCTTTCAGATTTTACTGTAATTTTATTACCTATTGCCCAAAACTTCCTAAAAATTCGAGCTCGACCGATAATTGGTTTTACCGAAATTTTGCATCGGCTTTGTAATATCGGATTCACCGATAAATGTAGAATCCTCAAAAATTGTACACTGTTATTTGTATAGCGCTTTTCAAAGAGATAGTTTCAAAGCAGCATTACAGAAAAAGCACGTTCCATTGATACAAAGTCTTTTGAGCAATAAACGGGGAACCTAGCCTTAAATCCTTTATGCAAAATGTAAATATTAATGAAAATATTTTGGCCGATACCGATAATTCTTTATATTTGAAAGCGGATAACCGATATATTGGCCGATAAATCTAAATCCAAATTTTCATATAATTTTTGAGAGTCTGATTACAAAAATCCTAAACACACAATTATATTGTTCTCATTATAATTTTATGTAGACGATATGACAGATTTGCGCTGCACATGTTGCACTTAACCGTATTTTCATTTTTAAAATGATTCCAATAATTTTTCAAGTAATTAAAAACCATACTGTTGAACAGCGCGCATCTGAAGTGTCTCAGCTGAAGGAAATAATATTATTTATCAGCTTTATTATATAGGCCAAATTTCTTTATCAGGCCGATAACATAAAACATTAACATATATCGACCGATACGGTGCGGTGGCCGATATATCGGGCATCCCTAATTTTTTTCTTTATGCAAAATGTTAAGTGGTGGGGAGGGGAGGAAAAGAGTCCTATTTTGAAAGGCTCAGTGTGTGTGTGTGTGTGTGTGTGTGTGTGTGTTCTCGTGAGCTGACCTGGGCAGCGGGCAGCGTCCACTGAGTCTCTCGTCCTCCACGAAGCGCCGGAGCACGTCTTGCGCCCGTTGCAGCAGCACTGACAGAGCCATACGGGAGATGTAGCCCTCCTGCGGCGTCGACACCTTATTACTGAAGGAGAACTGCAGCAGCGTCTCGAAACACACTTTAGAGAACTCCTCTCGCATACGGATGTCCATTTCAGCCTCTGCCCGGGATGAGAGCGGACAGTTAGTGCATTCATACTCCAGTCCCTGCTTCGTAAAAGTTATCGAACGACTTTAAAGGGGTCATGAATTAAGAAATTGAATTTTCCTTGATCTTTTGACATATAAGAGCTCATTGTACTATAAAAACATACTCTGAGTTTCAGAACTCAAAACTTCCTCATCTAAAAACAGCCTTCATTGAAAGCAAGTCCAGAAATGACTCGCTTCAGATTTTGTCACATTATGATGTCATAGTCAGATCGACGCCTACTTCTACATCATCGCCTCTTTAGCCCCGCCCACCGTTTCGCACATGTCACGTAGTAGTAAATACGGGACAGATGCAAACACAGGATTACTCCAGCAACAAAACCACACAGACGCATCTGAGGATTACAAGACGTTTTGAAGTGCAAAGTAGTGGAAACACAGTCTTTGTGATCCTAACATTAAGAAAGCATGGATGAACTTTCTTTTTAACAAAGTTCCAGCCAGATCATGTCATTAAAACTGTGGCTTTGTTTTTAAACTAGACTTTTCAGTGAGACTGAAAATAAAATATGAGGCATTGCCGACTATATTGGATCTCACAGTAATGTCACAACTCAAGTGTGAGTAACAGTGTGTCACTATTGCTTTGTCTGTGACAGATGTTTGATACGTGTATGGTGTTTATACTGTCGTGACGCAGTCAAACTGTAAATAGCTGTGATTTGCTGTTCTTTCCTTTGCTTCGGCATTCATGGGGTTAATGTGTTGGATTATCAGATACATATAATCAAAGATGCGGATAAATGAGATGTTTAGTGACGTTTAAGATGTTAAATAATTTGAGTTTAGAGTTTAGTGTATTTGTTTTTGTGTAGACTTGTCATGTTTTTGTTCCCTGCAATGTATTGTATAGTTGTGCATGTGTATCTTATGGTCATGCGTACGTATGTATTTCCATATTTATATTGTTTAATTTCTATGTATTTTGTGTATTGTACCCTCAAGAATGAATAAAAAAATGAATACAGAAGAAAGCACGTACATTATGCTGCTTTTGTTATTGTTTTGAACAAAGACATTCGCTATAATCCTGAATAAAAGCTTCTGCGGGCGTCATCTTCTGTTTTGTCATCAGTAACATTTCATTTTATTTAAAACACTGCACTGCAAATTACAATGTATACGTCTTTCACTTTATCATAAAGGATGAACTATGAATAGCGTATAAGAACTGCAGTGTGACAAACTATGGTACATTCATTCATAATTCACACGCAAGTCATCCTTTGTCAAATATAACTGTGGTAACTCCAAGTACTTACTTATTTTAATATGCAAAACTGTAACCCAATCATAGCAGTGGGCGTTTACTTCCAAGTCTTGAATGCGAAACGCCCATCAAAATGTGTGTTCGAAAGAGAGGGTCAAAAACAGGACAGAAAATAGCTTATTATTTCTAAATTAGGATTTTTTTTTGATGTAAAAACCTTGATAACATTATAAAATTTTAGAAAATGCAGTTCATGACCCCTTTAGTGTCATTCTGTTCCTCACACACGGCTATCATATGAAGTCTTAGAACATAGTGCATGAGTCTTATGGACTTCTTTATGCTTTTATGATCTTGACAACCTTCTTTGCAGCATGAACATCATCTTTTGAGTGAGTAAATGACAGGATCTGTGAATATTTGCTTTAAGAACAGTTAACAGATTGAGAATCAGATGAAGACGGTTGATTCATCATTCTCTGTACCTGTGAACGATGAAGACTGGGAGTGAATCGATCCTCTGTTCAGCATGCTCATGATACGACCTACGAACTCTTTGGGTATGAAATTGGCAAATGGTAAAATCTCTGTGCTGATCAACTGCACCACCTAGAGGACAAAAAAACAAAACATTTAAAGAAAAATATTTCAAATGTAATATTTATTTTGTACATAGTAGTGGCCAAAGATGATGTCGGATATTTGTTTTTAATGACTCTTACAAGTTTGATTAAACCATCGATATATGAGGAAAATATTTTGTATTTTTTTACATATGAGGGAAGAACACATTAACTTGGTTAAGGCATTTATCTGACAAAATTAATCGGTAAAAAAGGCAAACTACAGCTACATGTTTTATTTTACTATAAAAATGCATAGAAAAAGCAAACATTGACTAAACAACATGATCAATTATTAATATTTCATAGGTTCTCTTTTGTTTTTGCATGTGTTCGTAATTTCTTTGTGTGACAGCCTGGTAAAAAAAAAAATTGCACAATTTGTCATGTTTCATTGGGTTTTTTCACAAATAAAACAATCGACTCCAAGCACAACTACACAATATGCTTGTAAAATCTTTAACACATTTTTAATAATATTTGAATAAAGGGTTAAGATGTCAATTTTCCTATTCTTGATATCACATTTGGCCACTAATATGTACACAAAATTGCGGCATTTAACAGTATTTTAGACAATATACGCTTAATACTTTATCATCACAAAATGTCCATATACCAGCTAGTTATATCAGCCTATAATGAATCAATCTTTATTTTAAAATGCCATTTATTACCAATAATTCTAGAATTCTGTGTTTTTATGTTTGTTTCATAACAGTCTGATGAAATTACCTCCACATCTACAGCTTCGTTCCTCTGGAACTCCTGTATGGACAGATTATCTGGAGGTGTGCTGTGGGATACGAGAGGAAAGGAATTAAGCTCTGTTTGCGTTTAATATACCGTGATATCATGATCCTGTTGAAAGGAAATTGAACACCTTTTGGTAAACAGAAAGTCCTCAAATGCGTTCGCCAGCTCCGGCCACATCGTGTCAAATTTGCCTGAGGATGCTTGTTGCCGGGCAACAGGGAGTCCAATGGAAAGCACTTTGAGCAGAGAAGAGACGGCCAGTTTCCAGGTGCTCTCAGCGGGACAGGCGTACTTCAGTCCCAGAGGAATCCTCACGGTCTAAACACAGACAAGCTTCTGCTTTAAACGTGTTGCTTTGACTGAAAACAGGTGGCCTTTAGTGTCTAAGATGCTGATGAGAAGGTCTGACATGTTGCATAAATATATGCCAAACTAACATAGCATGCCAAAAATAAACTAGATAAAAAGTTCATGACAAACAGAGACTAGATAGAATAGATAGTAGTGGAGGAACGGGTCACAAAATTCACGGTTCGGATCATTTACGTATATCATTACAGATATATTATTACGGATCATTTAAGTATATATGTAAATACATACATATGGGGGGGGGGGGGGGGGGTGTAACTGCTTTTCATTTATTACTTAAAGCTCACTTGAAGTTCTTCGATACTACATCAAAAACTACTAGCATAACTGATAGTTCACACATTTTTTAAAACAAGGGAACAGTCAGTAATAAAATAAGAACAAATACACAAATTACAAGCAGAGATGAAAACTAAACATCAACGTTACAAAGTCTAACAGTAGTATTCAGGTACAGAAATTAATAATTAAGCCTAAATGTAAAATAACACTATTAGTTCACTGTAGAAATTAAATCTAGTTTCATCTTTGCTAAAGCTGTATGTTGTTGTTCGAGTACCTTATTGCTTTTATAAAACGGTTACCTGTTGTTAACAAGATTTAGCATGTTGTTAGCATGATTTAACACGTTTCTAGCCAGATTTAACACATTGCTAACATATTCCAACATGTTGCTAACATGATTTAACATGTTGTGAGCATAATTTAACATCTTGCTAACATGATTAAACACATTGTTAGGATGATTAGCATGTCTTAAGCCAACCTAATTATATTTGCTGCGGTCAGTCAGTTTTATAACCGTTATATGTTGTTTTGCTTAGTACCTTAATGATGTTTTGCAGGACTTTCTCGGTGATAACGGCTTTGTGACAGGCCGTTTTATGATACAGATCGACCAGCACCTCCAGAGATCGCTCTGCAAACGGCACGTAGTTTAAGGCCACCCACTCCGCCTGGACACACACATGAAATAAAGACAGTGGATTACAATGCATTATTAAAAGAACAAAACGTCTCCTCATCAGCCTCAAAGACATGAATACTTGTAAAATAATACAATATTAGAGAAGAATTGTGAAGACACACAATTATGTGTTATTGTCAACACATAAACACTATTCAACCTAAAATCTGATTTTTATCCCCACTATCAGGATTGAGCCTACAGATTTCCACTTCAACACTAATAACGTGTGTGTCAGATTTCGATGACAAACTCCACATTACTCTGACACGGTCTACAATATTAGATGAAAAGTAGGAACTACAGGCCAAACACACCACTGAAACACACTGATGCTGATATGAGCATTATTTGAAATACTGATCGACCGATAATCGGTTTTACCGATATTTTCCCAGATGTGTAAGCAATTTTCCATAACCGAGTATTGGTTTTGTTTTATTGGATTCACCGATAAATGGTGATAATCCGTCAAGTCCTGTCCCAATTTAGCTTTTATATAGACACTTTATTAACCATTATTTATTAATGTAGAAGTGTGTTTTTTTATGAATGCAATGCAAGGAGGCAGTGAAAGACTATACAGAAATGACAGTATAGAAAATAAGTGTTAAAACAGTTTTGTTCAGTTCAGTTCTGTTATAACGGTCAAAGACAGAAATAATATATATATATCGGTTCTGTATATCGGTTATCGGCATATAAACATGCAAATAATCACAATTGTTATCGGTTATAAAAAGCCAATATCGGTCGATCTCTAATTTGAATTTGTCCAATTGTAAGAATATTGACTTTGTAATCATTTAATCTTTATATTCATTAAAAGGCTTTATTGTGACAGTGATACAAAGTTTGGTGAAAATTTGCGAAAACAGCCTCAATGCCTGTTTGAAATCTTCATTTTTCAAATTAAATGGTTATTGTTTTACATATTTTTGGTTATTATATAAATTCTGAACAATAGATAGAGCTACATAGTGTCAAGTCGCTTAGCCAACGAGTTTTGAAGATACTAGAGATCGACCGATTGATCGGTTTTGCCGATTATTCGGCACTGGAACAATCGGTTTTCTGCAAAAAATCCATCCTGATTGATTCTGCAGAGTCTGTTGCCATTAACAGTACGAGAGCGGCCACTAGAGGCGAAATAAAAACTCACTGACGCATTGTGGAGTTTGTTTTGCACAGAGCGAGACACTTTAGATGTGGATTTAAAACAGACATTGACGGTATGTATACAGTCCACTACTGTACGTGCTTTCATATCATTATAAAGTAATTAATATGTTGGCTAGATGCTGCATTAGTAGAGAACGAACAGCAGTATGTTTGCAGTCGAGGCCGAGAGGACGCTAACATTACGTGTACCTTAAACAATTAAAGTCCCGCTTTGGAGAAAATCCAGCTTTTAATGTTGTTTATACGTCTATGTAGTGTTTTTAATATGCTTTAAGACCAGTCATGTGTAAATGCAAAGTCGACAGTATTGCTGAGTATTTTCTCCTTAAAACTGCAGTGAACCAAAGACAGTCTCAAAAACACGGTTTGAAATCGCTGGTGTTTCTGACGTCACAAACTACCTTATAACCAATCAGATCAACGTGTGATCGTCAACGAGTGGATCTCTGAGTGAGCGAGTGAGTGGAGGCGGGGCTCATTTGCATATTCATAGAATCACGTATACTAAATGAGGCAAGGGTGTCGAGTTACATTCAAGATATTTTAAGGCAGGAATTGTCATTTTGGTGATCAAAGATGAGTTGTAAGGGATAAAATGATTGATTACAGGGGGACTATAAAACAATGTGACAAAAACACACGCAAACCCGACCCAATTGTTTATTTTCACGATTTTTACAATACATTTGCATTCGTTTATATCCAGCTGGTCGCTTTTATGCATTCATCATCCAGCAAAGTTGCATGTTTAAAGCAAGAGACGTGAGAAGGATAAAACATAAACAGATCAAAAACATTCGATTTCAGTTCTTTTTTTATCATCACTGTAATATATATTTAGTTATTGTGATTAGATAACTATCAAGTGTTCTAAAAAAGAAGCAAATACAGCACGAGAGTATACATACAATATACAGGTACATGTGCATCTAATTTAATTGCTATCGCCTTTGTGTCGACCTCCAAGCATCCTTGTCGCCCAATTCATAGATGTGCTACACGCAAATTGGTAAATGGCTATTAATAAATGTATAACTTTTTAATAGTAGGTTTAACAAAATTGAAACCACCATGTGCTTTAAACTACACATAAGGCAATAAATTTAGGTTGTGTTCAAGTGTGTAATATATACTGTGTACTACATGCTACACACAACAGCAAGCTAGTTTATTTTCAATATGTTGCAAGTTTAATCCAGTTATGTTGGAAACTGAAATTTTTATTTTATTTATATTTATATAATATTTAATAATAATTTGAGTAAAATATCGGTCAGGTGATGTCAAAATTTTAATTATTAAAACACTGGAAATGGAAGGTCAAGTCAAGCACATTGCATTGTGGGAGACTGTATGTCATGTAGTGTTGTAGACTGTACATTTGTCTGTATTTATAGAATACTACATTTATCAATATGTAGATTATACATACTAATTCTGCAACAATAGTTAGAGTAGTGTGCTAGCATGCTATTTCAAACATGGTGTGTTTCTTGACCACGTAATTCAAAGATTAGTAGTTAAAAATTATACAAAATTAACTGTTTGTGGCACTAGAGAGTTTGAAAAACTGTCATGATAGAAGTGGAGACTCTCCATTATAAATGTGCAAAATTTCATAACTTTTCAACAGACAGTTCTAAGAAATGCCATAAAATAACTGAAATTGTAGTTTGTTTTGGCAGTTTTGAGATGAATGAACAGATGTGGCTGATGGAAATGAGCGGAGAAATGGCTTAAAGGGATAGTTCATCCAAAAATGTAAATTCTGTCAGTATTTACTCTCCCTCATGTTGTTCAACCCCGTAAGACCTTCGTTCATCTTCAGAACATGAATTAAGATATTTTTGATTAAATCTGAGAGCTGGATCACTCCTCCATAGGCTTCTAAGGGATTGACACTTGTTCCCCGAAAAGTTATTAAAGATATTGTTAAAATAGTCCAAGTGACTACAGTGGCTCAATCTTAAGTTTATCAAGCGACGAGAATACTTTTTGAGCGAAAAAAAAAAAAACGACTTTATTCAACTACTCATTTCCTTCTCTGTGGGCCTCGAGTGAGTTCACTAGTGTAACAGCGCAGCGCTTCGGTGTTGTACGTCACACCTAGGCTCACTATTGGCCGACGCTGGACGTGTGTGTGATGCGTGTGACGTACAACACAGAAGCGCTGCGCTCTCAGATTTAATAAAAAATATCTTAATTCGTGTTCTGAAGATGAACGAAGGTCTTACAGGGTTGAACAACATGAGGGAGAGTAAATTCTTACAGAATTTACATTTTTGGGTGAACTATCCCTTTAAGAGTATGAAAGAGCGAAGTTTGTCATTTAGAGCAGTTAAATCGAGCTCAAGAGCAGCCGAAGAGAAAAAGGAAGAGAAAACGAGGCAGAAAGCAGACGAGAGACGGAGATATTGAAAAAGACAGCGGAAGGGAGGAAGAACTCACCGGTGCAAACAGTTGGATCTAAAGTGGATCCGTATGAAGTACAAAAACAGAACAAGAGAAGAGCAGACAAATGTTTACTAACAGTGCTGATCACAACCGCACAATGAAACTACTTCATACAATGACAACAAGAAAAACTAACAAACGTTTGGTTTAAAAGTCATGTTTAAAAATACTTTGTATTTAACCTGAGAGATGGGGTAATGTAGGTAAAATTTATATCACAATATTCTCAAAAATATTTGTGTAATTTTTGAGACACAAAAACCTCATTTCGATGTAAGAGATTATCTAAAGTAAAAGAAGATGTTTTAAACATTTGAGTATTTCACATTTCTTTCCGGTTTATAGTTTTGATTGGTATGCTGACCCAACCTTAGTGTTATAAAAGCTTTAAATGATTAAAACCCTAAACATGTGAAAAACGTGGTCCAAAGTATTCAGACATGACTAAAATAAAATAAAACCACAGCATGCAAAGACAAATATCTTCAAAAACAATCAGAAAAAGAGAGGGAAAGCCACTGAAAGTATCTTAAAATCCCCAAATAGTTCTGACAAAAGTGAATGTTGTAATCCTAGAACCTCATTTAACTGAACAGGGAAGAAGAAAAACTGCAAAGAAGTGAAGACGTGTTTCAAAACCCTTAAAACGCTCCAGAGCAGAAACAAAGATCTTCTACTACATCATCATATTGGGAAACAGACATGGAAATGAATGCTGTGCATGATGATGAGTATGTATGGTGAGTCATAAAACAAAGATCAAGACCAACAAAACCAAGTCCACCATCTTGAAAGCAGCTGAAAAGTGAAGCCCACCCGAGGTGGAAACAGGACAGAAGCTCACCTGGTTGTATTTGGCATTGGCCACGTGTTTGGTCTCCATCTTTCCGTACTGAGGAGGTTTACAGGAGAACTCTACGAACAACAGGAGCTGCTCAAAGATGGCCGGATACATCACCTGGAGATTCTCCGAACCCACACAAATTGCCTGGAACAATGACAAACAATCTCATTCAGTCTTAATCACAATCAACTGATCTAGTTGATACAACAGGTGTGTAATCCATAAAAAAAACATGATTTTCAGTTTTTTTTTGTGTAAATGCAAGTCTGTTAGTCATTGGAGTTTGGTAGGGCTGCAACTAACGATTATTTTGATAATCGATTAATCGGACGATTATTTTTTCGATTAATCGATTAATCGGATAGAAATTAAATTAGATTTTTTTTTTAATTATAACTAAATAAAACCGTAAATCAGGGTATTTATGTGTAAAAGTGTACTTTAAAAAGTGCAAAAGCCACACATTGAGTTTTACTAATATCAATATTTGCATTGTTTTTAATGATAATTGCTGATGGCAAGTTGACAAACATGATTATTGTTAAAAAAATGATATCCAACATATTATGTTTTAACACAATTTTTGTTAAAACAAATTTACACAGACATGTTGTTCAGATGTGAATATCTGAACTAAAAACAAACTAAAAACATCTAAAATATATAATTCATTTAATTTTTATTTAAAATTAATTATATATAAGGAATATAAGGATAAAGAATATAATATATATTATATATATAATATATAAAAGAATATAATATAAGGATAAATTGATTAAATAAATATAGAAAGACTGAACACAATTGTGTGAACGTAGAGCCGCAGTAGATCGCGTTTGAAAAACAATTAAAACTTAGTAGACAAATGCTATAAAAAGAGAACGGAATGGAGGTAACGTTACCCAGCAAGCTAACAGGCTTGAGTAAAGGACAGGAGAAATTATGCATTAGTGCACAAGCATTCGCTGAAAACCACTGAGTACAGTGACTAAAAACAATATTTTACTGCTGCTGTTATTAACTGCCTTTGTATTTAATGCTTCGCTTTGTAAAGACCGTTTTAATTTAACCTATTTCTGCGGTAGCGCTATTTTAATCCATCACTTACGTTGCGAGCGAACTGATTGCACAACCTGATGCTCGAGACAAAATACAGACATCCCGGAAGTCCCGCTAGTCTCCCGCATATTGATTGCGGCTCCCTGATGCCCGCGAATTAGTTCAAACTCCCGAAATCTAGAGCGCGCAAGCAAGAGCGCGCATGCGAGACAGAAGAGACTGCTCCAAACCGTTTAGCGCGCGCGCTCGGCAGAGCGCCTGAGGGAGAGAGACCTTGTGTGTGTGTGCGTACCAGTAAACGCTCCCCGTGACGTAAGCAGACCAACTAATCGATAATGACATTCGTTGACAACGATTTTCATAATCGATTATAATCGATTTTATCGATTAGTTGTTGCAGCCCTAGAGTTTGGTTTATTTGGATGGTGAGAAAAATAAGGATGGGACTGAATGGATGACTTGTCTAGTCATTCAACAACTAACTAGTGCTCGTGTGGAACTTGCATTAACAACGCAAATATATCGGCCCACAGTGGAAACCCAAACAACAGAAGCATCAAAGAGTGAAAACGACCTCATGCAACCTAAAACAAACTCAACATTCCATTCAGAATGTTAACAGGCAACATTAAAGAGATAGTTCACCCAAAAATGAAAATTATCTCATAATATACTCTCCCTCAAGCCATCCTAGGTGTTTATGACTTTCTTCGTTCAGCCAAACCCAATCAGAGTTATATAAAAAAATATCCTGGCTCTTCCAAGCTTTATAATGGGAGTGAATGGGGCCCAAAAAAGCACATCCATGCATCATAAAAGTAATCCACACGACTCCAGGGGTTAATAAAGGCCTTCTGAAGTGAAGCCATGCGTTTTTGTATGAAAAATATCCATTTTCATAACTATAATCACTGGCTTCCGATAACGGCCGTATGTGAGTCGGGTTCAGGCGGAAGAGTGACCTCTGACCCAACGCATTACATATTGATGTAACGTGAAGCGCAGAGGATAGAGCAAAACAAAACACTGTAAACGAATTAGAAGTCCAAAATGAGAATTTTTAAAGAGAAATGTCGGAGGAGTTTCAGTGATTATAGTTTGTAAAGTTATAATTATGGATATTTTTCATACAAAAACGCATGGCTTTGCTTCAGAGTGTGGATTACTTTTATGATGGATGTGCTTTTTTGGGCCCCATTCACTCCCATTATAAAACTTGGAAGAGCCAGGATATTTTTTTTATATAACTTTGATTGTGTTTAGCTGAAAGAAGAAAGTCATAAACACCTAGGATGGCTTGAAGGTGAGTAAATTATGAGACGATTTTCATTTTTGAGGGGAACTATCCTTTTAATTGTAATGTATTTTGGTTTGGTGTTTAATGTTTTTTGTATTTTTGGCTATTTATGCTCATGGAATATTGTTTTAATGGAAAGCACTTTAGCCAACTCAATGTGCTAAAGGTTTTTAAATGTGCTATACAAATTAACTAACTAACTTAAAAGTGCATTGTGTAATATTTAGGAGGATATGTTGACAGAAATGCAATATCATTTTCATAATTATGTTGGCAGTGGTGTATAAAGACCTTACTAAATGAACCATTGTTTTTATTACCTTAGAATGAGTCATTTCTATCTACACACGCGGGTCTCCTTACATCGACATGTTTCTACAGTGGCCCTAAACGGACAAACGCGTTTCGTCACTATGTTGTTCTTCGTGCAAAGAAGCAGCTAAAGTCAGCGAATAAAACACTGACACAATGACGAGCAAGTAACAATAATATTCCCAATAACATATAGTGTTACTGAATAATTAAGTAAACCTAATTTCTAAATTTATCTTTGTAAAGAAACCTCATTGTTTAACTGGCTACTCTCTGGTGTCTCAGACGACGACATCACTTCCTGTCGGCCACCGTAACTTGTGTTTATTGCAATTCGCAATCTCACCAGTAGATGCCACTAAAATGTACACACTGGACCTTTAAAGTAGGTTCTGTACCTTCTGCAGGACATCGAGGGCGGTCAGGACTGCTTCTTGAAGGCTTGTGAGCACAGCCTCGGTGTAAGAGGGCAAGATGAACGGCGAAGAATCTGAACTTATGGGGACCGACACGGCTCCATACAGGATCACCCCCAGCTTCTTGAGATCCTCCATGCTGAACCCTCCTGCGATGTGCTGGTACAATGCTGGAAAAATCTGTATTAGCGCCGTCAGGAAAGGCTGGCTGGGTACGAACACTAGTTTATCTGGTCCACCACTAGGGGGTCGCGTGCACTCGGTTCCCACCCGGTACCAAGTGTTCCACGCCGACCACCAAAGAGCCGAGTCGTCAATCTCTTCTCCAGGTGGCGGAAGCGAAGGTTGGACGCCGTAGCGCTGGGCTAGTCGCTCTGCAAGTGAATCGGATCGGATTAGGGGTCTTCCTGGACCAGAACCTTGAAGAGACTCCATTAGGACAGAAGGAACGTCCATAGCTGCGAGAGCATCGGGTCTATCCGTGTCTTTAATGGGGGTGACGAGCTGGAGGATCTCCTGGAAGCTCTTGAGGGCGGCGAGGGAAACTTCATTGTTCTTGCTGAGGGCAGCGGACTGGATGTGGTCCAGAAGAACTTCCCAAGCTTTGAAAAAGTCACCTGCAAAAAAAAGCAAGAATCAAATTCTGAGATCCGTCTTCCAATCCGGATCAATTCACTGGAAAAAAATGCTTTTCTTACTTAGTATTTTTGTCCTGTTTTCAGTCCAAATATATAAAAATTCTTAAATCAAGATGCATTTATTAGAAGAGTAAAATGACATTTTAAAATGACCTGTTTTCTGGGGAAATAAAAAAAAAAATTAAGTGAGTTGATGCTTAAAAAAAGCAAAAATATCTGCCAATGGGGTAAGAAAAATAATCTTAATTTAAATAGAAACAAGATTATTTTTCTAACCCCATTGGCAGATCATCTAGCTTATTTTAAGCAAAAACTCACCTAATTTTTAATTTCTCCAGAAAATAAGACTTAATTATCTAATCATTTTACTACTTTAGCAAATGCATCTTGATTTAAGAAATGTTTGATATTTGGACTGGAAACAAGACAAGAATACAAAGTAAGAAACGTCCGAAACGAAGCCGGCACATATTGGTATAAACATAGGCACTGTTTACAACCTGTGAGCATTAAGATGTGTTTTGGTCGATTGGATCCCAAGTAAACGAGGCAGACAAATTCCCGTTTACACCTGGTGTAGATCTTTCAATCTAATGGACGGAATAAGCTCACACAATTTAAATATTGAACATGACCAGGGACGACTGAGAAACACACGGAGAACATCAGCTTTAGTTTCTGCTCTGACAGCCACAAGATCACGAACGCTGTGAGTGTGTGTTAGAAATCAGGAATGGAGAGAGAACATTGTGCTTGGTACATTTCTCATCTCCAAACCTAACTTGGGTCTCCAGCCAACAAAGTTTAAATCCCGTCTGGCTAGAACGCTTCCCATAATGTTCACACATCAGTAGGCGGAGAGAAGACGGTCTTTTGTGGCTGTTCGAACACATTTGATCACATGAGCGTTTACACTGCGAAAGCAATGCGTTTTCTTCTACCTCTGAAAGTGGCTGAAAGTGGACAAGCTCAAAACCTTTTAGACCCCGTTTACACCTGTATTTAGTGTCGTCCACTTGTGATCCGATCAACCAAAACACTTCTTATAGATAAAACGACCATAGATATCTATCAGTGCATTTTAATAAACCTCTGTTTTCACAGTCCAAACTATAACTTGGGGGGTGTCTTCAAAAAGCTCAGTTTTTGTAGTACAAAAATATAATATAATATCATATAATACACAAACAAAAATTATTCAGACCAGATATAATTTTTTTAATTGTTTTACTAGTGGGTTCAGGACACTATAGTTAATTTATGTAAGTGAGGAGAGCAAAATAAAGTAAACTGACATATTATACCGAAAAATTATTCATACAGTGACTACCAGTAAAATTTATAAACATTTGGGACCAAAAATTATTGGGACACTTTGAGCTGATCATGTTTTGCTGAAGTGTTTTTTCTGTAATTGCTAATGCACCTTTTTACACCACAGACTGAACAACATGAAGCATTGCTTGGTAATTGTTTGAGCTAAACTGGTATTATCTAATGTAGACTATAGCTGTTTTCAAATATATCCAGATTAGTGTAGATTTGCCTTTGAGAAGCACATCTTTCAATGCTTACCCAGCTGCTGGAGCAGATATCTCCTGGTGTTGAAGATCCGAGCTACACCCGCGAGCGTCAGAACCCACGTTTCCGCCCACTGCTTCTCTGCCGTGTCGCGCGAGTGGTGGATGAGGATATTTCCACCTCCAGATTCGATCTTCTCCTTGTCGGCCGTGGTGGAGGACTTCCTTACACAGTTCAGCAGATGAAAGAGAACCTGCGGAGCAATGTTACAGAGGTTTCCGTCATTAGCAACAATTACAATGCAATCGGGTTCATTTTAGGGATGCATGATATATTAGCCACCATCTGCCGATATATGTTAATTTTTAATGTTAATGTTATTTGCCTGATAAGAAAATTTAGCCGATATAATAAAGCTGATAATGTATTATTTCCTTCAGCTTAGACACTTCAGATGCACACTGTTCAACATGATGGTTTTGAATGGCTTGAAATTGGAATCACTTCAAAAGGGAAAATATGTGCAGTGCAAGTCTGTCATATAAGCTACATAAAATTATAATGAGAACATAGTTTGGGACATGGCTTTTATTGGTGAGACTTTTGTTTTTGTAATCAGGCTCTTAAAAATTACATAAAGATTTGGGTTTAGATTTATCGGCCAATATATCGGTTATCGGCTTTCAAATACAAAGAATTATCGGTTATCAGTATAGGCAAAAATTTTCATATCTGTGCATCCCTAGTTATTTTGGTCACTGGGCAAGTCTGATCCAGTACCTTCCAAACCAGTCAAATGTGTTTTCAAGAGCCTCTAGAAGATCAAAACATTTTAGACCTCGTTTAAACCAGTATTTAGTGTCGTCCACTTGTAATGCGATCAACCTAAACACTTCTTATAGACAAAACGCCCATAGATATCTATCAGTACAATATGTTTCACATGACTAAACATGCATCATTTTTAAATACCTCTGTTTTGGATTTAGATCGGCCAATATATCGGTTTTCAAATACAAAGAAATATCGGCAAAAATTTTCATATCGGTGCATCCATAGTTAATTTTGTCCCTGGCCAAGTCTGATCCAGTACCTTCCAAACCACAATGTTCCAGGTCGGGGGTTGCAGGAGCGTCCCGTGAGCAGCAATGGTGGAGAACATGGTTTGCCCTGCGCTTTTCCTCACAGCCGGCCGTGGGTCTACACACAACTCGCCCAGTTTGGCATACAGGCACAACCACAGGCAGTCAAAGGGCGGTGCCGGGTGGAAGGGTCGGTTCAGAGGTTCTCCTCTATCTTGGGCCTGTTTCAGGAGAACCGCTTCCTCCTTTTCCAGCTCCTCTGTAATGGCTTCTCCCCTTTGGAAGAAGTAATCTGAGATATTCCACTGCAGAAAGTGGAGAAAGAGAAGATTTTTACTCAGTCTACTCATCAATTCAAAGGAACTTGAGTTGCAGGCAACACTTTACGATAAGGTTCATTAGTTAATGTATTAACTAACATGAGCTAACAATGAGCAATTCATTTGTTACTGTCTTCGCACAAAGTATACACATCTAAAGAAGAAGTATACAGTCGAAGGTGTTCTATGGTCAAGGGTTTTTAGTAGTCCATCAAAGAAAGCTTCAGGATGACCATGGCACTCTTTAGAATTAAAAAGCCTACAAAAAAAAAATCTACATTTGTTACAGTATTTAATAATCTTTGTTAACATTAGTTAATAAAAAATACAGCTGTACATTGTGTGTTTATGTTAGTTCACAGTGCATTAACTAATGTTAACAAATACAACCTTTGATTTTCATAATGTATTAGTAAATGTTGAAATTAATGTTAACTAAGATTAATAAATGCTGTAGAAGTATTGTTCATTCTTAGGTAGTTATCTAATGTTAACTAATAAACCTTATTGTAAAGTGTTACCGATTTTACTAGCAACACTAGCGGTTCTCCTCACCAGAAGGCCGATAGACGTCAGGCTGATGTTCAGCTCCTGGTTCTGGAGCCCAAAGCTGCCTGCTACATCCACCACAATTTGGAGGCACATGCAAGGCATTGTGGGTAGGAAGTCGGTCACCACCAACTGCAGGCACTGGAACGCTGTTCGTATGAGGGATTCACTGTGGAATGCAAGATGCGTACAAATGAGACTCTCCAAGATCAACACTTTAAATGTGACTTTTGGATGCTAGCTGTTAACTAGCTAAATCATAAAAGGTTCTTTGGTCAGCTGGCTTCACAAGAGCCTGGTTGACCAGGGAAGTTTTCAGGATTGACCAAGCACAAACTATCATAACCCAAACAGGACCCATGAAAATTTTGACAATTTTTGCAGAATTTGGGGACATTCACTGTTGATCAGTACATTTTCATGGGCGATATCTAGTCGCTGACGAACAGAAATCTACTTGAAGAACAAAGTGGTGTGACATCATTTCAAACTAAATTAGACAAAAACCTAAGTTCGTTAGAAACTTTCTAGGAAAGTTTGCTCTGGCTTGTAAACACCTTTGAACTACCAAAGAATTTTACATTTATTGTTATGAAAAATGCACAAAAATAATATTTTTTATTTTTATATGAAATCTATATTTCCCATGTTTTATTCTAAAATTGTGAGAAAATCAAAGCCATAAATCTAAAAAAGCTCTGTCAAATCAAAAAATTAGCTTTAAGTAAGATTTTGTTTGGGTGCAGTACCAATCATTTCCACTAGATGAAATTCATCTCACATTTGTTTCCAATGCACTAATTTTTGACCCTGAACAATACAAGTGGGTATATATTTCTCAGGACCATTTTATATTTTCGAACCGCCATTTTTTTGTGTTCACATAGCAAGTGCCAAAACATTTTCCATGCAAAAAAAAAAAAAAAAAATATATATATATATATATATATATACAAATAAAAAAAAAGAATTTTTCAGTCAAAAAGTGACAGAACGGCACCAGAGGATTAGGATGCTCTTTTCTGCAAGGTCAGTCAGTGTGTCTCACCCCTGGTCATTGCGGATGGCTCCGATGACCCCCAGTACCAGAGGCCATCCCGGTCCGAGACTGTCTCCCTGGTTCTGTAGGATCTGCAGGACACACTCCAGCTGTTTCTGTCGGATATCAGCGTGAAGGACGTTGGAAAGCTCCTTCAACGGGTTCAGAAGCAGCAGCTGCAAACGCTGAGGAGGACAGGGGATCGGTTAGGTGTTGTCCAATCAATAACCAAAATCAAACTCTGAAGTCTGGTTGGGAATCGAAAATCCAATTATGTAATCGAATACTTGAGGTCAGGAATCGGATACTTGTTATTTGAATTTATTGATTTTAAAAGGGACAATGCACATTAATTAACATGAGCACTCAAGTCCATCATGTAAATGTGCCAGATTTAGCCATGCAGGCTATTTTTAATCTGTAATCCCTCAAAGTTATAAAATCTGTAGTTATAAAGTTAAAATCTAGATTCCTCTTATCGATTCCTTTGTGAGCATTTCAAAAAGACTTTAAACAAATCAAAGGAGAGACGAATCGCTGTTTTCTGTGCTATACACACATTTCAAAACGCGCTCACAGAAAATGTGATTTTAAACCATTTTGTACTGTTTTATGTGCTGCACACACATCCAAAACGTGTGCACAGAAAAAGTGATTTTAAACCATTCAAGCCCGCAACACTGAAGACGTGTGTAACTATATTGGGCAACTCTTAAAGTGACAGCAGCCTGATATTCCTGCTGCCATCTCTATAATAACACTGATCAAACAACAAAACACAAAGAGAAAATTAACTTGTTCTTGACTGAATAACTTCTGTAACTATATTTGTAATGTATATTTCATTTATAAAATGCGGTGTTATTTTACATTTGATTAGAGTTTCTGTACCTGCATACATAAAAATCTTTTTTTTTTAAATCAGTTGTATCTATTCGTTGCGATTACTAATCTTTTATTTGTTCTCTTTTAGTGTTTACTTGTCTTTGATAATGCTTGAAATTTATATTTGTTGGGTGTTTTTCTATGGTATTGTAACCAAAGGCAAAAGTTTCTTGTGTATGTGTTGATTTTTGTTCAAGATATTCAGCTACAATTTTGCAATACGTGTTTTTTTTTTACCTTATTGGAATCGAAATTAGGAATCGATAAGAATCGGAATTAAACTTCAAATGATACCCAACCCTACTCAGAAGAAGCACTGATTTCAGAAGATCTGACTGAATTATTACCTGGTTTTGGGACAGCGGTGGCTCGTGTTTGTAGGAAAGTCCAGCTTTGATCAGCGAGGTAATGGCCTCTGCACCCCATTCCCTCATACGAGTGTTAGGATGCTGACACACCTGACAAGATAACGGCATAACAGGCTTCATCTTCATATATCATTTCGCAATTATTTTCTTATGATTTTGTGGTGAGGAATGAGCGCATCAGCTGAGATTCACCCATTCATGAAATACAGACAGACAAAATCAAACATTGTAAATGGAGGGTGACAACATAAAGATGGACAAAATAACACCATTAACACAAGAAAAAAAAGCAAAGCAATAGATATTGGTTATAAAAAAAGAATTATTGTGCAAAAAAAATGTATTATGCAAAATATTATATGTGATTTTTTTTAAGATCACAAGACCAGACATTGTTTATTGGATTTGGAGTGTATATATCACAGTTCGGTGTGTTTTGTGAATGTAAAAGTAAAGTAGATGATTAAATAATCTCACATAATCACAGTCAGAAAGTCCTTTCCCATTATTTGCATTAACATTCCCCAATGCATAAAACTCTAGGGAGCAAAACGTCAAGCGTACGTTTAAACTTCTGACTTCTGTTATTTCTACTCTATTACTTTTGACTTTCTGAAGTTGCACAACACAAAGCTGAAAGTCCAAAATGACATTCTGGATATAATTATCATATAAAATAGCCGTTCTGTGATCAGGGTTTCAGTGTGCAGCACAAGAGGCTTGTGTTGAAGCCCTGATGTGAGTCATGTGACAGCGAAGATCATTATGAAAAGAAATACATCTGATTAACGCAACAACAAAAACGTGAAATGAAACAAAACGCAGGCTGATTTGATAACAGAAAACTTCAGACAAACCGATTTAAAAAGAAGAGTCACTACTCAAAGAGAAGAAAAAGAAAGTTCGGCACTTACCTTCTACAAAACAGACATGTCGCAAAGACAGAAGGGAAAAAGACGGAATAAGACAACATGAGGACATCGTGCTTTAGCATATACATATATATATAAAACTACAGAAGAAGTGTGAGTACAGCAGACAAGGACAGCAAGTACAGAGCAGACCGTTATATTATTAACGTGCAGCTAATATATTAGCCAAATATTAAATATTAACATTTCAGAATAGGGCTCATCTCGTTACAACAGTTATTTACTGTAATTAGTTGTACTGATATTAGTTATATTTGTTTAAGCAATATTATTAGTATTTCGAGACCCTGAAACAATATTATTAGTGATTAGAGCTGAAGTATACAGAAAAAAAATAATGCCAAATTGTGTAAAATATAATTAAAACCAATGGACAAAGACACCTTTAAAACTAAACTGTATTAATAAATAAATAAATAAATATAAATAAAATAAATGTCACCAAATTGTATATACCTAATAAATAAATATAAAATAGCCTAATAAAAAATAGACGGACAACTTCAAAACTTAAATAAATAAATAATACAATTATTTAAAATAAGAAATAATATATGCACAATAAATATAGAAAATAAGCAAAAATAATGGACAATAATTTTAAATAAATTATACATACCAGCAGATAATAAATAAAAATATATAAATAAGACAAATTGACAGACAACTTCAAAAATAAACAATACAGTATAATAAAAAATTAAGCAAACTAAATAGATAAAAATGACTTCAAAACAATAAATGTATAAATATAAATAAATTATTTAAATAAATTATATGCATAATAAATAAAATAAAAAACATTAAACATTATACTTATAGACTTATAAACATTAAATAAATAAATATAAAACAAATGGTCGAAGGCAACTTCAAGTCTTTAAAAAATATAATTGTTTAAATAATGATGAGGAGGAGCTGCATAGTTTTGATTGGCCCTGGTCTCACCTCCAGTAGATGAGCCGTCAGAGGCCTCCAGAGAATCTCGATCCGGTCCATATTCACCAGTCCGGTCTCTAACAGTTTGGCCACCGCAAACAGAGACGGCTCCTGAGCGAGGACATCAGAGAGATATATCACATGATGACATTAATCTGCGGTTAGCTTCAGCATCATTACCGTCCTGAGACGTATAGTGTATGTGTTGTTCTCTCTATCTCTCTTTCTTTGTCCTGCCCTTTATTTTACAGGATTGGAAGAGACCAGAGTGATCTCCAGATGAGATTGATGCTAATGGGACCAAAGGTGCAATAAAAGCATCTGGAGTGCCTGAAGAGGGAGCTCTGCTCAACCTGTGATTCTAGTGGTGTGCAGATCGAGGCTTCGTATGTGCACTCACACTGTAACACTGAAACAGTTGAAGCAAATGTGCCGTATTGTGTCGAGGCTTGTAACCTGTTTCTACGATGACCCCTAGTGGTCAAAACCGTGTAAATGCAACAACAACCCAGGCCAAACATGCAGAAAAACACCTCTTACAAATCTATTCCAAATTTCTAATAAAAGTAAAATATTTCACATGCAATTATCTAATCATCTTATAAGATTATCATCACGTGTCTATATGTTCTTGTATCAATTGTCAGTGTTTGTTTTGTTTGTTCTATGATTGGTTCAGCTAAACAGGCCAATAATAGGCTTTTAACTACCATTATTCATTTTAATTATACTAATGTCAAGTTAAAACGTCTACAAATGTATTAAACTGTTCAGAGATCAGGTAAAAATCCACAGACACTTGTTTATTGGTTCTCAGTGACTCCTCATGATTGATGGGTTGACCGAGATCATCGACCCCAACGGTGAACCATTGAAATTTTGAAGTGTTTCGAAACAGTAATGACATAATAAAGCCTCGTTAACTGAAATCACGTGACTCTGGCAGTTTGATACACACTCAGAACCATTGATTCTGAACAAAATATTCGTAAAGGCTTCGAACATTCATGAAGCAGTGTTTTGAAAATGCCATCTCTGTGTGTTTGCTAGTGTGTTGCTACTGCTAGCTTGCCTGTTGTGTGCAGTGTGAATTTTGGCTTTGAGTTGATAAGTGGCTGTCAATCTCATTTCCTTTTTGTATATTTTGTAAAGTATTATAGATATCTTAGTTATTATCTTAGTAAAGTATTGTAAATATCCACACTTGTTAGCTGTAGGGGGTGAGTGCCATTTCTTTTGAAATTACTGTTTTCACCTGTTTTTCATTAGATAGGAAGATCATTTATAGTATTTTTAGTTTATTTTCTTTTGATAGGGAATTTAGTTTGTCTGTTATGAGTTTGTTTGTTGCTTTGGCATTTGCTCATCCTTGAATTTGTGCTTTCATTTGTGGTTTTATAAATAAAAGTGTATAAAAGGATCTTTGGTTGCCAATTCCAGTTTATGTTGCGGCCTCACCCTAGCCGGGGTCATAACATCTGAAGGACCATCAGGTCCAATAAACGACGCACCTTGTTGTTTCCATAAGCCATTTCCATGGCCTCCATGGATAAAGAGCACAGGGCGTTTATCAGGTGATGCAGAGAGACGTCGTCCAGGTATCTGCAACACACACACCATTTAATTCTACAATTGATATATGTATAAAAAAACACTACTTATTGAAATAATTGCACTCTTTAAAAAATGTAATTGATATTAGGTATCAGTGACATCATGCTCTATATGCATTATTTCTCTTCTGACGTTCTTACTGTGAGCTTTCAAAGAGTCTGGAAAGGATATTTGATATGATGGGTAGATCGGTCATCACCGCCGTGGTCAGAACCTGCCACAGAAAAGAAATAAACTCAATCATTTCATAGTATTGCATATTATTATTAATATTGTTGGCTCTTGTGGATAAAAGGGTCTGCTAAATGCATGAATGTAAACATGTGGCCTGTGGAAATATGCAGTCTCATTACGTTCCCAATATTTTTGGACTTGTTTCAAGTCACCTGTGCAATATCTTCGAATAACAAGGACGAAAAATGCTGCTGACTCAAAAAAAAAAAGTGCTTATGATGTGCAAAAATAATACTGTCACTTAGTATGCCCCCTAAAAAAGCTGTTGTCTTGCAACTTGCCTATGGTGCACTTAAACTCGGCCATCTCAAAAAGCGCTAGGTTTTAAACATGGCTAGGTTTTCAGAAAGGCTCCTGTTTTTACAGCGTTCCCACAAGTTGATTATCTTCAAATTCAAGGATCTTTCAAGGACTTTCCAGGTCCAATACCCTCAAATTCAATAACTTAATACAGAGTGTCTACAGATATAAACAAGTTAAATTTAAGACTTTTTAATGCCACTTTGAATGAAATTTAAGACCAAACCTGTGATGGAAATACACATTATATTACATACGTATATGTAATATTTAACGTTTAACCTAAGTAATTGAAGTATTTTAATATTAACTACTTGTTTATTGAACTAAAATCAATGTAACATTTGCAATCGTGAGAATATTCAGCAAAATAGCTCCCGTTATGTTACTTAACTATATCATATGTTATAAATAAAAAAACTCAACATTTAGAATTTTTACCTCAGTATGTTTCTTCTGTGAGTTTTTTTATGTGTGCTGTTATGCTCATTTGTTTTGATTTCTCACTATAAAATCTCTCAGAGACAGGCAGCGCGAGTCTCAACAGAAATACATTATCATTATCAATCGCTGTTTATGTAATAAAATCAGAATCATTCTTGCGATTCAATGCTTCACTGGTTATTAGACTGGAGAAATCTTAGCGGCAATGTGACCAGAAATATTTAAGACCCATCCAATCTGAATTTAAGACATTTTAATACTTTTTAAGGCCTTTTCTTAGGAAAACTTTATTTAAGACATTTTCAGACTTTTTAAGGACCCGTGGCCACCCTGTTGGGACACATTTCAAGAGAGAGTAAGGTTACATCGTTTCAGCGGTGTGTCTGTGAAACGTTGAGGTACCATTGTAGTAGTTTTGTCCACATGTGAACATCATGGCGAAGTACAACACAAAGTACCTCACGCGGGAAACACGTGTAAATGCGCGTAACTAACGTAAATCAAGTAAGCTAGCATGCATGGGCGAAGAAGTGTTGGCGAAATAACACATTAGCGGACCGGAGGAAATAATATGGAATTATTTCCAGAAAACTTCTTGCACAAAATATATTCAAGCACTTTCAAGGACCCGTATCTATACATGATTATTTTTTAAAACTTGCATTTTTTTTCAGGTTCACAAACATTCAAGGGTTTCAAGGACCCGTGGGAACCCTGTTTTTACCGTGCTGGGACCCTCCACGGCCCGACCGGGTTTCAGAACTCCTCCAACGCCCGGTTTCAGACCCAGAATCCACACCAGATGCTAACAGGGAAAAACAGATGAAAAGGAGTCAATGCCGAATACAATCAGGCATGACATCAGCAAAAAAACAAACAAAAAAAAGGAGGAAAAACTCAACTCCCTATTTATTTTTCGAATAAAGAAATATTGTGCTATTGCATTAATAATGTCCTGTAAAAAAAAAAAAGGCATTTATTAAAAATATAATTTTTACAGAACAATAATAAAATTACAATACTAATATTTATTGCCATCTTAATTTCTTTGTTTTCATACGTTAAGCCAAATACATTATATTTTATCATATTGTATTAATTCGTCAAATTTATTGTACATTACTGTTTATATATTATATTTGTAAAAGGCATTGTATTTTACTGATTATATTACATATACATAATAAATCAATATCAAATATAAAAAATAGAATAAATTATATTTAATAAATTAACACTGTATAAATAAAGAAATAATAATGAAATTCACATACAGAAATAATAAATGCAAAATAAATAAATATAGAAAATAAGCAAAACAAATGGAAAAATATGACTAAAGCAAAACAGTATTTATAAATAAATGAATATACATTATAAATCAGTTAAAAAAATTAAATAATTTTAAATGAAATTATACATACCGGTATATAATAAATAAATAAATGTAAAATATAAATAAGACAAATTGACAGACAACTTCAAAACTAAACAGTATAAATAAATAAAGTGAGAATGAAATTTTAATATATTATTTTATATTATATTATATATTCTTATATCAAATTAGATTGATTCCCCTTTATTTTCTAATAAAGTAATAAAGAAATACTATATTACTATTGCATTAATAATACTGCACTGTAAAACTGATGTATAAATTAATAATAATAATGTATTTAATAATGAAAATGTATTTATTAATAATAATACTTTTATAAAACAACTAAAATTATAATGCTAATAATTATTGCTGTATTCATTTCTTTGCATTCAAATGTTAAAGCGCAGAGCTGAAAATTGCATGGAGACCTTAAATTTCACTTTTGTTCAGATCTATAAACGATTTTCATTAAAAATTGAGTTGGTGTGTGAGCACGATGTGTTTGAAAACGAGTTTTAGTTATTCTTTAAAGCCATTTTGTTTTTCGCATGGGTCAACCTTCTCAGGTCGGAAAATACAGAATTCTGTATAAATACAAAAAAACATACATTTCCATATCACACAGTTCTCTAGATTGTGATTGGTTAATAACTGGTGTACCTGTAGTGTTGCTAAAACCAGCTGCCATGAGGTTCCCAGATAAGCCCCGTGACAATGAGCCAGATTCAACAGCGTCCGCATGCACTGGATGTTCTTCGCTGTGAGCTGGCGGAGACACAGAAGGATAGTTTTAGAGTTTTAGTTTGCATGGAAAACCATTTAGTTGCACTGTAAGAAACATAAACGTGTGATTTACCACAACGGTGCCTTGCGGCTGAGCGGTGAGCGGCTGACCGACGGCTACAACCTGCTGGTGCGATTCACTCGACGGACTGACCATCTGCACACTCTGGCCCTGGATGGAGTACACTACACACACACACACACACACACACACATTTATATACACAAACACCCTAAAGCTTGCAGCTAGTAGCTCAAACAAAAGAGCTAACAAAGCCAAGGTCATGTGTTCGATTCCCAGGGAAAGCAGAAACTCATTAATTGTAATGTAAAAGCAGTGGTTTTTATTACCTGAACACAAACTGAAAACACAGAAAACTTAATTCAGCCGAAAACTGAAACTGAAAAGTTTATTTAATACTCAATCAAATTAATTTAATTTAATAATCAACACGAAGCATTTGAATTGCAAGTTTTTATTGATATAATTCTACTCCTTAAAAACGCTTAAACGGTGGCTGTGGTAAAAACCTGTCCTCATGACAGAATTATTCAAACATACGTTAAACAATAAAGACTAGACTATGTAAAAATATAATGAATATGTAATATAGTACATATATTTTAGGGATGCTAACCGATGACCGTTTGACCGTATCAACGTTAACCGATCAAAGTTGTCGGTAGTCGGTTAAAAAATAGTGATCTCTAAATTAGGCTATTATAGACCGTGGACTAAACGCTACTACAGTTAGCCATCTCATTCCAAGATATTTTTGTGTGAAGTGAACAAATCCCTCACCCTCAATTTTTCATAACTCGCCTGTTTGTACTTTAATAAACCAATAAAAACATTTGGCGCGAAGTCACAGCGCTTGGGTTCGCGCGCTCACAGGGTTTGCGAAAAGTAAAGGCTACAGGCTTAAACACTGGAGGTCAGAGCCAGGGCAGACGACAGGATGAAGCGTGCAAAGAAAAGTAGTGTGTGGGACCATTTCACCAAAAAGAATGACACAGATGTAAGTTGCACTTGTGTGATACAGTGCTTAAATACAGTAGTAGCACATCAGCTATGATGTATCACCTGTAAACGCGACTTGTTCTGTCCGTTATTAGAAGGCACACAGTGAGTTGGACCTGTCTTGCCCGGTGCGTCTTTTATGCATTCTGAAGGTGCCGGTTTTATCCATTGGTTTTATTGTGTTTATCTATTAGGCAACAATCCGCATAAGATGGGCTTAGATTTGAAAATACATTACATCTACATTCAGTGGTTACAGATAAGGTGATGATGATCATCATCTTTCTTTATTATTGTTAGCACTAACGCTACCTCAAACTAAGCGGAGTCTCTTCGGAGCTGTCATTTTCTTAAATGAGCCGCGGGCAATGTTTCAAATGAGCTTCTAACGCTAGACTAACGCCTTTATTTTCAACGCGATCACCTTGTACCCAAACCATTTCAAAACTAAGGAGCCATTTGTCCTCCGATTACATACAAGCTCCTCGGCACCGCGTACTTTGCGGGATTAATGTTTCGCGCTGTAGGGGATTTTAAAAAAGTGACGTGAGTGGAAGGGCGGCACCCGGGGCATGTGTGTGTGTGTGTGTGTGTGTGTGTGAGCGGGAGGCAGAGAGAGATGCGACAGAGTTGCGAAATTGCAGGCGCGGCTCGAAATGGCTGTTATTTTAAATAGCGTGGCATATTTCAAACTAACCGGTTGCAACCCGCTAATGAGGCTCGGTGGTCGGTCAAGAAAATGTTTAGTTTTCGCCATCCCTAATATATTTATTAAAATTCCCCTTTCTAATTATTATTGCCAACGAATATATGATTTGCACACATTTTCTGCTGTGTGTATCATTCATTGTGTACATTTTATATTTATATTATATTATAATATATTATATTAATTTGCAAAATGTAATGTATGCTACTATATAATATATTAAATAATATATGTATTTATTTGAAAAATGTATTGTATAATACTGTTTATATAATATAATATAAATAATATATTATAATATAATATAGTATATTTAATATAATTATATTATATTACTAATTAAATGTCACCATTTTAGTCAATGATTTTGACCCTGGTTTCAAGCAAAAGCGAAAGATCCTAATCTGATTATGAATATGTGGTTATTGCGTGATGAATGTGATGTGCACGTCAGCATGCGCGTGTCTCTCGTACCTTTATTGGCGAGGTTTATGGTGTTGCTGCTCAGGATGGTGAGTGTGTAGTGAGGAGGGAGAGAGGCTTTACAGATCGCAGTGATAAAAGCGTCTCGCGGCGTCACCAAACCCAGACGGCCACACAGAGACGCCACACACAGCTCCGCTTTCAGGATGTTCTCTGTGGCCGCCTCGTCCGTACTGTCACACACACACACACACATCATCAGGACAGGCAGGCTCTGTGACTAACATATGCTAAATAAGGTGTGTGTGTGTGTGCGCGTGTGTGTGTGTGTATACCTGGCGTCCAGCAGCAGTGAGAGAGCCGCTAGTAAGCCGCACCAGCAGGCGTTCACCATTTCCTCCCAAACCTCATGAGCCACTACAACACACACAGTGTCATTACAGGAACAAAACAGACTGTTACACAACACACACACATCACTGATTCTGGCATATATAATGAGCAGGCTAGGGTTGTGTGCTATATATGAAGTTTACCGACTCAGACAATGTCCTGTTATTCAGTATAGACGGTTTATATATATATGTGTGTGTGTGTGTGTGTGTGTGTGTGTGTGTGTGTGTGTGTGTGTGTGTGTGTGTGTGTGTGTGTGTGTGTGTGTGTGTGTGTGTGTGTGTGTGTGTGTGTGTGTGTGTGATTTATCAAATTTAATGACTTCTCCCATCAATCAGTTCAGATGTGATGTTTTACAAAAGTAATTTGCACTCTTTGAATGACAATTTTTATTATTATTAAAGGTCAAGTATAAAATAAAGCAGCCAATGATTTGCACATATTTTTCTGTTATGCGTATCATTTAAATTAATACATTTTTCACATTTTATATTAACGCGTAAAATGTATATTACTGTTTATATTTTATCTTAATTTGCTAAATGTATTGTCACTGATTATATTATATTAGTTTTATTTGTATTTTTTTCTATATTAATGTTTATAGATTATACTTATATATTACTAATATATATTATATAAGATACAGTATTTATAAAATGTATTGTGTTACTGATCGTATTATATTATATAGTTACATTATATAGTATTACATTCAATTAATTTGTACAATTTATTGTATATTACCATTCATATATTGTATTATATTAAATATATTATATTAATTTATCAAATGTATTGCATGTTACTATTTATATATTATATTTGTTTGTAAAATGTATTGTTAATGATTATATTATATGGTAATATTCGATTAGATTGTGTATATTATATTAATTTGTAAAAATGTATTGCATTTTTCTGTTTATATATTTTATATATATTAGTTTGTAAAATGTATTGTTTGTTACCATTTATTTGATAAATTCTGTACAATTCTTATAATTGTATAATTACGGTGTATATTATTTAAAGTTACAATATAGTGGTTTTGCTGTTTCCCATTTCGCACAATCATAATTTTGATTTAAGATTACCACAACAAACTTTTTTTTTCAGTGTATTAACTTACACGGATTAATTGTTCACCACAACACTAGTAATATGCGCTAACAAAGTAAATAGGGTCAATTTTGATTTCATGCCGACTTTAAAGTGAAGTCAGCACACACTCACTGGGTTCCTGAGGTGACTCAGGCTCCGCCTCCTCTCTCATAGCCTCTTCCTGTTCCTGTTTGGCGAGCTCTCTCTCGATCATCATAGTGATGCCCCTCACCAGATCCAGCAGAGCACTGAACGCCACAGACATGGCGTAACCTTCAGGGATGGAGGGCGGCTCCACCTTATCCAGCATCTCCAGGCTGAGGAGAAACTCGTTAGTTAAAAACACCACCAGTAAAGAGTCGCAGGGAATCCACAGGGTTTGCAAAATCAAATTTAAGGCTTTTAAGACCTACACAAATAAAAGTCATACCATATGGGCAATGTCTTCGGTGAAATCCAAACCGTACTGAATAAAACAGAAGTCTTTTAAAGGGATAGTTCACCCAAAAATGAAAATTAGCCCACGATTTACTCACCCTGAAGTCATCCTATGTGTATATGACATTCTTCTTTCAGACGAATACAATCAGAGTTATATAAAAAAATGTCCTGGCTCTTCCAAGCTTTATAATGGCAGTGAATGACTGTTTCTGTTTTGAAGTCCATAAAAGTGCATCTATCCGTCATAAAGATGCATCCATTCATATGGATAGATGCACTTTTATGATGGATGGATGCACTTTTATGATGGTTAGATGCACTTTTATGATGGATGGATGCACTTTTATGATGATAGATGCACTTTTATGATGGATAGATGCACTTTTATGATGGATGGATGCACTTTTATGATGGATAGATGCACTTTTATGATGGATAGATGTACTTTTATGATGGATGGATGCACTTTTATGATGGATAGATGCACTTTTATGATGGATGGATGCACTTTTATGATGATAGATGCACTTTTATGATGGATAGATGCACTTTTATGATGGATGGATGCACTTTTATGATGGATAGATGCACTTTTATGATGGATAGATGTACTTTTATGATGGATGGATGCACTTTTATGATGGATAGATGCACTTTTATGATGGATAGATGTACTTTTATGATGGATGGATGCACTTTTATGATGGATAGATGCACTTTTATGATGGATGGATGCACTTTTATGATGGTTAGATGCACTTTTATGATGGATGGATGCACTTTTATGATGATAGATGCACTTTTATGATGGATAGATGCACTTTTATGATGGATAGATGTACTTTTAAGATGGATAGATGTACTTTTATGATGGATAGATGCACTTTTATGATGGATAGATGTACTTTTATGATGGATAGATGTACTTTTATGATGGATAGATGCACTTTTATGATGGATAGATGCACTTTTATGATGGATAGATGCACTTTTATGATGGATAGATGCAGTTTTATGATGGATGGATGCACTTTTATGATGGATAGATGTACTTTTATGATGGATAGATGCACTTTTATGATGGATAGATGCACTTTTATGATGGATGGATGCACTTTTATGATGGATAGATGCACTTTTATGATGGATAGATGCACTTTTATGATGGATAGATGCACTTTTATGATGGTTAGATGCACTTTTATGATGGATAGATGTACTTTTATGATGGATAGATGCACTTTTATGATGGGTAGATGCACTTTTATGATGGATAGATGCACTTTTATGATGGATGGATGCACTTTTATGATGGATAGATGCACTTTTATGATGGATAGATGCACTTTTATGATGGATAGATGCACTTTTATGATGGATAGATGCACTTTTATGATGGTTAGATGCACTTTTATGATGGATAGATGCACTTTTATGATGGATAGATGCACTTTTATGATGGTTAGATGCACTTTTATGATGGATAGATGCACTTTTATGATGGATAGATGCACTTTTATGATGGTTAGATGTACTTTTATGATGGATAGATGCACTTTTATGATGGATAGATGCACTTTTATGATGGATAGATGTACTTTTAAGATGGATAGATGTACTTTTAAGATGGATAGATGCACTTTTATGATGGATAGATGTACTTAAGATGGATAGATGCACTTTTATGATGGATAGATGCACTTTTATGATGACACATGCACTTTTATGATGGATGGATGCACTTTTATGATGATAGATGCACTTTTATGATGGATGGATGCACTTTTATGAGGATAGATGTACTTTTATGATGGATGGATGCACTTTTATGATGGATAGATGCACATTTATGATGGATAGATGCACTTTTATGATGGATGGATGCACTTTTATGATGGATAGATGCACTTTTATGATGGATGGATGCACTTTTATGATGATAGATGCACTTTTATGATGGATAGATGCACTTTTATGATGATAGATGCACTTTTATGATGGATAGATGTACTTTTATGATGATAGATGCACTTTTATAATGGATAGATGTACTTTTATGATGGATGGATGCACTTTTATGATGATTGATGCACTATTTATGATGGATAGATGTACTTTTAAGATGGATAGATGCACTTTTATGATGATAGATGCACTTTTATGATGGATAGATGTACTTTTATGATGGATGGATGCACTTTTATGATGATTGATGCACTTTTATGATGGATAGATGCACTTTTATGATGGATGGATGCACTTTTATGATGATAGATGCACTTTTATGATGGATAGATGCACTTTTATGATGGATAGATGTACTTTTAAGATGGATAGATGCACTTTTTTGATGATAGATGCACTTTTATGATGATAGATGTACTTTTATGATGGATGGATGCACTTTTATGATGGATCTATGCACTTTTAAGATGGATAGATGTACTTTTAAGATGGATAGATGCACTTTTATGATGGATAGATGCACTTTTATGATGGATAGATGTACTTTTATGATGGATAGATGCACTTTTATGATGGATAGATGTACTTTTATGATGGATAGATGCACTTTTATGATGGATGGATGCACTTTTATGATGGATAGATGTACTTTTATGATGGATAGATGTACTTTTATGATGGATGGATGCACTTTTATGATGGATCTATGCACTTTTAAGATGGATAGATGTACTTTTAAGATGGATAGATGCACTTTTATGATGGATAGATGCACTTTTATGATGGATAGATGTACTTTTAAGATGGATAGATGCACTTTTATGATGGATAGATGCACTTTTATGATGGATAGATGCACTTTTATGATGGATAGATGCACTTTTATGATGGATGGATGCACTTTTATGATGATGGATGCACTTTTATGATGATAGATGCACTTTTATGATGATAGATGCACTTTTATGATGGATAGATGCACTTTTATGATGGATAGATGCACTTTTATGATGGATAGATGCACTTTTATGATGGATGGATGCACTTTTATGATGATAGATGCACTTTTATGATGATAGATGCACTTTTATGATGGATAGATGTACTTTTAAGATGGATAGATGCACTCTTTTGATGATAGATGCACTTTTATGATGATAGATGTACTTTTATGATGGATGGATGCACTTTTATGATGGATCTATGCACTTTTAAGATGGATAGATGTACTTTTAAGATGGATAGATGCACTTTTATGATGGATAGATGCACTTTTATGATGGATAGATGTACTTTTATGATGGATAGATGCACTTTTATGATGGATAGATGTACTTTTATGATGGATAGATGCACTTTTATGATGGATGGATGCACTTTTATGATGGATAGATGTACTTTTTGTCACAGTGTCTGGTTGTGTTTCCCTGGGTTATCACTAGAGGTCCTCGTTCTCACGGTGTCATTCACATTAGACTACAATTCCCAGCATTGCACTCAGCTGTTTCCCATCACCTTGTTAGTTCTGTGTGTACATATTCCCTGTCTGTGTTAGTGTTTGTTACGGAGTCCTTGGTTTATGTCACCTCACTTTCTAGTTTGTATCTGCCCGTTTCTTGTTTTTGTCTTGTGTTTTGGATTGCCTTATTGGATTTTGACACCTGCCTGGATAAATACGAGTTTGGATTGCCCTTTAATTAAAAACTACTGCTCTTGGATTTTCTGCCTCCTGTGTGTGTTCCGTGACACTTTTATGATGGATGGATGCACTTTTATGATGGATGGATGCACTTTTATGATGGATGGATGCACTTTTATGATGGATAGAAGCACTTTTATGATGGATAGATGTACTTTTATGATGATAGATGCACTTTTATGATGATAGATGCACTTTTATGATGGATGGATGCACTTTTATGATGGATCTATGCACTTTTATGATGGATAGATGTACTTTTAAGATGGATAGATGTACTTTTAAGATGGATAGATGCACTTTTATGATGGATGGATGCACTTTTATGATGGATGGATGCACTTTTATGGTGGATAGATGTACTTTTAAGATGGATAGATGCACTTTTATGATGATAGATGCACTTTTATTATGATAGATGTACTTTTATGATGGATGGATGCACTTTTATGATGGATCTATGCACTTTTATGATGGATGGATGCACTTTTATGATGGATCTATGCACTTTTAAGATGGATAGATGTACTTTTATGATGGATAGATGCACTTTTATGATGGATGGATGCACTTTTATGATGGATAAATGCACTTTTATGATGGATGGATGCACTTTTATGATGGATGGATGCACTTTTATGATGGATCTATGCCCTTTTAAGATGGATAGATGCACTTTTATGATGATAGATGCACTTTTATGATGGATAGATGCACTTTTATGATGGATAGATGCACTTTTATGATGGATAGATGTACTTTTATGATGGATAGATGCACTTTTATGATGGATGGATGCACTTTTATGATGATAGATGCACTTTTATGATGATAGATGCACTTTTATGATGATAGATGCACTTTTATGATGGATAGATGCACTTTTATGATGGATAGATGCACTTTTATGATGGATAGATGTACTTTTATGATGGATAGATGCACTTTTATGATGGATGGATGCACTTTTATGATGATAGATGCACTTTTATGATGATAGATGCACTTTTATGATGGATAGATGTACTTTTAAGATGGATAGATGCACTTTTTTGATGATAGATGCACTTTTATGATGATAGATGTACTTTTATGATGGATGGATGCACTTTTATGATGGATCTATGCACTTTTAAGATGGATAGATGTACTTTTAAGATGGATAGATGCACTTTTATGATGGATAGATGCACTTTTATGATGGATAGATGTACTTTTATGATGGATAGATGCACTTTTATGATGGATAGATGTACTTTTATGATGGATAGATGCACTTTTATGATGGATGGATGCACTTTTATGATGGATAGATGTACTTTTTGTCACAGTGTCTGGTTGTGTTTCCCTGGGTTATCACTAGAGGTCCTCGTTCTCACGGTGTCATTCACATTAGACTACAATTCCCAGCATTGCACTCAGCTGTTTCCCATCACCTTGTTAGTTCTGTGTGTACATATTCCCTGTCTGTGTTAGTGTTTGTTACGGAGTCCTTGGTTTATGTCACCTCACTTTCTAGTTTGTATCTGCCCGTTTCTTGTTTTTGTCTTGTGTTTTGGATTGCCTTATTGGATTTTGACACCTGCCTGGATAAATACGAGTTTGGATTGCCCTTTAATTAAAAACTACTGCTCTTGGATTTTCTGCCTCCTGTGTGTGTTCCGTGACACTTTTATGATGGATGGATGCACTTTTATGATGGATGGATGCACTTTTATGATGGATGGATGCACTTTTATGATGGATAGAAGCACTTTTATGATGGATAGATGTACTTTTATGATGATAGATGCACTTTTATGATGATAGATGCACTTTTATGATGGATGGATGCACTTTTATGATGGATCTATGCACTTTTATGATGGATAGATGTACTTTTAAGATGGATAGATGTACTTTTAAGATGGATAGATGCACTTTTATGATGGATGGATGCACTTTTATGATGGATGGATGCACTTTTATGGTGGATAGATGTACTTTTAAGATGGATAGATGCACTTTTATGATGATAGATGCACTTTTATTATGATAGATGTACTTTTATGATGGATGGATGCACTTTTATGATGGATCTATGCACTTTTATGATGGATGGATGCACTTTTATGATGGATCTATGCACTTTTAAGATGGATAGATGTACTTTTATGATGGATAGATGCACTTTTATGATGGATGGATGCACTTTTATGATGGATGGATGCACTTTTATGATGGATCTATGCCCTTTTAAGATGGATAGATGCACTTTTATGATGGATCTATGCACTTTTAAGATGGATAGATGTACTTTTATGATGGATAAATGCACTTTTATGATGGATGGATGCACTTTTATGATGGATGGATGCACTTTTATGATGGATCTATGCCCTTTTAAGATGGATAGATGCACTTTTATGATGATAGATGCACTTTTATGATGGATAGATGCACTTTTATGATGATAGATGAACTTTTATGATGGATAGATGTACTTTTATGATGGATGGATGCACTTTTATGATGATTGATGCACTTTTATGATGGATAGATGTACTTTTAAGATGGATAGATGCACTTTTATGATGATAGATGCACTTTTATGATGGATAGATGTACTTTTATGATGATAGATGCACTTTTATGATGATAGATGCACTTTTATGATGGATGGATGCACTTTTATGATGGATCTATGCACTTTTATGATGGATAGATGTACTTTTAAGATGGATAGATGTACTTTTAAGATGGATAGATGCACTTTTATGATGGATGGATGCACTTTTATGATGGATGGATGCACTTTTATGATGGATCTATGCACTTTTAAGATGGATAGATGTACTTTTAAGATGGATAGATGCACTTTTATGATGATAGATGCACTTTTATGATGGATAGATGCACTTTTATGGTGGATAGATGTACTTTTAAGATGGATAGATGCACTTTTATGATGATAGATGCACTTTTATGATGATAGATGTACTTTTATGATGGATGGATGCACTTTTATGATGGATCTATGCACTTTTATGATGGATGGATGCACTTTTATGATGGATCTATGCACTTTTATGATGGATGGATGCACTTTTATGATGGGTCTATGCACTTTTATGATGGATGGATGCACTTTTATGATGGGTCTATGCACTTTTAAGATGGATAGATGTACTTTTATGATGGATAGATGCACTTTTATGATGGATGGATGCACTTTTATGATGGATAGATGTACTTTTTGTCACAGTGTCTGGTTGTGTTTCCCTGGGTTATCACTAGAGGTCCTCGTTCTCACGGTGTCATTCACATTAGACTACAATTCCCAGCATTCTGTTCTGTCACTTATCTGATTATTGCACTCAGCTGTTTCCCATCACCTTGTTAGTTCTGTGTGTACATATTCCCTGTCTGTGTTAGTGTTTGTTACGGAGTCCTTGGTTTATGTCACCTCACTTTCTAGTTTGTATCTGCCCGTTTCTTGTTTTTGTCTTGTGTTTTGGATTGCCTTATTGGATTTTGACACCTGCCTGGATGACTACGAGTTTGGATTGCCCTTTAATTAAAAACTACTGCTCTTGGATTTTCTGCCTCCTGTGTGTGTTCCGTGACACTTTTATGATGGATGGATGCACTTTTATGATGGATGGATGCACTTTTATGATGGATGGATACACTTTTATGATGGATCTATGCACTTTTAAGATGGATAGATGCACTTTTATGATGGATAGATGCACTTTTATGATGGATAGATGCACTTTTATGATGGATGGATGCACTTTTATGGACTTCAAAACAGACACAGCCATTTACTGCCATTATAAAGCTTGGAAGAGCCAGGACATTTTATTTTTAATAACTCTGATTGTATTCGTCTGATAGATGAATGTCATATACACATAGGACGACTTAAGGATGAGTAAATCATGGACTAATTTTCCTTTTTGGGTGAACTATCCCTTTAAAAACACCAACAGCACAGTGAAAGTAAGGGAATCTGCAGGGTTTGTAAAATCAAATTGAAGGCTTTTAAGACCTGCACAAATAAATGTAATATCATATGGGCGGGGTAAGGCAATGGCTTCTGTCTACTGAATAAAACTGAATTTAAGTCAACCCTCATCCTCATCTCAATCAAAATGACCCGAAACCCTAAAATTATAATTACTTTTTTTGTTGTTGTTATTTTCTATTTTATCTAGCTTTAAATTACTAGATTTGATCAATAAATAATAAATAAATAGTAATTTAAGCACATTCCTCACATTCTTTCAACTTTAATTCAAAATAACTCACAATTTCATGCATAAACCTTTAAATTCAGCTCAAAATATCTTACATTGTGTCTTTACTGACCTCTTGTGGAAATAAAATATTATTACATGATATTTCATGACTCTAGATGGCCTTTATAGCTCTATATGGAGCAAATGAGCTGTTCCGCTGGGTCCTAAAGTCAGTTTCTTCAGTATTATTTTGTTTATTCGTGGTTCAAGTGCGACAGAAGTCATGGGGTCCTGGACCCCTCTGATGAACGCTCAATTGTTTTAATAAAAAAATAAAATAAAATGACTGGTGAGAAGGATGAGGTTGAGGACCCTGAGTGGTTGATGGTCACTCACTAGGTGGCTTTGGCACTGCCCTGCACGCTGACGGTCATGAGGGGGATCCACGTGCCCCGGTACTCAAACGCAGCCTGTGTGTTCAGACCCGCTCCGGCTCCTGCACCGGGACCCTGAGCGGACCCCTGAGAACCCGACGCAGACAAACCTGAGGGACACACACACTGTTACACGAGACAATCAGCATGTGGGCGTGTGTGTTTGTGAGAGAGAGAGAGAGAGATTGTGTATGTGTGTGCAAGAGTGTGTCTGTGTATGAGCGCAAGTGTGTGTGACAGTTTGTGTGTGTGTGTGCGAGAGAGTGTGTGAGGGTGTGTCTGTGCATGAGTGTGAGTGTGTGTGACTGTTTATGTGTGTGTGTGTGTGTGTGTGTGTGTGTGTGTGTGCAAGAGAGTGTCTGTGTATGTGTGTGAGTGTGTGCGTGCGTGCGTGCGTGCGTGTGTGTGAGAGAGAGAGTGTCTGTGTGAGAGAGTGTCTGTGTATGAGCGTGAGTTTGTTCGTGTGTGTGTGTGTGTGTGTGAGTGTGTGTGTGTGTGTCTGAGAGAGAGTCTGTGTGTGTGTCTGTGTGTGTGTGAGAGAGTGTCTATGTATGAGCGTGAGTGTGTGTGACTGTTTATATGTGTGTGTGTGTGTGTGTGTGTGTGTGTGTGTGTGTGTGTGTGTGTGAGAGAGTCTGTGTGTGTGTCTGTGTGTGTGTGAGAGAGTGTCTATGTATGAGCGTGAGTGTGTGTGACTGTTTATATGTGTGTGTGTGTGTGTGTGTGTGTGTGTGTGTGTGTGTGTGTGTGTGTGTGTGTGTGTGTGTGTGTGTGAGAGAGAGTCTGTGTGTGTGTCTGTGTGTGTGTGAGAGAGTGTCTGTGTATGAGCGTGAGTATGTGTGACTGTTTATATATGTGTGTGTGTGTGTGTGTGTGTGTGTGTGTGTGTGTGTGTGTGTGTGTGTGTGTGAGTGAGAGAGAGAGAGAGAGACCTGGAGGGGTGTTTGTGGATGAAGCGTTTCCTGTGTTGGGGAGGATGAAGAGGGACTGGATGAAGGAGCCCAGAGCGTTGACGATGTCTCTGAAGACTTTGGTGGAGTGTTGCTTCATGTCATACGACTGACAGAAAGACCTGCACGCACACACGCACACACACACACACACGGTTGTAAAACTTGTTTTGTTTAAATGATTATGTATGGGTTGGGATATTTAGGCACCTCACGCAAAGAATCGTGATGCAATGGATAATCCATTTTTTCTCCCACCCCTATTATCAAACCCATAAAATATTACATTTGTATTACAAGATCTGTCATAAAACATTCGACATAATTTTAGGTTTAAATTTATATGAATCTATACAGGAAAGAGTTTTATTAGACGTTATACAAAAAGAGGCATTTTTAGTCACGCTTCACTAGTTTAAATGGTTCTGTGGTGAAATCTTTAACCTGTTAAGCACTGAAGCCATTTTTGAGTTGTTTTGTCTGAGAGACACGCATAAAAGTACAGACTCATAACTCCAAAACTGTAACAAGGAGAGTCAAAAGGGAGGTATTGTTTGATAGAACACTTTTCAAATTTTTTGAAAATATAAATTACATTACATTTGGACATTCTCCTGCTGAGAAACTGCTGATAAAAGACAAAAAAATATATATAATTTTTATTATGATTTTGCATATTTCTTGTTTGACATGGAATAACTCAGGAAGGAAATATGGTAGCTCAAAAATTCTTTTTTGGTGAAGTCCCTCTACAGGTGACCTGCATCTGGATACAATTTTGTGGTGATTGCATAAAGTACTCAAAAGTTACAGCATTCTGAACAAACGTAGCCTTTTTGTTTAGTCCTCTCACATTTGAAAGGCAATAAAAAATTGTTGTTTTCTGAGTGACACACAAAACTAAAGACTCATAACTCCAAAACTATAGCAAGGAGAGTCAAAAGGGAGGTATCGTTTGATAGAACACTTTTCAAATTTTTTGAAAATATAAATTACATTACATTTGGACATTTTCCTGCCGAGAAACTGCTGATAAAAGACAAAAAATAAATATAATTTTTATTATGATTTTGCATATCTTTCTTATTTGACATATAATAACTCAGGAAGGAAATAAGGTAGGTGGAAAATTCTTTTTTGGTGAATTCCCTCTACATGTGAGCTGCATATGGATAAAATTGTGTGGTGATTGGATAAAGGAATCAAAAGTTACAGCATTTGGAACCAAGACAGGCTTTTTGTTCAGTCATTGACGCCCCCTAATGGGCATTTTTAAAATTGTTCCTCCATGGAGAATATCTTGTCATAAACGCAATAGATTATGTTCATTTTGGGCTCATTTTAATTGTAATAGTATGCTGTAAAAAATGATGTGCCATTTTCAACGATCTGTGAATCTTTCATGAGCTGTATTGTGTTTTTGGCACATTGCAGTACATAGTAAAAAAAAGTATTTTATAGATTATGAAAAAAATAAATTCTATTCATTAGCAAATAACTAAGCAATACTTAGGAGATGTTCAACTTGGCTACATTCACTATTAAGTTCAGACTCTAAGCTTTCAAATGACACCTATTTTGTGTTAATCAAGGCAATATTTTTGAAAAATATGATAATTAATATTTTCGCAGCCAGGTGGCCTCCGCGGGCGGTGCCCTCAGATTTAGAGGGACTACTCAGCACTCGTTCAGAGTTGATCGAAGTTGTTAGATGCTTTAAAAAGCTGAGATTCTAAGCTTTAAGATGATACATATTTTGTGTTATCCCACGTTTGAAAAAAGCACGGATGGCTCCGGAAACATTGGAAAACACATTGCATCCCGGAAAGATGAGATACATGTTTTTTTAGCCAAGCATGCATCACTTCGTGAGGTATATCTCGTGATCAACGAAATGGATCATGTTGTGTTTGGGCTCTTTGTAATCGTGATAATCTGCTGTCAATAAAGATGTTCGATTTTCCACAATCCATGCATGTTTCATGGAGTTATGAGCTGAAACGTCACATCAAAACAACATAGCATCACTGCTACTGCTACTTCATTGGTGCGCATAGGGCAACGTCATGTGTTAGAAGTCCATAAGGAATATCTTTAGATCTGAGTGATGGATTATGGTGAGTTTGGGCTCTTTTTAATCTTAACAATCTGCTGTAAATAATGATGTGCCATTTTACACGATTTATGCATGCTTCATTGAGTTATGAGTTAAATCGCGGCATTAGTGGTCCATCTATATACAAGGCTCTATGTGCGCCTGTGGGGGTGCGTGTGTTACAACTCCATTAGGAATATCTTAAGATCTGAGTGATGGATTATGCTGTGTTTGGGCTCTTTTTGATCGTGAGAGTCTGCTGAAAATAATGTTGTGCAATATCCTACGATCTGTGCATGTTTCATGAAGTTATAAGCGAAAAACCAACGCGAGTGCTTCACCAGTATATATTTGGCTAGGTACGTCTGTGGTATTTTTTGTGTTGGAACGCCATGAGGAATATCTTTAGATCTGATTTATGGAATATATTGAGTTTGGGCTCTTTTTAATCGTGAGCCCCTGCTGTAAATAACGATATGTCATTTTTCATGATCGATGTATCTTTCATGAAGATACGAGTGAAAAGGCCAAGTCTAAGCTACCTTGCTTGGCTACGTGCGTCTGTGGATTTTCTTTGTGGTAGAAATCCATGAGGAATATCTTTAGTTCTGAGTGATGGATTATGTTAAGTTTGGACTCATTTTAATCGTAAGAATCTGCTGTAAATAATGATGTGTCATTTCCCACAATCGGAGTATGTTTAATGAAGTTACGAACGGAAATGTGCCTTAAATTATGCATCCTTATATGATTTACATATGGTCTCTTGAGGGGCTTCTTGTACAAAACCTCACTCAAGTTTAGTAAAAAGCCCGAAACAATTATGCTTGTTCTATTCTACTCATTGAGACCTTTCAAATGACATATGGCACATGACTATCTGAGCTGTATGATGTATTTTACATATTGTAGTATGTACTACTTCATAAATTATGAAAACATTTTTTTTCTATTTATCAGCAAATAACTCATCACTACTTAGGAAGTTATAAAATTGGCTACATTCATTGTAAATTTCAGACTCTAAGCTTTCAAATGACACCTATTTTAAGTTGATCAAGGTAATATTTTTGAAAAATATTATTATTATTTTTTATCGAAGCTAGGTGGCGCCAGCTGGCGGTACACTCCGTTTTAGAGGGATTACTCAGCACTCGTTAGGAGTTGATCAAAGTGATTAGATGCATTAAAAAGCTGAGATTCTAAGCTTTAAAATGATACCTATTTTGTGTTATTCCATTTCAGTGGTTGCTTAGAAATTTTAAAAAGTTGCTTAGAAGGGGGGGGGGGGCGCCCCGTTGCCCCCGGTACCGGGGGCGTTGGTTATTAACAGGTTAAAAGTACAAATATTCCCTCAGTTTATGTGAGCTCAGGATAATTACAAAAGAACTAGAAAATCACTTTTTAAATAGTTTTAAATGGTTTCAGGTGGATTTTTAGCATTTAGCAACTATCTATTTCTAAAAATCTGAACTCACCTAGATTTTGTGGAGCAGCCAATGGTCATCACAAGCAAAAGAGCTTTATAAACAAACTAAAATATCAGGATACTTTTAGTAACTTATTTCATTTAGTTGTTGAGGCAAAATTTCTCATTTATGATTTTTTACATAGCATTTCATTTAATATTTATCTTTAAATATCATTAGATCTGCATAAATATAACAGAACACGAAGAAAAGTTCCAGCATGATAGAAAAATAAATGCGGGGAATGTTGTGTGTGTGCGTGTGTGTGTGCTCACCGCAGTAAATGTGGCTGAACACACAGTCTGTGAACGGACTCCACGGCCACGGCTCGTAACCACTGTGGCTTCTCTCCGTCCAGAAACTTCACCAGCAGAGACAGGAAGATCTCACACTCCGTTACCTGCAACACACACACACACACACACACACACACACACATGACAGCTGTAGACGTAGAAATCATTATTTCACAACACACCGATGCATCCAAACATCAGCAACTGCAGTGTTTGAACTCAAATGTTTCCCAGGGCAGAAATGCACCACAAACATGCATATTAAAATGCAAGTGCAATAAGATGCATTAAATAAACTAAAGATTTTAAAGGGGTAAACTGGAATTTAGTGCTCTCACTATTATGAGCATATTAACATATGGCAGCCTATACTTACATATCAACACCTTTTTATTATTCAGCAACCCATTGTGAACATTATGCAGAGGGTAGCCAATCGTAAAAGAGCTAATTTACATATTTAAAAGGCAATTTTAAGGCAACACACCCCAGGTAAATATGGTAAAAAAAAATACTAATAAATATCACCTTATTTCCCCAGTTGATTGAATACATTAAAAATAGCAAATATTTTTTGTATGGCAAGTTTTCTGAAATGTTATGTTTAAATGATGCTTATCTAATTTAATATGCACCAATTTACATACATTTACATAACAGAAATCTGATCATTGGATAAAGCCAGATTCAAAAAAAAAATCATTTTGTTGACATGAAAGGTTTCGGATATCTCTTTTTCTCACTCAACAGACAGAAAAACAAAACATTTTTACCATGTTTTTTAGGAATAAAAAAGGCGAATGATTTACTGAACAAACCTTTCAGAATATAGATGCTGTATAGTTTGCCATAAAAACTCATGGCCTTTAAGAATGTTTTATAATTAAAATCTACAGACGCAATCAGATAAAGTAGTTCCACTAGTCTAAAAGAACACATGACAAAAAGCCAAACTGGGTAAAACCTCGAAATTGATCAGTGCATGAAAAACAATGTTTTTGCTTACAATAGTAAAAACATCATGTTGCAAGAATCAGAGCAAAACGTTTGAATGTAAAATGGCCATTAAAAATAAAAAATATTACTTTTTTGTTTGCTAGAAACTTTGTACAAAAATGCTTTTCTTTCAACTATTTTTGTCTTGTTTCCAGTCCAAATATCTAAAAATACTTAAATCAAGACGCATTTACTAAAGTAGTAAAATGCCATAAGATGTTATGTCTTTCTTTCATGGGGGGAAAATCAAAATAAATTGAGAAAATAATTTTTGTACAAGGTTTCTTGCAAGAAAAAGTCATAATATTTTATTTTTAATGGGTATTTTACATTCAAACGTTTTGCTATATGCTATACGATATTATATCTTATAGCATTTTACTTATCTAGTAAATGCATTTTGATTTAAATACTTGGACTGGAAACAACACAAAAATACTGAGTAAGGTTTCTTGCAACAAAAAAGTCATAATATTTTATTCCTAATGGCCATTTTTTGCGGTGTGCGTACGGGCCCATGAATGTGTGTCTCACCAGGAGGCTGTAGAAGTGTTTGATGAGGACCGAGACGACCCGCAGCAGTCTCATGCAGATTGGGAAGTACGGTTTCTCCACGGGAACCGGAGACGCCGCGCTGGAACAGCTGCCCTGCCGGAACTTGATGTTGGGAGAGAACAGCTTGATGACCAGCGGACACACACGCTCCTTCAACAGGAAACTGAACTCCTGATGCTGCAGAGACGGCAAAAACATGGACGATAGGGAGCGATCGGAAGGTCAACAGCTGGGGAGTGTGTGTGTGTGTGTGTGTGTGTGTGTGTGCGAGAGAGAGTGTCTGTGTTTGTGTGAGACTGTGTGTGTGTGAGAGAGTGTCTGTGTTTGTGTGTGTGTGTGTGTGTGTGTGTGTGTGTGTGTGTGTGTGTGTGTGTGTGTGTGTGTGTGTGTGTGTGTGAGAGAGTGAGTGTGTGTGAGAGAGTGAGTGTGTGTGAGACTGTGTTCGTGTGACTGTGCGTGTTTGTATGACTGACTGACTGTGTGTGTGTGTGTGTGTGTGTGTGTGAGACTGTTTGTGTGACTGTGTGTGTTTGTGTGTGTGTGTGTGTTTGTGTGTGTGTGTGTTTGTTTGAGACTGTGTGTGTCTGTGTGTGAGTGTGTGAGAGAGAGAGAGTGAGTGTGTGTGAGACTGTGTGTTCGTGTGACTGTGCGTGTTTGTGTGACTGTGTGTGTGTGTGTGTGTGTGTGTGTGGTAATTTCCTCTTGATTATGTACCATCTTCTAGGATGTGTGGTGTTTACCTGCAGGAAAACTTCAGGAAAGTCGTTTAAAACCGATTCCAGCAGCTCCAAGCCGAACGTGCGGGTCATCTCTGTCATTCCCACTAACCAGTAGGGGGCGTCGGCGTTCACCAATTGACACAAATCCTACAGAAAGGGACATTTATATGTACGGTTCAGCAAGAGCCATTTTATTTTTATAACCAACAAAGTATAAACACGATGGCAATAAGAGATTCATTGCACAGCGAGAGCTTCGTTGATCATGATGGGAGTTTTGCAAAAAGTGTTTGGCAGCTTCAGTGATTATAAAGGCAGCAATCCTTGCTCGCTTTCTGTATATATAATTATAGTTTTCATGTTGCTAATTACAAATAGCAAAGTTTCTGGATTGACAACCTTATTTTGAATCCAATTGACAGGGCTAACCATAGCGTTAGGCACAAAATAATCTGATACCATATGTCAAATGATCTGGGTTTTAAAGTCCCCCTGTAGTCAATCATTTTATACCTTAAAGCTACACTGTGTAACTTTTTTAGTTTATTCTTGGCTAAAAACACTTAGTTCTTTCAAAAATATATGTGCTCATTAATGTATATTTACTTCGTTCAAGTAATAAAGTATTCTCGTGAGTGTATAATATGCCATTGAAAATACATACGGGTGAGGGGTTCTAATGTCGGTCGCCATGTTGCCCCTCCATCTTGAAAGTACATTAGCCAAAGAGGGACATACCCGTTAATTCAAGCTTCGCCTTTCGCGTTTTAACACTCGATGGCACCGTGTCGAATCTCAAGAGGGGGATTGCTTGAGACTGATATATAAAAACCTGAAAGCCTTTTTGAAAGTCTGTTGCTGATGGAGGATCACTCTTATTCTCGAGGATACGTATCAGAGTCGCCAAGGAAGCGAAAAAGAGAATTAAGACGGCAACGCAACAGGCAAATCAACAAGACAAAAGTAAATATTGGAGTGGCCTTTCCAAGAAGAGCTCATGACGAGCAACGATTTTAAAAAGGATGCCGACGTTGCCTGCTTTCTTCTCGACAGGTTAACGTTTATTAAGCCTGTTTGTGTATATTGGAAGTTGCTTGGCTAATTATATCATGGTGTGCTGTGCATAACGCTAGAACGACATCTAGGATAGGTTTCCTCGCGTCAATGATGAAAAGTATTGTTTACCTTGTAAAAAAAATCCGTGTTCTATGACGGATAACATGTGATTAATATTTTAATGGCGCTATAATTTGTAGGCTATAAGTTATATGTAGGCACTTTAAATTTTAGTTATTTTTCATTTATTTTACTTTATACACAATTAACGTAGCCTAATGTGATAATGCAGTTGTAATGCTGCATTCCAATCTTGGACTACATTGGCCACCGTAGGAGTTAAAACGAAATCGGAATTGAGAGGAACAGAAACTAATATTCACTGGATGGTCATATACCTTTTCACCGCTAGATGGGGGTAAAAATCACACAGTGTAGCTTTAAAACTCATCTTTTTTTTCCTCGAAAAATATAAAAAATCTTAAAATATCTTGAATGTAACTCGAAACCCTTGCCTCATTTAGTATACGCGGTTCTATGAATATGCAAATGAGCCCCGCCTCCACTCACTCACTCGGCTCAGAGATCCACTCGTTGACGATCACACGTTGATCTGATTGGTTACAAGGTCGTTTGTGACGTCAGAAACACCAGCGATTTCAAAGAGTGTTTTTGAGACTGTCTTTGGTTCACTGCAGTTTTAAGGAGAAAATACTCAGCAATGCTGTCGACTTATGAATTTTCAGTTTGTCTCAAAGCTTATTAAAAACACCACATAGCTTTTTTTTCACCACAGGGGGACTTTAAGTGTTGGTGTAAATGCTAAATAATAGACCTGCCACTTTTTCTGTAATGTGTACTGTGTTTATTTCACATGGGTAGGGTGTACTTTGTACTGTGCGCCACCACCGAAAACCATTTTTGACCCAGGAAAGACCCTGGAGTGTATTGTTCAACCCCAATTGAAAGATGTCACACCTGGAACAACATGTATGCGTCTTTAGCGCTGGGTCTCAGCGTGCTGACGGAGCGCCGGTTACTATTTCCCGGGACAGCAGGAGGTTCATCCATCAGACCTGCGGTGAACCCATACAAAACACATAAGAAACTGGCAACAGGGCTCTGGATACAGGAGGAAATACACTTACAGGGTTTGAAATTAACTTCTTCACTGACCGGCCAATTTGGCTAGTAAATTTTTAAGTTACCGGCCATTCAGAACTTCTACTAGCCAAAAATAAGAAACAAAAAAAATGTAATGAAGCAGTTTAACATATATAACTTTTCTTTAGTATATATAACTGTGACCTAGTTAATTATATATATATATATATATACTGCCGTTCAAAAGTTTGGGGTCGGTAAGATTTTAAATGTTTTTTAATGATTTTTAACCGAAAGTTCAAAAGAACAGCATTTATCTGAAATAGAGTCTTTTGTAACATTAAACACTAACGTTCAAAACTTTGGGGTCAATAAGAATTTTAATTTTATTTTTGGGGGAAATAAATAAAATAAATCAATACTTTTATTCATCAAGGAGGAATTAAATTGATCAAAAGTGACAGTAAAGACATTTATAATGTTACAAAAGATTCTATTTCAAAAAAATGCTGTTGTTTTTAAATTTCTGTTCATCAAAGAATCCTAAACAAATAAATAATGATTTCTGAAGGATCATGTGACACTGAAGACTGGAGTAATGATGCTGGAAATTCAGCTTTTGATCACAGGAATAAATTGCACTTTATTATATATTCACATAGAAAACAACTGTTTTACATTATAATAATATTTCACAATATTACTGGGTTTGTTTTGTATTTTAAATCAAATAAATACAGCCTTGGTGAGCAGAAGAGACTTCTTTTAAAAACATTAAAAATCTTACCGACCCCAAACTTTTAAACGGCATATATATATATATATATATATATATATATATATATATATATATATATATATGTATACACTAAAAAAGGAATATGGTTGTTGTTGATCCAAAGAAAATATATATTTATTATAAAATTTGGATTTCTTACATTCATTTCTCATTCAAACTAAATCCCGTCATCCAGCATCTCCTCCCTCATCACCAAAAATGTATTTTAGGTGGACAGATCAATAGAGTTAACCAAATGCTTTTTAATCTTCGCTATTGCTTCAATGCAAATGAACAAGCGTACCGTTATTTGTTGCGTAGTGACGTGTGTGTTCAAGTAAGCCGGATATGAGCAGATTCTGCACAATACGCAGTATTTAATATATCATGATGAGTATTTGAACTAAATCTGCGCAGATTCGACTTACACACAAACTTCCCCAGAAAAGTGAGTAAACATAATAACACGCCAGATTGGCTCGTGATTTGACAGCGTAACCCGACACTCTTGATTTTTACCCGCATTTGGCGTGTTATCTTGTGTTAATTTCAAACCCTGATTGGGAGAATGACATTGAAGTTGTTTTATTTATATAGCACCATTAAAACAGCAGCGGCTGACCAATGTGCTTTACAATATCGGATCAAATAAATACAAGAAAAAGCAGAAGAAAACTTTTTAACAAATAAAATCAGACACAATTTTCAAACTAAATAGCAAAACAACACTCGGGTTGGCGGGTGTTAATTTCAAACCCTGAATGCAAACATTCCCACAGGCTATAAAAGTTGTCTCTCACCTTTGAACTTGTCATCCTCCGCCACCATCCTCTCAAACACCACGGTCACGACCTGTCTGACGGTGGCGGCCGCCGTGTTGTTCGTGATGTTATCTTTAGTGAAGTGCAGCCGGAAACACAGAACGATTGCCTGAGATGAAGCACAAAAACAACGGTTGCACTTTATTTTACAGTACGTGCACTTACATGTAGTTACAGCACATCTATCTACGAAAGAACCGGGTAATATAAGCAGGGTTTGTACAGATACTGTAAAAGTTCCAGGACTTTTCAAGCACTACTTTTTTTGGTTTTATAAAGACTACAAACAGACCCTGAATCACAAACCCAGTCACAAGTACCACGGGTATATTCGTGGTAGGGCTGCACAATTAATCGACTTTGTAATCGCGATTACAATTATGTAATCGTTCAAAGGCACGATTACAAAAAGTCCACTTACATTAATCTGTGTGCTTAAGACGTATTTTTTATTTCTACCACTTATCTTAAGGGTTTTTTTCCCTATTGGTTTCTTTTTAGTTAGTGTAACATAATAACATGACTATTTTTTACTTTGGTTTCTTAAAATTATTATTATTTTTTTTTATATTTGACATTTGAGGCTTAATGCTATAGAAAAGCAATGACAGTTTTTCAGGAGGAGTTTTCAGCTGGTTTATTTTGTTATAACAATATGGCATGCAGTCGCTTCAAACAATGGCATAAAGCTGTTCAAAACATAATTCAATGTAAATTGTGATAATCGTAAATAATAATCGCAATTATAATTTCAAGGCAATAATCGACAATTATGATTTTTGTCATAATCGTGCAGCCCTAATTTGTGGCAATAGCCAACAATACATTGTATGGGTCAAAATTATCGATTTTTATTTCATGTAGGGCTGGGCGATATGGCCAAAAAATCATATCTCGGTATTTTTTGGTTAAATGGCGATATACGATATATATCTCGGTACTTTCTACGTTTTTCTATTTGGATAAAGAAAATGTATTTATTTAAAAAAAAAATGTTATTTCACATCCTGCTCAATGATATCCAAACAATGTTGATATTGAAGGATATGGAAACAAATAGGGAATGTAATGTAGGCTATGCAATATATTATGTGCAAAAAGGTGGTTAAAATCACATTACATTCTAACTTTGTAACATTACAAACTAAAAACAAAAATAATGCTTTTGTTTTTAAAAATGACTAAAGGCTAAACTAAAAATGAAAATAAAAACAAAAGCACAAACTATTTATATTAGCCTGCATTTGATTACCCCATTATAATGGTCACTTTCATAAAAATATACTTGTAGGTTTAAAATTACACATACGGCACATTTATTGTCTCCAACAACAAATATTTTAGTAATATGTATTTTAGTCAGAATTATTGCGCTACTGTTCTATTGTGCTCGTCTGTTTGGCGCGCTTGCGCGCGGCGGCGCTCATTACCGGAAGCTTGAATTTTAGCGGAGATTCATTTGCAGAAGCTTGTCCTCTCCTGACAGTGAAATGGACATATTTGTTTGACTTTCTAACAGTTACAGATGGAGAATATACCTGTGAAATGTAAGTTAAGCATTGAGGAAAGCACCACGTCTCAAACGCATTAAACAGCGCCAGTATTTATCTTTCAGTCACTAACAGTAGGCTATCTGTCCGAGCATCTGACAGGGCAAGCTGCTTTAAACTTGTTAACTATCCTACCAGTTATTTTGAAGCGCTTAATAGTCATGTGTCATGTTTAGGACAAATTGTACTGTTCTTTCACTGCTGGAACTCACACTGCGTACTCCACTATTTTTCAGATGTGCTCGTATCAAACTACTGTATCGATATAAACGGTATTGCCTCATTCCATATCGTGGGGGAAAAAAATATCGATATATTGTACAAACTCGATATACCGCCCAGCCCTAATTTCATGCCAAAAATCATTAGGATATTAAGTAAGGATCATGATCCATGAAGATATTTTGTAAATTTCCTACCGTAAATATATCAAATTTAGTGGATTGAGTGGATGCAGCAACATCGAGGACTTCATTTGGACAACTTTAAAGCCGATAATCTCAATATTTAGATTTTTTTTTTGCACCCTCAGATTCCAGATTTTCAGATAGTTGTCTCTCAGCCGTACTAACAAACCATACATTAATGGAAAGCTTATTTATTCAGTTTTAGGATGATATATAACTCTCAATTTAAAACAGTTGACCCTTATGACTGGTTTTGTGGTCCAGGGTCACACATATCACACATATCAAACAATATCTCTAGTATTTTTTAAAACTCAAATTACAGATATAAGGTATCCAAAACACAACTTACAACATATTTAATAATATATATTAAATAAAAAAGTTTATAATGGCTATTATTGTTCAGTAAATAATATTTTATATTATAATGTTGCATACAGACGGGCTGCAGTGTTCATTTTGCATGAAAAGATTGTGTTTTTATTGAAAAATGGAATTTCATATTGTATTTAAATAAGTCAAGCACTTTTCAAATCAGCACTTTGTAAACATGGCTGTTTTCAAGGGTTTTTCAAGACTTCAATTTCAAAAAGTCAAATTCAAGTACATTAAGCAGCTTGTATGAACCCAGTATAAGGTAAGTACATGGGTTAAGGTTAGGTTTAGGTTCTAGTTATTACCCAGTATAATAACTACATAGTATAGTATGTACATGGGGAACAGGACTAAAATAAAGTGCTACCAAAACAATATTGCCGACGATTGTGAGAGGTTTCGGTTACAATAGTTGAATAAAATGCATTTATGTACTTGAAAAATGAACTTTCTTGAGGTACAAAAGGGTATTTTTGGTTTAGGACGTTCCTCCTGACATCCATTAGATCCTGCTTAGAATTAAACAGGCTTTTTACTACTGTAGCTCTTAAACTTCAATATGTAAATCCGGATTCCCACAGCTTTTGAATTTCCATAATGTTTACGTGAACTTTCTTGTCATTTGGATTAATGTTTGTGTTTGAATCATTATGATAATACATAACATAATATTTAGAGCTGATAATATTATTATAAATATTTATATTCGCTATAGAAATTTCCATGAATGTGTTTTATTCAAGATTTTTATTATTTTCCATGACTTTTCCAAACCCGGAAATCATTAACACTCCCTGATATTTCCAGCTGTCGATATGTAAATGTGGGCGAGCATAAGTTAATGATCTCACAGTTGTGACATCATAATTCTTTATGATAAAATATGGAAATTAATGTAAAATCCAACATTTAAATTTTGAAGTGACGTATAATTATTTATCATTATTTAAATTATTTATAAGTTATGACCAATAACCGATAAATTGCAGATGTTATAAATATATACTTACTTTGTTGCACTAAAGAAAATTAAAAGTTTATATCTAGATTCTATAGACAAAAAAATTTATATTCAACAACATGCTATAATACTATTAATACATATATGCATTTTCAAATGAACATTACATTATGCTTTTTTTACTGAAATAAACCATTCAGAATAAAAATAAAACAGCTAATTGTGAGAGAAAGTTTAGAATAAAGAATAAAGGTTACAATGTAAACTAAATTATTTAAAGTTACAAAAAATAGCAATGCAATTCTAAGATAAATATTTCACAATTAAAGATATAGTTTTTTATTCAAAAACAGGCTTAAAATGGCTTTCAATGAAATTATATTTTATTATATTGAATATTATATTATAAATATTTTTTAAAAATTATATTAAAACACTAATGTTGGTTGAAAACCGTTATGGTGCCGATATACCCCCAGTCAAAGTAATAAAAAACTAATGTCTCAAAAATTCAGTTATATATTCCTTTCGATCTTTGGGCAAAATATTACCCTGACATATTTCCATGAGTTCCCCCAATGACTTTCTTCAATCTTACTACACAAAAGGCTGAAGCGAGTCCTCTGTACCCCTCAGCTTGTGTGTGTGTTTTGAGCAGTACCTTGGACAGGACCTCGTCATGCACGATGGTGTTGGTGGTGAGCAGCACC